>NW_027422046.1:0-344555 GCF_037893015.1 Macrotis lagotis | reverse complement strand
AGGCGAGGCAAGGCTAATGCACGACAACGCAAGGCTAGGCAATGCACGGCTAGGCAAGGAAAGAGTAACGGAAGGAGAGGAAGGCAAGGCAAAGCAAGGCAAGGCAAGTGTAACAAAAGGCAAGGCACGGCAAGGGGAAACAAGGGTAAGGCACGGCAACGCACGGCTAGGCAATGCACGGCCAAGCAAGGAAAGGGTAACGCAAGGCAAGGCACGGTGAGGAAAGGCAAGGCTAATGCACGACAATGCAGGGCTAGGCAATGCACGGCAAGGTAAGGAAAGCATAACGCAAGGCAAGGCACGGTCAGGCGAGGCAAGGCTAATGCACGACAACGCAAGGCTAGGCAGTGCTCGGCAAGGCAAGGAAAGAGTAACGGAAGGAAAGAAAGGCAAGGGAAAGCAAGGGAAGGCAAGGGTAACGGAAGGAACGGCACGGTAAGGGGAAACAAGGCTAAGGCACGACAACGCAGGATTAGGCTATGCACGGCAAGGCAAGGAAAGGGTAACGCAAGGCAAGGCACGGTCAGGCGAGGCAAGGCTAAGGCAGGACAACGCAAGGCTAGGCAATGCACGGAAGGCAAGCAAAGAGTAACGGAAGGCAAGGAAGGCAAGGGAAGGCAAAGGTAAAGGAAGGAACGGCACGGTAAGCGGAAACAAGGCTAAGGCACGACAACTCAGGACTAGGCAATGCACGGCAAGGCAAGGAAAGGGTAACGCAAGGCAAGGCACGGTCAGGCGAGGCAAGGGTAATGCACGACAACGCAAGGCTAGGCAATGCACGGCTAGGCAAGGAAAGAGTAACGGAAGGAGAGGAAGGCAAGGCAAAGCAAGGCTAGGCAAGTGTAACAAAAGGCAAGGCACGGCAAGGGGAAACAAGGGTAAGGCACGGCAACGCACGGCTAGGCAATGCACGGCCAAGCAAGGAAAGGGTAACGCAACGCAAGGCACGGTCAGGCGAGCCAAGGCTAATGCACGACAACGCAAGGCTAGGCAGTGCACGGCTAGGCAAGGAAAGAGTAACGGAAGGAAAGGAAGGCAAGGCAAAGTAAGGCAAGGCAAGTGTAACGGAAGAAACGGCACAGCAAGGGGAAACAAGGCTAAGGCAAGACAAAGCACGGCTAGGCAATGCACGGCAAGGGAAGGAAAGGGTAACGCAAGGCAAGGCACGGTCAGGCGAGGCAAGGCTAATGCACGACAACGCAAGGCTAGGCAATGCACGGCTAGGCAAGGAAAGAGAAACGGAAGGAAAGGAAGGCAAAGCAAAGCAAGGCAAGGCAAGTGTAACAAAAGGCACGGCACGGCAAGGGGAAACAAGGGTAAGGCACGACAACGCAAGGCTAGGCAGTGCACGGCAAGGCAAGGAAAGTGTAACGCAAGGCAAGGTACGGTGAGGGAAGGGAAGGCTAATGCACGACAACGCAAGGCTAGGCAGTGCACGGCTAGGCAAGGAAAGAGTAACGGAAGGAAAGGAAGGCAAGGCAAAGAAAGGCAAGGCAAGTGTAAACGAAGGAACGGCACAGCAAGGGGAAACAAGGCTAAGGCACGACAACGCACGGCTAGGCAGTGCACGGCTAGGCAAGGAAAGAGTAACGGAAGGAAAGAAAGGCAAGGGAAAGCAAGGGAAGGCAAGGCTAACGGAAGGAACGGCACGGTACGGGGAAACAAGGCTAAGGCACGACAACGCAGGACTAGGCAATGCACGGCAAGGCAAAGAAAGGGTAACGCAAGGCAAGGCACGGTCAGGCGACGCAAGGCTAAGGCACGACAACGCAAGGCTAGGCAATGCACGGAAGGTAAGTAAAGAGTAACGGAAGGCAAGGAAGGCAAGGGAAAGCAAGGGTAGGCAAGGGCAACGGACGGAACGGCACGTTAAGGGGAAACAAGCCTAAGGCACGACAACGCAGGACTAGGCAATGCACGGCAAGGCAAGGAAAGGGTAACGCAAGGCAAGGCACGGTCAGGCGAGGCAACGCTAATGCACGAAAAAGCACGGCTAGGCAATGCACGGCAAGGCAAGGAAAGGGTAACGCAAGGCAAGGCACGGTCAGGCGAGGCAAGGCTAATGCACGACAACGCAAGGCTAGGCAATGCACGGCAAGGCAAGGAAAGAGTAACGCAAGGCAATGCACGGTCAGGCGAGGCAAGGCTAAGGCACGACAACGCAAGGCTAGGCAATGCACGGCTAGGCAAGGAAAGAGTAACGGAAGGAGAGGAAGGGAAGGCAAAGCAAGGCAAGGCAAGTGTAACAAAAGGCAAGGCACGGCAAGGGGAAACAAGGGTAAGGCACGGCAACGCACGGCTAGGCAATGCACGGCCAAGCAAGGAAAGGGTAACGCAAGGCAAGGCACGGTGAGGAAAGGCAAGGCTAATGCACGACAATGCAGGGCTAGGCAATGCACGGCAAGGCAAGGAAAGCATAACGCAAGGCAAGGCACGGTCAGGCGAGGCAAGGCTAATGCACGACAACGCAAGGCTAGGCAGTGCTCGGCAAGGCAAGGAAAGAGTAACGGAAGGAAAGAAAGGCAAGGGAAAGCAAGGGAAGGCAAGGGTAACGGAAGGAACGGCACGGTAAGGGGAAACAAGGCTAAGGCACGACAACGCAGGACTAGGCAATGCACGGCAAGGCAAGGAAAGGGTAACGCAAGGCAAGGCACGGTCAGGCGAGGCAAGGCTAATGCACGACAACGCAAGGCTAGGCAATGCACGGCTAGGCAAGGAAAGAGTAACGGAAGGAGAGGAAGGCAAGGCAAAGCAAGGCAAGGCAAGTGTAACAAAAGGCAAGGCACGACAAGGGGAAACAAGGGTAAGGCACGGCAACGCACGGCTAGGCAATGCACGGCCAAGCAAGGAAAGGGTAACGCAAGGCAAGGCACGGTGAGGAAAGGCAAGGCTAATGCACGACAATGCAGGGCTAGGCAATGCACGGCAAGGCAAGGAAAGGGTAACGCAAGGCAAGGCACGGTCAGGCGAGGCAAGGCTAAGGCAGGACAACGCAAGGCTAGGCAATGCACGGAAGGCAAGCAAAGAGTAACGGAAGGCAAGGAAGGCAAGGGAAGGCAAAGGTAAAGTAATGAACGGCACGGTAAGCGGAAACAAGGCTAAGGCACGACAACTCAGGACTAGGCAATGCACGGCAAGGGAAGGAAAGGGTAACGCAAGGCTAGGCACGGTCAGGCGAGCCAAGGCTAAGGCACGACAACGCAAGGCTAGGTAGTGCACGGCTAGGCAAGGAAAGAGTAACGGAAGGAAAGGAAGGCAAGGCAAAGTAAGGCAAGGCACGTGTAACGGAAGAAACGGCACAGCAAGGGGAAACAAGGCTAAGGCAAGACAACGCACGGCTAGGCAATGCACGGCAAGGGAAGGAAAGGGTAACGCAAGGCAAGGCCACGGTCAGGCGAGGCAAGGCTAATGCACGACAACGCAAGGCTAGGCAATGCACGGCTAGGCAAGGAAAGAGTAACGGAAGGAAAGGAAGGCTAAGCAATGCAAGGCAAGGCAAGTGTAACAAAAGGCACGGCACGGCAAGGGGAAACAAGGGTAAGGCACGACAACGCAAGGCTAGGCAGTGCACGGCAAGGCAAGGAAAGGGTAACGCAAGACAAGGTACGGTGAGGCAAGGGAAGGCTAATGCACGACAACGCAAGGCTAGGCAGTGCACGGCTAGGCAAGGAAAGAGTAACGGAAGGAAAGGAAGGCAAGGCAAAGAAAGGCAAGGCAAGTGTAACGGAAGGAACGGCACAGCAAGGGGAAACAAGGCTAAGGCACGACAACGCATGGCTAGGCAGTGCACGGCTCGGCAAGGAAAGAGTAACGGACGGAAAGAAAGGCAAGGGAAAGCAAGGGAAGGCAAGGCTAACGGAAGGAACGGCACGGTACGGGGAAACAAGGCTAAGGCACGACAACGCAGGACTAGGCAATGCACGGCAAGGCAAAGAAAGGGTAACGCAAGGCAAGGCACGGTCAGGCGACGCAAGGCTAAGGCACGACAACGCAAGGCTAGGCAATGCACGGAAGGTAAGTAAAGAGTAACGGAAGGCAAGGAAGGCAAAGGAAAGCAAGGGTAGGCAAGGGCAACGGACGGAACGGCACGTTAAGGGGAAACAAGCCTAAGGCACGACAACGCAGGACTAGGCAATGCACGGCAAGGCAAGGAAAGGGTAACGCAAGGCAAGGCACGGTCAGGCGAGGCAACGCTAATGCAGGAAAAAACACGGCTAGGCAATGCAAGGCAAGGCAAGGAAAGGGTAACGCAAGGCAAGGCACGGTCAGGCGAGGCAAGGCTAATGCACGACAACGCAAGGCTAGGCAATGCACGGCAAGGCAAGGAAAGGGTAACGCAAGGCAATGCACGGTCAGGCGAGGCAAGGCTAATGCACGACAACGCAAGGCTAGGCAGTGCACGGCTAGGCAAGGAAAGAGTAACATAAGCAAAGGAAGGCAAGGCAAAGCAAGGCAAGGCTAATGCACGACAATGCAGGGCTAGGCAATGCACGGCAAGGCAAGGAAAGCATAACGCAAGGCAAGGCACGGTCAGGCGAGGCAAGGCTAATGCACGACAACGCAACGGTAGGCAGTGTTCGGCAAGGCAAGGAAAGAGTAACGGAAGGAAAGAAAGGAAAGGGAAAGCAAGGGAAGGCAAGGGTAACGGAAGCAACGGCACGGTAAGGGGAAACAAGGCTAAGGCACGACAACGCGGGACTAGGCAATGCACGGCAAGGCAAGGAAAGGGTAACGCAAGGCAAGGCACGGTCAGGCGAGGCAAGGCTAAGGCAGGACAACGCAAGGCTAGGCAATGCACGGAAGGCAAGCAAAGAGTAACGGAAGGCAAGGAAGGCAAGGGAAGGCAAAGGTAAAGGAAGGAACGGCACGGTAAGCGGAATCAAGGCTAAGGCACGACAACGCACGGCTAGGCAGTGCACGGCTAGGCAAGGAAAGGGAAGGAAAGGAAGGCAAGGCAAAGTAAGGCAAGGCACGTGTAACGGAAGAAACGGCACAGCAAGGGGAAACAAGGCTAAGGAAAGACAACGCAGGGCTAGGCAATGCACGGCAAGGGAAGGAAAGGGTAACGCAAGGCAAGGCACGGTCAGGCGAGGCAAGGCTAATGCACGACAACGCAAGGCTAGGCAATGCACGGCTAGGCAAGGAAAGAGTAACGGAAGGAAAGGAAGGCAAAGCAATGCAAGGCAAGGCAAGTGTAACAAAAGGCACGGCACGGCAAGGGGAAACAAGGGTAAGGCACGACAACGCAAGGCTAGGCAGTGCACGGCAAGGCAAGGAAAGGGTAACGCAAGGCAAGGTACGTTGAGGCAAGGGAAGGCTAATGCACGACAACGCAAGGCTAGGCAGTGCACAGCTAGGCAAGGAAAGAGTAACGGAAGGAAAGGAAGGCAAGGCAAAGAAAGGCAAGGCAAGTGTAACGGAAGGAACGGCACAGCAAGGGGAAACAAGGCTAAGGCACGACAACGCAAGGCTAGGCAATGCACGGAAGGTAAGTAAAGAGTAACGGAAGGCAAGGAAGGCAAGGGAAAGCAAGGGTAGGCAAGGGCAACGGACGGAACGGCACGTTAAGGGGAAACAAGCCTAAGGCACGACAACGCAGGACTAGGCAATGCACGGCAAGGCAAGGAAAGGGTAACGCAAGGCAAGGCACGGTCAGGCGAGGCAACGCTAATGCACGAAAAAGCACGGCTAGGCAATGCACGGCAAGGCAAGGAAAGGGTAACGCAAGGCAAGGCACGGTCAGGCGAGGCAAGGCTAATGCACGACAACGCAAGGCTAGGCAATGCACGGCAAGGCAAGGAAAGAGTAACGCAAGGCAATGCACGGTGAGGCGAGGCAAGGCTAAGGCACGACAACGCAAGGCTAGGCAGTGCTCGGCAAGGCAAGGAAAGAGTAACGGAAGGAAAGAAAGGCAAGGGAAAGCAAGGGAAGGCAAAGGTAAAGGAAGGAACGGCACGGTAAGCGGAATCAAGGCTAAGGCAGGACAACGCAAGGCTAGGCAATGCACGGAAGGCAAGCAAAGAGTAACGGAAGGCAAGGAAGGCAAGGGAAGGCAAAGGTAAAGGAAGGAACGGCACGGTAAGCGGAAACAAGGCTAAGGCACGACAACTCAGGACTAGGCAATGCAAGGCAAGGCAAGGAAAGGGAAACGCAAGGCAAGGCACGGTCAGGCGAGGCAAGGCTAATGCACGACAACGCAAGGCTAGGCAATGCACGGCTAGGCAAGGAAAGAGTAACGGAAGGAAAGGAAGGCAAGGCAAAGAAAGGCAAGGCAAGTGTAACGGAAGGAACGGCACAGCAAGGGGAAACAAGGCTAAGGCACGACAACGCACGGCTAGGCAGTGCACGGCTAGGCAGGGAAAGAGTAACGGAAGGAAAGAAAGGCAAGGGAAAGCAAGGGAAGGCAAGGCTAACGGAAGGAACGGCACGGTACGGGGAAACAAGGCTAAGGCACGACAACGCAGGACTAGGCAATGCACGGCAAGGCAAAGAAAGGGTAACGCAAGGCAAGGCACGGTCAGGCGACGCAAGGCTAAGGCACGACAACGCAAGGCTAGGCAATGCACGGAAGGTAAGTTAAGAGTAACGGAAGGCAAGGAAGGCAAGGGAAAGCAAGGGTAGGCAAGGGCAACGGACGGAACGGCACGTTAAGGGGAAACAAGCCTAAGGCACGACAACGCAGGACTAGGCAATGTCCGGCAAGGCAAGGAAAGGGTAACGCAAGGCAATGCACGGTCAGGCGAGGCAAGGCTGATGCACGACAACGCAAGGCTAGGCAGTGCTCGGCAAGGCAAGGAAAGAGTAACGGAAGGAAAGAAAGGCAAGGGAAAGCAAGGGAAGGCAAGGGTAACGGAAGGAACGGCACGGTAAGGGGAAACAAGGCTAAGGCACGACAACGCAGGACTAGGCAATGCACGGCAAGGCAAAGAAAGGGTAACGCAAGGCAAGGCACGGTCAGGCGAGGCAAGGCTAATGCACGACAACGCAAGGCTAGGCAATGCACGGCTAGGCAAGGAAAGAGTAACGGAAGGAGAGGAAGGCAAGGCAAAGCAAGGCAAGGCAAGTGTAACAAAAGGCAAGGCACGGCAAGGGGAAACAAGGGTAAGGCACGGCAACGCACGGCTAGGCAATGCACGGCCAAGCAAGGAAAGGGTAACGCAAGGCAAGGCACGGTGAGGAAAGGCAAGGCTAATGCACTACAATGCAGGGCTAGGCAATGCACGGCAAGGCAAGGAAAGCATAACGCAAGGCAAGGCACGGTCAGGCGAGGCAAGGCTAATGCACGACAACGCAAGGCTAGGCAGTGCTCGGCAAGGCAAGGAAAGAGTAACGGAAGGAAAGAAAGGCAAGGGAAAGCAAGGGAAGGCAAGGGTAACGGAAGGAACGGCACGGTAAGGGGAAACAAGGCTAAGGCACGACAACGCAGGACTAGGCAATGCACGGCAAGGCAAAGAAAGGGTAACGCAAGGCAAGGCACGGTCAGGCGAGGCAAGGCTAATGCACGACAACGCAAGGCTAGGCAATGCACGGCTAGGCAAGGAAAGAGTAACGGAAGGAGAGGAAGGCAAGGCAAAGCAAGGCAAGGCAAGTGTAACAAAAGGCAAGGCACGGCAAGGGGAAACAAGGGTAAGGCACGGCAACGCACGGCTAGGCAATGCACGGCCAAGCAAGGAAAGGGTAACGCAAGGCAAGGCACGGTCAGGCGAGCCAAGGCTAAGGCACGACAACGCAAGTCTAGGCAGTGCACGGCTAGGCAAGGAAAGAGTAACGGAAGGAAAGGAAGGCAAAGCAAAGCAAGGCAAGGCAAGTGCAACAAAAGGCACGGCACGGCAAGGGGAAACAAGGGTAAGGCACGACAACGCAAGGCTAGGCAGTGCACGGCAAGGCAAGGAAAGAGTAACGGAAGGAAAGAAAGGCAAGTGAAAGCAAGGGAAGGCAAGGCTAACGGACGGAACGGCACGGTATGGGGAAACAAGGCTAAGGCACGACAACGCAGGACTAGGCAATGCACGGCAAGGGAAAGAAAGGGTAAAGCAAGGCAAGGCACGGTCAGGCGACGCAAGGCTAAGGCACGACAACGCAAGGCTAGGCAATGCACGGAAGGTAAGTAAAGAGTAACGGAAGGCAAGGAAGGCAAGGCAAAGAAAGGCAAGGCAAGTGTAACGGAAGGAACGGCACAGCAAGGGGAAACAAGGCTAAGGCACGACAACGCACGGCTAGGCAGTGCACGGCTAGGCAAGGAAAGAGTAACGGAAGGAAAGAAAGGCAAGGGAAAGCAAGGGAAGGCAAGGCTAACGGAAGGAACGGTACGGTACGGGGAAACAAGGCTAAGGCACCACAACGCAGGACTAGGCAATGCACGGCAAGGCAAAGAAAGGGTAACGCAAGGCAAGGCACGGTCAGGCGAGGCAACGCTAATGCACGAAAAAGCACGGCTAGGCAATGCACGGCAAGGCAAGGAAAGGGTAACGCAAGGCAAGGCACGGTCAGGCGACGGAAGGCTAATGCACGACAACGCAAGGCTAGGCAGTGCTCGGCAAGGCAAAGAGAGAGTAACGGAAGGAAAGAAAGGCAAGGGAAAGCAAGGGAAGGCAAGGGTAACGGAAGGAACGGCACGGTAAGGGGAAACAAGGCTAAGGCACGACAACGCAGGACTAGGCAATGCACGGCAAGGCAAAGAAAGGGTAACGCAAGGCAAGGCACGGTCAGGCGAGGCAAGGCTAATGCACGACAACGCAAGGCTAGGCAATGCACGGCTAGGCAAGGAAAGAGTAACGGAAGGAGAGGAAGGCAAGGCAAAGCAAGGCAAGGCAAGTGTAACAAAAGGCAAGGCACGGCAAGGGGAAACAAGGGTAAGGCACGGCAACACACGGCTAGGCAATGCACGGCCAAGCAAGGAAAGGGTAACGCAAGGCAAGGCACGGTGAGGAAAGGCAAGGCTAATGCACGACAATGCAGGGCTAGGCAATGCACGGCAAGGCAAGGAAAGCATAACGCAAGGCAAGGCACGGTCAGGCGAGGCAAGGCTAATGCACGACAACCCAAGGCTAGGCAGTGCTCGGCAAGGCAAGGAAAGAGTAACGGAAGGAAAGATAGGCAAGGGAAAGCAAGGGAAGGCAAGGGTAACGGAAGGAACGGCACGGTAAGGGGAAACAAGGCTAAGGCACGACAACGCAGGACTAGGCAATGCACGGCAAGGCAAGGAAAGGGTAACGCAAGGCAAGGCACGGTCAGGCGAGGCAAGGCTAAGGCAGGACAACGCAAGGCTAGGCAATGCACGGAAGGCAAGCAAAGAGTAACGGAAGGCAAGGAAGGCAAGGGAAGGCAAAGGTAAAGGAAGGAACGGCACGGTAAGCCGAATCAAGGCTAAGGCACGACAACGCACGGCTAGGCAGTGCACGGCTAGGCAAGGAAAGGGAAGGAAAGGAAGGCAAGGCAAAGTAAGGCAAAGCACGTGTAACGGAAGAAACGGCACAGCAAGGGGAAACAAGGCTAAGGCAAGACAACGCACGGCTAGGCAATGCACGGCAAGGGAAGGAAAGGGTAACGCAAGGCAAGGCACGGTCAGGCGAGGCAAGGCTAATGCACGACAACGCAAGGCTAGGCAATGCACGGCTAGGCAAGGAAAGAGTAACGGAAGGAAAGGAAGGCAAAGCAATGCAAGGCAAGGCAAGTGTAACAAAAGGCACGGCACGGCAAGGGGAAACAAGGGTAAGGCACGACAACGCAAGGCTAGGCAGTGCACGGCAAGGCAAGGAAAGGGTAACGCAAGGCAAGGTACGGTGAGGCAAGGGAAGGCTAATGCACGACAACGCAAGGCTAGGCAGTGCACAGCTAGGCAAGGAAAGAGTAACGGAAGGAAAGGAAGGCAAGGCAAAGAAAGGTAAGGCAAGTGTAACGGAAGGAACGGCACAGCAAGGGGAAACAAGGCTAAGGCACGACAACGCACGGCTAGGCAGTGCACGGCTAGGCAAGGAAAGAGTAACGGAAGGAAAGAAAGGCAAGGGAAAGCAAGGTAAGGCAAGGCTAACGGAAGGAACGGCACGGTACGGGGAAACAAGGCTAAGGCACGACAACGCAGGACTAGGCAATGCACGGCAAGGCAAAGAAAGGGTAACGCAAGGCAAGGCACGGTCAGGCGACGCAAGGCTAAGGCACGACAACGCAAGGCTAGGCAATGCACGGAAGGTAAGTAAAGAGTAACGGAAGGCAAGGAAGGCAAGGGAAAGCAAGGGTAGGCAAGGGCAACGGACGGAACGGCACGTTAAGGGGAAACAAGCCTAAGGCACGACAACGCAGGACTAGGCAATGTACGGCAAGGCAAGGAAAGGGTAACGCAAGGCAAGGCACGGTCAGGCGAGGCAACGCTAATGCACGAAAAAGCACGGCTAGGCAATGCACGGCAAGGCAAGGAAAGGGTAACGCAAGGCAAGGCACGGTCAGGCGAGGCAAGGCTAATGCACGACAACGCAAGGCTAGGCAATGCACGGCAAGGCAAGGAAAGAGTAACGCAAGGCAATGCACGGTCGGGCGAGGCAAGGCTAAGGCACGACAACGCAAGGCTAGGCAGTGCTCGGCAAGGCAAGGAAAGAGTAACGGAAGGAAAGAAAGGCAAGGGAAAGCAAGGGAAGGCAAGGGTAACGGAAGGAACGGCACGGTAAGGGGAAACAAGGCTAAGGCACGACAACGCAGGACTAGGCAATGCACGGCAAGGCAAAGAAAGCGTAACGCAAGGCAAGGCACGGTCAGGCGAGGCAAGGCTAATGCACGAAAACGCAAGGCTAGGCAATGCACGGCTAGGCAAGGAAAGAGTAACGGAAGGAGAGGAAGGCAAGGCAAAGCAAGGCAAGGCAAGTGTAACAAAAGGCAAGGCACGGCAAGGGGAAACAAGGGTAAGGCACGGCAACGCACGGCTAGGCAATGCACGGCCAAGCAAGGAAAGGGTAACGCAAGGCAAGGCACGGTGAGGAAAGGCAAGGCTAATGCACGACAATGCAGGGCTAGGCAATGTACGGCAAGGCAAGGAAAGCATAACGCAAGGCAAGGCACGGTCAGGCGAGGCAAGGCTAATGCACGACAACGCAAGGCTAGGCAGTGCTCGGCAAGGCAAGGAAAGAGTAACGGAAGGAAAGAAAGGCAAGGGAAAGCAAGGGAAGGCAAGGGTAACGGAAGGAACGGCACGGTAAGGGGAAACAAGGCTAAGGCACGACAACGCAGGACTAGGCAATGCACGGCAAGGCAAGGAAAGGGTAACGCAAGGCAAGGCACGGTCAGCCGAGGCAAGGCTAAGGCAGGACAACGCAAGGCTAGGCAATGCACGGAAGGCAAGCAAAGAGTAACGGAAGGCAAGGAAGGCAAGGGAAGGCAAAGGTAAAGGAAGGAACGGCACGGTAAGCGGAAACAAGGCTAAGGCACGACAACTCAGGACTAGGCAATGCAAGGCAAGGCAAGGAAAGGGTAACGCAAGGCAAGGCACGGTCAGGCGAGGCAAGGCTAATGCACGACAACGCAAGGCTAGGCAATGCACGGCTAGGCAAGGAAAGAGTAACGGAAGGAAAGGAAGGCAAGGCAAAGAAAGGCAAGGCAAGTGTAACGGAAGGAACGGCACAGCAAGGGGAAACAAGGGTAAGGCACGACAACGCACGGCTAGGCAGTGCACGGCTAGGCAAGGAAAGAGTAACGGAAGGAAAGAAAGGCAAGGGAAAGCAAGGGAAGGCAAGGCTAACGGAAGGAACGGCACGGTACGGGGAAACAAGGCTAAGGCACGACAACGCAGGACTAGGCAATGCACGGCAAGGCAAAGAAAGGGTAACGCAAGGCAAGGCACGGTCAGGCGACGCAAGGCTAAGGCACGACAACGCAAGGCTAGGCAATGCACGGAAGGTAAGTAAAGAGTAACGGAAGGCAAGGAAGGCAAGGGAAAGCAAGGGTAGGCAAGGGCAACGGACGGAACGGCACGTTAAGGGGAAACAAGCCTAAGGCACGACAACGCAGGACTAGGCAATGCACGGCAAGGCAAGGAAAGGGTAACGCAAGGCAAGGCACGGTCAGGCGAGGCAACGCTAATGCACGAAAAAGCACGGCTAGGCAATGCACGGCAAGGCAAGGAAAGGGTAACGCAAGGCAAGGCACGGTCAGGTGAGGCAAGGCTAATTCACGACAACGCAAGGCTAGGCAATGCACGGCAAGGCAAGGAAAGGGTAACGCAAGGCAATGCACGGTCAGGCGAGGCAACGCTAATGCACGAAAAAGCACGGCTAGGCAATGCACGGCAAGGCAAGGAAAGGGTAACGCAAGGCAAGGCACGGTCAGGCGAGGCAAGGCTAATGCACGACAACGCAAGGCTAGGCAATGCACGGCAAGGCAAGGAAAGAGTAACGCAAGGCAATGCACGGTCAGGCGAGGCAAGGCTAAGGCACGACAACGCAAGGCTAGGCAGTGCTCGGCAAGGCAAGGAAAGAGTAACGGAAGGAAAGAAAGGCAAGGGAAAGCAAGGGAAGGCAAGGGTAACGGAAGGAACGGCACGGTAAGGGGAAACAAGGCTAAGGCATGACAACGCAGGACTAGGCAATGCACGGCAAGGCAAGGAAAGGGTAACGCAAGGCAAGGCACGGTCAGGCGAGGCAAGGCTAATGCACGACAACGCAAGGCTAGGCAATGCACGGCTAGGCAAGGAAAGAGTAACGGAAGGAGAGGAAGGCAAGGCAAAGCAAGGCAAGGCAAGTGTAACAAAAGGCAAGGCACGGCAAGGGGAAACAAGGGTAAGGCACGGCAACGCACGGCTAGGCAATGTACGGCCAAGCAAGGAAAGGGTAACGCAAGGCAAGGCACGGTGAGGAAAGGCAAGGCTAATGCACGACAATGCAGGGCTTTGCAATGCACGGCAAGGTAAGGAAAGCATAACGCAAGGCAAGGCACGGTCAGTCGAGGCAAGGCTAATGCACGACAACGCAAGGCTAGGCAGTGCTCGGCAAGGCAAGGAAAGAGTAACGGAAGGAAAGAAAGGCAAGGGAAAGCAAGGGAAGGCAAGGGTAACGGAAGGAATGGCACGGTAAGGGGAAACAAGGCTAAGGCACGACAACGCAGGATTAGGCTATGCACGGCAAGGCAAGGAAAGGGTAACGCAAGGCAAGGCACGGTCAGGCGAGGCAAGGCTAAGGCAGGACAACGCAAGGCTAGGCAATGCACGGAAGGCAAGCAAAGAGTAACGGAAGGCAAGGAAGGCAAGGGAAGGCAAAGGTAAAGGAAGGAACGGCACGGTAAGCGGAAACAAGGCTAAGGCACGACAACTCAGGACTAGGCAATGCAAGGCAAGGCAAGGAAAGGGTAACGCAAGGCAAGGCACGGTCAGGCGAGGCAAGGCTAATGCACGACAACGCAAGGCTAGGCAATGCACGGCTAGGCAAGGAAAGAGTAACGGAAGGAGAGGAAGGCAAGGCAAAGCAAGGCAAGGCAAGTGTAACAAAAGGCAAGGCACGGCAAGGGGAAACAAGGGTAAGGCACGGCAACGCACGGCTAGGCAATGCACGGCCAAGCAAGGAAAGGGTAACGCAAGTCAAGGCACGGTCAGGCGAGCCAAGGCTAAGGCACGACAACGCAAGGCTAGGCAGTGCACGGCTAGGCAAGGAAAGAGTAACGGAAGGAAAGGAAGGCAAGGCAAAGTAAGGCAAGGCAAGTGTAACGGAAGAAACGGCACAGCAAGGGGAAACAAGGCTAAGGCAAGACAACGCACGGCTAGGCAATGCACGGCAAGGGAAGGAAAGGGTAACCCAAGGCAAGGCACGGTCAGGCGAGGCAAGGCTAATGCACGACAACGCAAGGCTGGGCAATGCACGGCTAGGCAAGGAAAGAGTAACGGAAGGAAAGGAAGGCAAAGCAAAGCAAGGCAAGGCAAGTGTAACAAAAGGCACGGCACGGCAAGGGGAAACAAGGGTAAGGCACGACAACGCAAGGCTAGGCAGTGCACGGCAAGGCAAGGAAAGGGTAACGCAAGGCAAGGTACGGTGAGGGAAGGGAAGGCTAATGCACGACAACGCAAGGCTAGGCAGTGCACGGCTAGGCAAGGAAAGAGTAACGGAAGGAAAGGAAGGCAAGGCAAAGAAAGGCAAGGCAAGTGTAAACGAAGGAACGGCACAGCAAGGGGAAACAAGGCTAAGGCACGACAACGCACGGCTAGGCAGTGCACGGCTAGGCAAGGAAAGAGTAACGGAAGGAAAGAAAGGCAAGGGAAAGCAAGGGAAGTCAAGGCTAACGGAAGGAACGGCACGGTACGGGGAAACAAGGCTAAGGCACGACAACGCAGGACTAGGCAATGCACGGCAAGGCAAAGAAAGGGTAACGCAAGGCAAGGCACGGTCAGGCGACGCAAGGCTAAGGCACGACAACGCAAGGCTAGGCAATGCACGGAAGGTAAGTAAAGAGTAACGGAAGGCAAGGAAGGCAAGGGAAAGCAAGGGTAGGCAAGGGCAACGGACGGAACGGCACGTTAAGGGGAAACAAGCCTAAGGCACGACAACGCAGGACTAGGCAATGCACGGCAAGGCAAGGAAAGGGTAACGCAAGGCAAGGCACGGTCAGGCGAGGCAACGCTAATGCACGAAAAAGCACGGCTAGGCAATGCACGGCAAGGCCAGGAAAGGGTAACGCAAGGCAAGGCACGGTCAGGCGAGGCAAGGCTAATGCACGACAACGCAAGGCTAGGCAATGCACGGCAAGGCAAGGAAAGAGTAACGCAAGGCAATGCACGGTCAGGCGAGGCAAGGCTAAGGCACGACAACGCAAGGCTAGGCAATGCACGGCTAGGCAAGGAAAGAGTAACGGAAGGAGAGGAAGGCAAGGCAAAGAAAGGCAAGGCAAGTGTAACGGAAGGAACGGCACAGCAAGGGGAAACAAGGCTAAGGCACGACAACGCACGGCTAGGCAGTGCACGGCTAGGCAAGGAAAGAGTAACGGAAGGAAAGAAAGGCAAGGGAAAGCAAGGGAAGGCAAGGCTAACGGAAGGAACGGCACGGTACGGGGAAACAAGGCTAAGGCACGACAACGCAGGACTAGGCAATGCACGGCAAGGCAAAGAAAGGGTAACGCAAGGCAAGGCACGGTCAGGCGACGCAAGGCTAAGGCACGACAACGCAAGGCTAGGCAATGCACGGAAGGTAAGTAAAGAGTAACGGAAGGCAAGGAAGGCAAGGGAAAGCAAGGGTAGGCAAGGGCAACGGACGGAAAGGCACGTTAAGGGGAAACAAGCCTAAGGCACGACAACGCAGGACTAGGCAATGCACGGCAAGGCAAGGAAAGGGTAACGCAAGGCAAGGCACGGTCAGGCGAGGCAACGCTAATGCACGAAAAAGCACGGCTAGGCAATGCACGGCAAGGCAAGGAAAGGGTAACGCAAGGCAAGGCACGGTCAGGCGAGGCAAGGCTAAGGCACGACAACGCAAGGCTAGGCAGTGCTCGGCAAGGCAAGGAAAGAGTAACGGAAGGAAAGAAAGGCAAGGGAAAGCAAGGGAAGGCAAGGGTAACGGAAGGAACGGCACGGTAAGGGGAAACAAGGCTAAGGCACGACAACGCAGGACTAGGCAATGCACGGCAAGGCAAAGAAAGCGTAACGCAAGGCAAGGCACGGTCAGGCGAGGCAAGGCTAATGCACGAAAACGCAAGGCTAGGCAATGCACGGCTAGGCAAGGAAAGAGTAACGGAAGGAGAGGAAGGCAAGGCAAAGCAAGGCAAGGCAAGTGTAACAAAAGGCAAGGCACGGCAAGGGGAAACAAGGGTAAGGCACGGCAACGCACGGCTAGGCAATGCACGGCCAAGCAAGGAAAGGGTAACGCAAGGCAAGGCACGGTGAGGAAAGGCAAGGCTAATGCACGACAATGCAGGGCTAGGCAATGTACGGCAAGGCAAGGAAAGCATAACGCAAGGCAAGGCACGGTCAGGCGAGGCAAGGCTAATGCACGACAACGCAAGGCTAGGCAGTGCTCGGCAAGGCAAGGAAAGAGTAACGGAAGGAAAGAAAGGCAAGGGAAAGCAAGGGAAGGCAAGGGTAACGGAAGGAACGGCACGGTAAGGGGAAACAAGGCTAAGGCACGACAACGCAGGACTAGGCAATGCACGTCAAGGCAAGGAAAGGGTAACGCAAGGCAAGGCACGGTCAGGCGAGGCAAGGCTAAGGCAGGACAACGCAAGGCTAGGCAATGCACGGAAGGCAAGCAAAGAGTAACGGAAGGCAAGGAAGGCAAGGGAAGGCAAAGGTAAAGGAAGGAACGGCACGGTAAGCGGAAACAAGGCTAAGGCACGACAACTCAGGACTAGGCAATGCAAGGCAAGGCAAGGAAAGGGTAACGCAAGGCAAGGCACGGTCAGGCGAGGCAAGGCTAATGCACGACAACGCAAGGCTAGGCAATGCACGGCTAGGCAAGGAAAGAGTAACGGAAGGAAAGGAAGGCAAGGCAAAGAAAGGCAAGGCAAGTGTAACGGAAGGAACGGCACAGCAAGGGGAAACAAGGGTAAGGCACGACAACGCACGGCTAGGCAGTGCACGGCTAGGCAAGGAAAGAGTAACGGAAGGAAAGAAAGGCAAGGGAAAGCAAGGGAAGGCAAGGCTAACGGAAGGAACGGCACGGTACGGGGAAACAAGGCTAAGGCACGACAACGCAGGACTAGGCAATGCACGGCAAGGCAAAGAAAGGGTAACGCAAGGCAAGGCACGGTCAGGCGACGCAAGGCTAAGGCACGACAACGCAAGGCTAGGCAATGCACGGAAGGTAAGTAAAGAGTAACGGAAGGCAAGGAAGGCAAGGGAAAGCAAGGGTAGGCAAGGGCAACGGACGGAACGGCACGTTAAGGGGAAACAAGCCTAAGGCACGACAACGCAGGACTAGGCAATGCACGGCAAGGCAAGGAAAGGGTAACGCAAGGCAAGGCACGGTCAGGCGAGGCAACGCTAATGCACGAAAAAGCACGGCTAGGCAATGCACGGCAAGGCAAGGAAAGGGTAACGCAAGGCAAGGCACGGTCAGGTGAGGCAAGGCTAATGCACGACAACGCAAGGCTAGGCAATGCACGGCAAGGCAAGGAAAGGGTAACGCAAGGCAATGCACGGTCAGGCGAGGCAAGGCTAATGCACGACAACGCAAGGCTCGGCAGTGCTCGGCAAGGCAAGGAAAGAATAACGGAAGGAGAGGAAGGCAAGGCAAAGCAAGGCAAGGCAAGTGTAACAAAAGGCAAGGCACGGTAAGGGGAAACAAGGGTAAGGCACGGCAACGCACGGCTAGGCAATGCACGGCCAAGCAAGGAAAGGGTAACGCAAGGCAAGGCACGGTGAGGAAAGGCAAGGCTAATGCACGACAATGCAGGGCTAGGCAATGCACGGCAAGGCAAGGAAAGCATAACGCAAGGCAAGGCACGGTCAGGCGAGGCAAGGCTAATGCACGACAACGCAACGATAGGCAGTGTTCGGCAAGGCAAGGAAAGAGTAACGGAAGGAAAGAAAGGCAAGGGAAAGCAAGGGAAGGCAAGGGTAACGGAAGCAACGGCACGGTAAGGGGAAACAAGGCTAAGGCACGACAACGCAGGACTAGGCAATGCACGGCCAGGCAAGGAAAGGGTAACGCAAGGCAAGGCACGGTCAGGCGAGGGAAGGCTAATGCACGACAACGCAAGGCTAGGCAGTGCTCGGCAAGGCAAGGAAAGAGTAACGGAAGGAAAGAAAGGCAAGGGAAAGCAAGGGAAGGCAAGGGTAACGGAAGGAACGGCACGGTAAGGGGAAACAAGGCTAAGGCACGACAACGCAGGACTAGGCAATGCACGGCAAGGCAAGGAAACGGTAACGCAAGGCAAGGCACGGTCAGGCGAGGCAAGGCTAAGGCAGGACAACGCAAGGCTAGGCAATGCACCGAAGGCAAGCAAAGAGTAACGGAAGGCAAGGAAGGCAAGGGAAGGCAAAGGTAAAGGAAGGAACGGCACGGTAAGCGGAAACAAGGCCAAGGCACGACAACGCACGGCTAGGCAGTGCACGGCTAGGCAAGGAAAGGGAAGGAAAGGAAGGCAAGGCAAAGTAAGGCAAGGCAGGTGTAACGGAAGAAACGGCACAGCAAGGGGAAACAAGGCTAAGGCACGACAACGCACGGCTAGGCAGTGCACGGCTAGGCAAGGAAAGAGTAACGGAATGAAAGAAAGGCAAGGGAAAGCAAGGGAAGGCAAGGCTAACGGAAGGAACGGCACGGTACGGGGAAACAAGGCTAAGGCACGACAACGCAGGACTAGGCAATGCACGGCAAGGGAAGGAAAGGGTAACGCAAGGCAAGGCACGGTCAGGCGAGGCAAGGCTAATGCACGACAACGCAAGGCTAGGCAATGCACGGCTAGGCAAGGAAAGAGTAACGGAAGGAAAGGAAGGCAAAGCAATGCAAGGCAAGGCAAGTGTAACAAAAGGCACGGCACGGCAAGGGGAAACAAGGGTAAGGCACGACAACGCAAGGCTAGGCAGTGCACGGCAAGGCAAGGAAAGGGTAACGCAAGGCAAGGTACGGTGAGGCAAGGGAAGGCTAATGCACGACAACGCAAGGCTAGGCAGTGCACAGCTAGGCAAGGAAAGAGTAACGGAAGGAAAGGAAGGCAAGGCAAAGAAAGGTAAGGCAAGTGTAACGGAAGGAACGGCACAGCAAGGGGAAACAAGGCTAAGGCACGACAACGCAAGGCTAGGCAGTGCACAGCTAGGCAAGGAAAGAGTAACGGAAGGAAAGAAAGGCAAGGGAAAGCAAGGGAAGGCAAGGCTAACGGAAGGAACGGCACGGTACGGGGAAACAAGGCTAAGGCACGACAACGCAGGACTAGGCAATGCACGGCAAGGCAAAGAAAGGGTAACGCAAGGCAAGGCACGGTCAGGCGACGCAAGGCTAAGGCACGACAACGCAAGGCTAGGCAATTCTCGGAAGGTAAGTAAAGAGTAACGGAAGGCAAGGAAGGCAAGGGAAAGCAAGGGTAGGCAAGGGCAACGGACGGAACGGCACGTTAAGGGGAAACAAGCCTAAGGCACGACAACGCAGGACTAGGCAATGCACGGCAAGGCAAGGAAAGGGTAACGCAAGGCAAGGCACGGTCAGGAGAGGCAACGCTAATGCACGAAAAAGCACGGCTAGGCAATGCACGGCAAGGCAAGGAAAGGGTAAAGCAAGGCAAGGCACGGTCAGGCGAGGTAAGGCTAATGCACGACAACGCAAGGCTAGGCAATGCACGGCAAGGCAAGGAAAGAGTAACGCAAGGCAATGCACGGTCAGGCGAGGCAAGGCTAAGGCACGACAACGCAAGGCTAGGCAGTGCTCGGCAAGGCAAGGAAAGAGTAACGGAAGGAAAGAAAGGCAAGGGAAAGCAAGGGAAGGCAAGGGTAACGGAAGGAACGGCACGGTAAGGGGAAACAAGGCTAAGGCACGACAACGCAGGACTAGGCAATGCACGGCAAGGCAAGGAAAGGGTAACGCAAGGCAAGGCACGGTCAGGCGAGGCAAGGCTAATGCACGACAACGCAAGGCTAGGCAATGCACGGCTAGGCAAGGAAAGAGTAACGGAAGGAGAGGAAGGCAAGGCAAAGCAAGGCAAGGCAAGTGTAACAAAAGGCAAGGCACGGCAAGGGGAAACAAGGGTAAGGCACGGCAACGCACGGCTAGGCAATGTACGGCCAAGCAAGGAAAGGGTAACGCAAGGCAAGGCACGGTGAGGAAAGGCAAGGCTAATGCACGACAATGCAGGGCTTTGCAATGCACGGCAAGGTAAGGAAAGCATAACGCAAGGCAAGGCACGGTCAGTCGAGGCAAGGCTAATGCACGACAACGCAAGGCTAGGCAGTGCTCGGCAAGGCAAGGAAAGAGTAACGGAAGGAAAGAAAGGCAAGGGAAAGCAAGGGAAGGCAAGGGTAACGGAAGGAATGGTACGGTAAGGGGAAACAAGGCTAAGGCACGACAACGCAGGATTAGGCTATGCACGGCAAGGCAAGGAAAGGGTAACGCAAGGCAAGGCACGGTCAGGCGAGGCAAGGCTAAGGCAGGACAACGCAAGGCTAGGCAATGCACGGAAGGCAAGCAAAGAGTAACGGAAGGCAAGGAAGGCAAGGGAAGGCAAAGGTAAAGGAAGGAACGGCACGGTAAGCGGAAACAAGGCTAAGGCACGACAACTCAGGACTAGGCAATGCAAGGCAAGGCAAGGAAAGGGTAACGCAAGGCAAGGCACGGTCAGGCGAGGCAAGGCTAATGCACGACAACGCAAGGCTAGGCAATGCACGGCTAGGCAAGGAAAGAGTAACGGAAGGAGAGGAAGGCAAGGCAAAGCAAGGCAAGGCAAGTGTAACAAAAGGCAAGGCACGGCAAGGGGAAACAAGGGTAAGGCACGGCAACGCACGGCTAGGCAATGCACGGCCAAGCAAGGAAAGGGTAACGCAAGGCAAGGCACGGTCAGGCGAGCCAAGGCTAAGGCACGACAACGCAAGGCTAGGCAGTGCACGGCTAGGCAAGAAAGAGTAACGGAAGGAAAGGAAGGCAAGGCAAAGTAAGGCAAGGCAAGTGTAACGGAAGAAACGGCACAGCAAGGGGAAACAAGGCTAAGGCAAGACAACGCACGGCTAGGCAATGCACGGCAAGGGAAGGAAAGGGTAACCCAAGGCAAGGCACGGTCAGGCGAGGCAAGGCTAATGCACGACAACGCAAGGCTGGGCAATGCACGGCTAGGCAAGGAAAGAGTAACGGAAGGAAAGGAAGGCAAAGCAAAGCAAGGCAAGGCAAGTGTAACAAAAGGCACGGCACGGCAAGGGGAAACAAGGGTAAGGCACGACAACGCAAGGCTAGGCAGTGCACGGCAAGGCAAGGAAAGGGTAACGCAAGGCAAGGTACGGTGAGGGAAGGGAAGGCTAATGCACGACAACGCAAGGCTAGGCAGTGCACGGCTAGGCAAGGAAAGAGTAACGGAAGGAAAGGAAGGCAAGGCAAAGAAAGGCAAGGCAAGTGTAAACGAAGGAACGGCACAGCAAGGGGAAACAAGGCTAAGGCACGACAACGCACGGCTAGGCAGTGCACGGCTAGGCAAGGAAAGAGTAACGGAAGGAAAGAAAGGCAAGGGAAAGCAAGGGAAGTCAAGGCTAACGGAAGGAACGGCACGGTACGGGGAAACAAGGCTAAGGCACGACAACGCAGGACTAGGCAATGCACGGCAAGGCAAAGAAAGGGTAACGCAAGGCAAGGCACGGTCAGGCGACGCAAGGCTAAGGCACGACAACGCAAGGCTAGGCAATGCACGGAAGGTAAGTAAAGAGTAACGGAAGGCAAGGAAGGCAAGGGAAAGCAAGGGTAGGCAAGGGCAACGGACGGAACGGCACGTTAAGGGGAAACAAGCCTAAGGCACGACAACGCAGGACTAGGCAATGCACGGCAAGGCAAGGAAAGGGTAACGCAAGGCAAGGCACGGTCAGGCGAGGCAACGCTAATGCACGAAAAAGCACGGCTAGGCAATGCACGGCAAGGCCAGGAAAGGGTAACGCAAGGCAAGGCACGGTCAGGCGAGGCAAGGCTAATGCACGACAACGCAAGGCTAGGCAATGCACGGCAAGGCAAGGAAAGAGTAACGCAAGGCAATGCACGGTCAGGCGAGGCAAGGCTAAGGCACGACAACGCAAGGCTAGGCAATGCACGGCTAGGCAAGGAAAGAGTAACGGAAGGAGAGGAAGGCAAGGCAAAGAAAGGCAAGGCAAGTGTAACGGAAGGAACGGCACAGCAAGGGGAAACAAGGCTAAGGCACGACAACGCACGGCTAGGCAGTGCACGGCTAGGCAAGGAAAGATTAACGGAAAGAAAGAAAGGCAAGGGAAAGCAAGGGAAGGCAAGGCTAACGGAAGGAACGGCACGGTACGGGGTAACAAGGCTAAGGCACGACAACGCAGGACTAGGCAATGCACGGCAAGGCAAAGAAAGGGTAACGCAAGGCAAGGCACGGTCAGGCGACGCAAGGCTAAGGCACGACAACGCAAGGCTAGGCAATGCACGGAAGGTAAGTAAAGAGTAACGGAAGGCAAGGAAGGCAAGGGAAAGCAAGGGTAGGCAAGGGCAACGGACGGAAAGGCACGTTAAGGGGAAACAAGCCTAAGGCACGACAACGCAGGACTAGGCAATGCACGGCAAGGCAAGGAAAGGGTAACGCAAGGCAAGGCACGGTCAGGCGAGGCAACGCTAATGCACGAAAAAGCACGGCTAGGCAATGCACGGCAAGGCAAGGAAAGGGTAACGCAAGGCAAGGCACGGTCAGGCGAGGCAAGGCTAATGCACGACAACGCAAGGCTAGGCAATGCACGGCAAGGCAAGGAAAGAGTAACGCAAGGCAATGCACGGTCAGGCGAGGCAAGGCTAAGGCACGACAACGCAAGGCTAGGCAGTGCTCGGCAAGGCAAGGAAAAAGTAACGGAAGGAAAGAAAGGCAAGGGAAAGCAAGGGAAGGCAAGGGTAACGGAAGGAACGGCACGGTAAGGGGAAACAAGGCTAAGGCACGACAACGCAGGACTAGGCAATGCACGGCAAGGCAAAGAAAGCGTAACGCAAGGCAAGGCACGGTCAGGCGAGGCAAGGCTAATGCACGAAAACGCAAGGCTAGGCAATGCACGGCTAGGCAAGGAAAGAGTAACGGAAGGAGAGGAAGGCAAGGCAAAGCAAGGCAAGGCAAGTGTAACAAAAGGCAAGGCACGGCAAGGGGAAACAAGGGTAAGGCACGGCAACGCATGGCTAGGCAATGCACGGCCAAGCAAGGAAAGGGTAACGCAAGGCAAGGCACGGTGAGGAAAGGCAAGGCTAATGCACGACAATGCAGGGCTAGGCAATGCACGGCAAGGCAAGGAAAGCATAACGCAAGGCAAGGCACGGTCAGGCGAGGCAAGGCTAATGCACGACAACGCAAGGCTAGGCAGTGCTCGGCAAGGCAAGGAAAGAGTAACGGAAGGAAAGAAAGGCAAGGGAAAGCAAGGGAAGGCAAGGGTAACGGAAGGAACGGCACGGTAAGGGGAAACAAGGCTAAGGCACGACAACGCAGGACTAGGCAATGCACGGCAAGGCAAGGAAAGGGTAACGCAAGGCAAGGCACGGTCAGGCGAGGCAAGGCTAAGGCAGGACAACGCAAGGCTAGGCAATGCACGGAAGGCAAGCAAAGAGTAACGGAAGGCAAGGAAGGCAAGGGAAGGCAAAGGTAAAGGAAGGAACGGCACGGTAAGCGGAAACAAGGCTAAGGCACGACAACGCACAGCTAGGCAGTGCACGGCTAGGCAAGGAAAGGGAAGGAAAGGAAGGCAAGGCAAAGTAAGGCAAGGCACGTGTAACGGAAGAAACGGCACAGCAAGGGGAAACAAGGCTAAGGCAAGACAACGCACGGCTAGGCAATGCACGGCAAGGGAAGGAAAGGGTAACGCAAGGCAAGGCACGGTCAGGCGAGGCAAGGCTAATGCACGACAACGCAAGGCTAGGCAATGCACGGCTAGGCAAGGAAAGAGTAACGGAAGGAAAGGAAGGCAAAGCAATGCAAGGCAAGGCAAGTGTAACAAAAGGCACGGCACGGCAAGGGGAAACAAGGGTAAGGCACGACAACGCAAGGCTAGGCAGTGCACGGCAAGGCAAGGAAAGGGTAACGCAAGGCAAGGTACGGTGAGGCAAGGGAAGGCTAATGCACGACAACGCAAGGCTAGGCAGTGCACAGCTAGGCAAGGAAAGAGTAACGGAAGGAAAGGAAGGCAAGGCAAAGAAAGGCAAGGCAAGTGTAACGGAAGGAACGGCACAGCAAGGGGAAACAAGGCTAAGGCACGACAACGCACGGCTAGGCAGTGCACGGCTAGGCAAGGAAAGAGTAACGGAAGGAAAGAAAGGCAAGGGAAAGCAAGGGAAGGCAAGGCTAACGGAAGGAACGGCACGGTACGGGGAAACAAGGCTAAGGCACGACAACGCAGGACTAGGCAATGCACGGCAAGGCAAGGAAAGGGTAACGCAAGGCAAGGCACGTTCAGGCGACGCAAGCCTAAGGCACGACAACGCAAGGCTAGGCAATGCACGGAAGGTAAGTAAAGAGTAACGGAAGGCAAGGAAGGCAAGGGAAAGCAAGGGTAGGCAAGGGCAACGGACGGAACGGCACGTTAAGGGGAAACAAGACTAAGGCACGACAACGCAGGACTAGGCAATGCACGGCAAGGCAAGGAAAGGGTAACGCAAGGCAAGGCACGGTCAGGCGAGGCAACGCTAATGCACGAAAAAGCACGGCTAGGCAATGCACGGCAAGGCCAGGAAAGGGTAACGCAAGGCAAGGCACGGTCAGGCGAGGCAAGGCTAATGCACGACAACGCAAGGCTAGGCAATGCACGGCAAGGCAAGGAAAGAGTAACGCAAGGCAATGCACGGTCAGGCGAGGCAAGGCTAAGGCACGACAACGCAAGGCTAGGCAATGCACGGCTAGGCAAGGAAAGAGTAACGGAAGGAGAGGAAGGCAAGGCAAAGAAAGGCAAGGCAAGTGTAACGGAAGGAACGGCACAGCAAGGGGAAACAAGGCTAAGGCACGACAACGCACGGCTAGGCAGTGCACGGCTAGGCAAGGAAAGAGTAACGGAAGGAAAGAAAGGCAAGGGAAAGCAAGGGAAGGCAAGGCTAACGGAAGGAACGGCACGGTACGGGGAAACAAGGCTAAGGCACGACAACGCAGGACTAGGCAATGCACGGCAAGGCAAAGAAAGGGTAACGCAAGGCAAGGCACGGTCAGGCGACGCAAGGCTAAGGCACGACAACGCAAGGCTAGGCAATGCACGGAAGGTAAGTAAAGAGTAACGGAAGGCAAGGAAGGCAAGGGAAAGCAAGGGTAGGCAAGGGCAACGGACGGAAAGGCACGTTAAGGGGAAACAAGCCTAAGGCACGACAACGCAGGACTAGGCAATGCACGGCAAGGCAAGGAAAGGGTAACGCAAGGCAAGGCACGGTCAGGCGAGGCAACGCTAATGCACGAAAAAGCACGGCTAGGCAATGCACGGCAAGGCAAGGAAAGGGTAACGCAAGGCAAGGCACGGTCAGGCGAGGCAAGGCTAATGCACGACAACGCAAGGCTAGGCAATGCACGGCAAGGCAAGGAAAGAGTAACGCAAGGCAATGCACGGTCAGGCGAGGCAAGGCTAAGGCACGACAACGCAAGGCTAGGCAGTGCTCGGCAAGGCAAGGAAAGAGTAACGGAAGGAAAGAAAGGCAAGGGAAAGCAAGGGAAGGCAAGGGTAACGGAAGGAACGGCACGGTAAGGGGAAACAAGGCTAAGGCACGACAACGCAGGACTAGGCAATGCACGGCAAGGCAAAGAAAGCGTAACGCAAGGCAAGGCACGGTCAGGCGAGGCAAGGCTAATGCACGAAAACGCAAGGCTAGGCAATGCACGGCTAGGCAAGGAAAGAGTAACGGAAGGAGAGGAAGGCAAGGCAAAGCAAGGCAAGGCAAGTGTAACAAAAGGCAAGGCACGGCAAGGGGCAACAAGGGTAAGGCACGGCAACGCACGGCTAGGCAATGCACGGCCAAGCAAGGAAAGGGTAACGCAAGGCAAGGCACGGTGAGGAAAGGCAAGGCTAATGCACGACAATGCAGGGCTAGGCAATGCACGGCAAGGCAAGGAAAGCATAACGCAAGGCAAGGCACGGTCAGGCGAGGCAAGGCTAATGCACGACAACGCAAGGCTAGGCAGTGCTCGGCAAGGCAAGGAAAGAGTAACGGAAGGAAAGAAAGGCAAGGGAAAGCAAGGGAAGGCAAGGGTAACGGAAGGAACGGCACGGTAAGGGGAAACAAGGCTAAGGCCCGACAACGCAGGACTAGGCAATGCACGGCAAGGCAAGGAAAGGGTAACGCAAGGCAAGGCACGGTCAGGCGAGGCAAGGCTAAGGCAGGACAACGCAAGGCTAGGCAATGCACGGAAGGCAAGCAAAGAGTAACGGAAGGCAAGGAAGGCAAGGGAAGGCAAAGGTAAAGGAAGGAACGGCACGGTAAGCGGAAACAAGGCTAAGGCACGACAACGCACGGCTAGGCAGTGCACGGCTAGGCAAGGAAAGGGAAGGAAAGGAAGGCAAGGCAAAGTAAAGCAAGGCACGTGTAACGGAAGAAACGGCACAGCAAGGGGAAACAAGGCTAAGGCAAGACAACGCACGGCTAGGCAATGCACGGCAAGGCAAGGAAAGGGTAACGCAAGGCAAGGCACGGTCAGGCGAGGCAAGGCTAATGCACGACAACGCAAGGCTAGGCAATGCACGGCTATGCAAGTAAAGAGTAACGGAAGGAAAGGAAGGCAAAGCAATGCAAGGCAAGGCAAGTGTAACAAAAGGCACGGCACGGCAAGGGGAAACAAGGGTAAGGCACGACAACGCAAGGCTAGGCAGTGCACGGCAAGGCAAGGAAAGGGTAACGCAAGGCAAGGTACGGTGAGGCAAGGGAAGGCTAATGCACGACAACGCAAGGCTAGGCAGTGCACAGCTAGGCAAGGAAAGAGTAACGGAAGGAAAGGAAGGCAAGGCAAAAAAAGGCAAGGCAAGTGTAACGGAAGGAACGGCACAGCAAGGGGAAACAAGGCTAAGGCACGACAACGCACGGCTAGGCAGTGCACGGCTAGGCAAGGAAAGAGTAACGGAAGGAAAGAAAGGCAAGGGAAAGCAAGGGAAGGCAAGGCTAACGGAAGGAACGGCACGGTACGGGGAAACAAGGCTAAGGCACGACAACGCAGGACTAGGCAATGCACGGCAAGGCAAAGAAAGGGTAACGCAAGGCAAGGCACGGTCAGGCGACGCAAGCCTAAGGCACGACAACGCAAGGCTAGGCAATGCACGGAAGGTAAGTAAAGAGTAACGGAAGGCAAGGAAGGCAAGGGAAAGCAAGGGTAGGCAAGGGCAACGGACGGAACGGCACGTTAAGGGGAAACAAGACTAAGGCACGACAACGCAGGACTAGGCAATGCACGGCAAGGCAAGGAAAGGGTAACGCAAGGCAAGGCACGGTCAGGCGAGGCAACGCTAATGCACGAAAAAGCACGGCTAGGCAATGCACGGCAAGGCAAGGAAAGGGTAACGCAAGGCAAGGCACGGTCAGGCGAGGCAAGGCTAATGCACGACAACGCAAGGCTAGGCAATGCACGGCAAGGCAAGGAAAGAGTAACGCAAGGCAATGCACGGTCAGGCGAGGCAAGGCTAAGGCACGACAACGCAAGGCTAGGCAGTGCTCGGCAAGGCAAGGAAAGAGTAACGGAAGGAAAGAAAGGCAAGGGAAAGCAAGGGAAGGCAAGGGTAACGGAAGGAACGGCACGGTAAGGGGAAACAAGGCTAAGGCACGACAACGCAGGACTAGGCAATGCACGGCAAGGGAAAGAAAGCGTAACGCAAGGCAAGGCACGGTCAGGCGAGGCAAGGCTAATGCACGAAAACGCAAGGCTAGGCAATGCACGGCTAGACAAGGAAAGAGTAACGGAAGGAGAGGAAGGCAAGGCAAAGCAAGGCAAGGCAAGTGTAACAAAAGGCAAGGCACGGCAAGGGGAAACAAGGGTAAGGCACGGCAACGCACGGCTAGGCAATGCATGGCAAGGCAAGGAAAGGTTAACGCAAAGCAAGGCACGGTGAGGCAAGGGAAGGCTAATGCACGACAACGCTCGGCTAGGCAATGCACGGCAAGGCAAGGAAAGGGTAACGCAAGGCAAGGCACGGTCAGGCGAGCCAAGGCTAAGGCACGACAACGCAAGGCTAGGCAGTGCACGGCTAGGCAAGGAAAGAGTAACGGAAGGAGAGGAAGGCAAGGCAAAGCAAGGCAAGGCAAGTGTAACAAAACGCAAGGCACGGCAAGTGGAAACAAGGGTAAGGCACGGCAACGCACGGCTAGGCAATGCACGGCCAAGCAAGGAAAGGGTAACGCAAGGCAAGGCACGGTGAGGAAAGGCAAGGCTAATGCACGACAATGCAGGGCTAGGCAATGCACGGCAAGGCAAGGAAAGCATAACGCAAGGCAAGGCACGGTCAGGCGAGGCAAGGCTAATGCACGACAACGCAAGGCTAGGCAGTGCCCGCGCAAGGCAAGGAAAGAGTAAGGGAAGGAAAGAAAGGCAAGGGAAAGCAAGGGAAGGCAAGGGTAACGGAAGGAACGGCACGGTAAGGGGAAACAAGGCTAAGGCACGACAACGCAGGACTAGGCAATGCACGGCAAGGCAAGGAAACGGTAACGCAAGGCAAAGCACGGTCAGGCGAGGCAAGGCTAAGGCAGGACAACGCAAGGCTAGGCAATGCACGGAAGGCAAGCAAAGAGTAACGGAAGGCAAGGAAGGCAAGGGAAGGCAAAGGTAAAGGAAGGAACGGCACGGTAAGCGGAAACAAGGCTAAAGCACGACAACGCACGGCTAGGCAGTGCACGGCTAGGCAAGGAAAGGGAAGGAAAGGAAGGCAAGGCAAAGTAAGGCAAGGCACGTGTAACGGAAGAAACGGCACAGCAAGGGGAAACAAGGCTAAGGCAAGACAACGCACGGCTAGGCAATGCACGGCATGGGAAGGAAAGGGTAACGCAAGGCAAGGCACGGTCAGGCGAGGCAAGGCTAATGCACGACAACGCAAGGCTAGGCAATGCACGGCTAGGCAAGGAAAGAGTAACGGAAGGAAAGGAAGGCAAAGCAATGCAAGGCAAGGCAAGTGTAACAAAAGGCACGGCACGGCAAGGGGAAACAAGGGTAAGGCACGACAACGCAAGGCTAGGCAGTGCACGGTAAGGCAAGGAAAGGGTAACGCAAGGCAAGGTACGGTGAGGCAAGGGAAGGCTAATGCACGACAACGCAAGGCTAGGCAGTGCACAGCTAGGCAAGGAAAGAGTAACGGAAGGAAAGGAAGGCAAGGCAAAGAAAGGCAAGGCAAGTGTAACGGAAGGAACGGCACAGCAAGGGGAAACAAGGCTAAGGCACGACAACGCACGGCTAGGCAGTGCACGGCTAGGCAAGGAAAGAGTAACGGAAGGAAAGAAAGGCAAGGGAAAGCAAGGGAAGGCAAGGCTAACGGAAGGAGCGGCACGGTAGGGGGAAACAAGGCTAAGGCACGACAACGCAGGAGTAGGCAATGCACGGCAAGGCAAAGAAAGGGTAACGCAAGGCAAGGCACGGTCAGGCGACGCAAGGCTAAGGCACGACATCTCAAGGCTAGGCAATGCACGGAAGGTAAGTAAAGAGTAACGGAAGGCAAGGAAGGCAAGGGAAAGCAAGGGTAGGCAAGGGCAACGGACGGAACGGCACGTTAAGGGGAAACAAGCCTAAGGCACGACAACGCAGGACTAGGCAATGCACGGCAAGGCAAGGAAAGGGTAACGCAAGGCAAGGCACGGTCAGGCGAGGCAACGCTAATGCACGAAAAAGCACGGCTAGGTAATACACGGCAAGGCAAGGAAAGGGTAACGCAAGGCAAGGCACGGTCAGGCGACGCAAGGCTAAGGCACGACAACGCAAGGCTAGGCAATGCACGGAAGGTAAGTAAAGAGTAACGGAAGGCAAGGAAGGCAAGGGAAAGCAAGGGTAGGCAAGGGCAACGGACGGAACGGCACGTTAAGGGGAAACAAGCCTAAGGCACGACAACGCAGGACTAGGCAATGCACGGCAAGGCAAGGAAAGGGTAACGCAAGGCAAGGCACGGTCAGGCGAGGCAACGCTAATGCACGAAAAAGCACGGCTAGGCAATGCACGGCAAGGCAAGGAAAGGGTAACGCAAGGCAAGGCACGGTCAGGCGAGGCAAGGCTAATGCACGACAACGCAAGGCTAGGCAATGCACGGCAAGGCAAGGAAAGAGTAACGCAAGGCAATGCACGGTCAGGCGAGGCAAGGCTAAGGCACGACAACGCAAGCCTAGGCAGTGCTCGGCAAGGCAAGGAAAGAGTAACGGAAGGAAAGAAAGGCAAGGGAAAGCAAGGGAAGGCAAGGGTAACGGAAGGAACGGCACGGTAAGGGGAAACAAGGCTAAGGCACGACAACGCAGGACTAGGCAATGCACGGCAAGGCAAAGAAAGGGTAACGCAAGGCAAGGCACGGTCAGGCGAGGCAAGGCTAATGCACGACAACGCAAGGCTAGGCAATGCACGGCTAGGCAAGGAAAGAGTAACGGAAGGAGAGGAAGGCAAGGCAAAGCAAGGCAAGGCAAGTGTAACAAAAGGCAAGGCACGGCAAGGGGAAACAAGGGTAAGGCACGGCAACGCACGGCTAGGCAATGCACGGCCAAGCAAGGAAAGGGTAACGCAAGGCAAGGCACGGTGAGGAAAGGCAAGGCTAATGCACGACAATGCAGGGCTAGGCAATGCACGGCAAGGTAAGGAAAGCATAACGCAAGGCAAGGCACGGTCAGGCGAGGCAAGGCTAATGCACGACAACGCAAGACTAGGCAGTGCTCGGCAAGGCAAGGAAAGAGTAACGGAAGGAAAGAAAGGCAAGGGAAAGCAAGGGAAGGCAAGGGTAACGGAAGGAACGGCACGGTAAGGGGAAACAAGGCTAAGGCACGACAACGCAGGATTAGGCAATGCACGGCAAGGCAAGGAAAGGGTAACGCAAGGCAAGGCACGGTCAGGCGAGGCAAGGCTAAGGCAGGACAACGCAAGGCTAGGCAATGCACGGAAGGCAAGCAAAGAGTAACGGAAGGCAAGGAAGGCAAGGGAAGGCAAAGGTAAAGGAAGGAACGGCACGGTAAGAAGAAACAAGGCTAAGGCACGACAACTCAGGACTAGGCAATGCAAGGCAAGGCAAGGAAAGGGTAACGCAAGGCAAGGCACGGTCAGGCGAGGCAAGGCTAATGCACGACAACGCAAGGCTAGGCAATGCACGGCTAGGCAAGGAAAGGGTAACGCAAGGCAAGGCACGGTCAGGCGAGCCAAGGCTAAGGCACGACAACGCAAGGCTAGGCAGTGCACGGCTAGGCAAGGAAAGAGTAACGGAAGGAAAGGAAGGCAAGGCAAAGTAAGGCAAGGCAAGTGTAACGGAAGAAACGGCACAGCAAGGGGAAACAAGGCTAAGGCAAGACAACGCACGGCTAGGCAATGCACGGCAAGGGAAGGAAAGGGTAACGCAAGGCAAGGCACGGTCAGGCGAGGCAAGGCTAATGCACGACAACGCAAGGCTAGGCAATGCACGGCTAGGCAAGGAAAGAGTAACGGAAGGAAAGGAAGGCAAAGCAAAGCAAGGCAAGGCAAGTGCAACAAAAGGCACGGCACGGCAAGGGGAAACAAGGGTAAGGCACGACAACGCAAGGCTAGGCAGTGCACGGCAAGGCAAGGAAAGAGTAACGGAAGGAAAGAAAGGAAAGGGAAAGCAAGGGAAGGCAAGGCTAACGGAAGGAACGGCACGGTACGGGGAAACAAGGCTAAGGCACGACAACGCAAGACTAGGCAATGCACGGCAAGGCAAAGAAAGGGTAAAGTAAGGCACGGTCAGGCGACGCAAGGCTAAGGCACGACAACGCAAGGCTAGGCAATGCACGGCAAGGCAAGGAAAGGGTAACGCAAGGCAAGGCACGGTCAGGCGAGGCAACGCTAATGCACGAAAAAGCACGGCTAGGCAATGCACGGCAAGGCAAGGAAAGGGTAACGCAAGGCAAGGCAAGGTCAGGCGAGGCAAGGCTAATGCACGACAACGCAAGGCTAGGCAATGCACGGCAAGGCAAGGAAAGAGTAACGCAAGGCAATGCACGGTCAGGCGAGGCAAGGCTAAGGCACGACAACGCAAGGCTAGGCAATGCACGGCTAGGCAAGGAAAGAGTAACGGAAGGAGAGGAAGGCAAGGCAAAGCAAGGCAAGGCAAGTGTAACAAAAGGCACGGCACGGCAAGGGGAAACAAGGGTAAGGCACGACAACGCAAGGCTAGGCAGTGCACGGCAAGGCAAGGAAAGGGTAACGCAAGGCAAGGTACGGTGAGGCAAGGGAAGGCTAATGCACGACAACGCAAGGCTAGGCAGTGCACGGCTAGGCAAGGAAAGAGTAACGGAAGGAAAGGAAGGCAAGGCAAAGAAAGGCAAGGCAAGTGTAACGGAAGGAACGGCACAGCAAGGGGAAACAAGGCTAAGGCACGACAACGCACGGCTAGGCAGTGCACGGCTAGGCAAGGAAAGAGTAACGGAAGGAAAGAAAGGCAAGGGAAAGCAAGGGAAGGCAAGGCTAACGGAAGGAACGGCACGGTACGGGGAAACAAGGCTAAGGCACGACAACGCAGGACTAGGCAATGCACGGCAAGGCAAAGAAAGGGTAACGCAAGGCAAGGCACGGTCAGGCGACGCAAGGCTAAGGCACGACAACGCAAGGCTAGGCAATGCACGGAAGGTAAGTAAAGAGTAACGGAAGGCAAGGAAGGCAAGGGAAAGCAAGGGAAGGCAAGGGCAACGGACGGACCGGCACGTTAAGGGGAAACAAGCCTAAGGCACGACAACGCAGGACTAGGCAATGCACGGCAAGGCAAGGAAAGGGTAACGCAAGGCAAGGCACGGTCAGGCGAGGCAACGCTAATGCACGAAAAAGCACGGCTAGGCAATGCACGGCAAGGCAAGGAAAGGGTAACGCAAGGCAAGGCACGGTCAGGCGAGGCAAGGCTAATGCACGACAACGCAAGGCTAGGCAATGCACGGCAAGGCAAGGAAAGGGTAACGCAAGGCAATGCACGGTCAGGCGAGGCAAGGCTAATGCACGACAACGCAAGGCTAGGCAGTGCTCGGCAAGGCAAGGAAAGAGTAACGGAAGGAAAGAAAGGCAAGGGAAAGCAAGGGAAGGCAAGGGTAACGGAAGGAACGGCACGGTAAGGGGAAACAATGCTAAGTCACGACAACGCAGGACTAGGCAATGCACGGCAAGGCAAAGAAAGGGTAACGGAAGGAGAGGAAGGCAAGGCAAAGCAAGCCAAGGCAAGTGTAACAAAAGGCAAGGCACGGCAAGGGGAAACAAAGGTAAGGCACGGCAACGCACGGCTAGGCAATGCACGGCCAAGCAAGGAAAGGGTAACGCAAGGCAAGGCACGGTGAGGAAAGGCAAGGCTAATGCACGACAATGCAGGGCTAGGCAATGCACGGCAAGGGAAGGAAAGCATAACGCAAGGCAAGGCACGGTCAGGCGAGGCAAGGCTAATGCACGACAACGCAAGGCTAGGCAGTGCTCGGCAAGGCAAGGAAAGAGTAAGGGAAGGAAAGAAAGGCAAGGGAAAGCAAGGGAAGGCAAGGGTAACGGAAGGAACGGCACGGTAAGGGGAAACAATGCTAAGGCACGACAACGCAGGATTAGGCAATGCACGGCAAGGCAAGTTAAGGGTAACGCAAGGCAAGGCACGGTCAGGCGAGGCAAGGCTAAGGCAGGACAACGCAAGGCTAGGCAATGCACGGAAGGCAAGGAAAGAGTAACGGAAGGCAAGGAAGGCAAGGGAAGGCAAAGGTAAAGGAAGGAACGGCACGGTAAGCGGAAACAAGGCTAAGGCACGACAACTCAGGACTAGGCAATGCAAGGCAAGGCAAGGAAAGGGTAACGCAAGGCAAGGCACGGTCAGGCGAGGCAAGGCTAATGCACGACAACGCAAGGCTAGGCCATGCACGGCTAGGCAAGGAAAGAGTAACGGAAGGAAAGGAAGGCAAGGCAAAGAAAGGCAAGGCAAGTGTAACGGAAGGAACGGCACAGCAAGGGGAAACAAGGCTAAGGCACGACAACGCACGGCTAGGCAGTGCACGGCAAGGCAAGGAAAGAGTAACGGAAGGAAAGAAAGGCAAGGGAAAGCAAGGGAAGGCAAGGCTAACGGAAGGAACGGCACGGTACGGGGAAACAAGGCTAAGGCACGACAACGCAGGACTAGGCAATGCACGGCAAGGCAAAGAAAGGGTAACGCAAGGCAAGGCACGGTCAGGCGACGCAAGGCTAAGGCACGACAACGCAAGGCTAGGCAATGCACGGAAGGTAAGTAAAGAGTAACGGAAGGCAAGGAAGGCAAGGGAAAGCAAGGGTAGGCAAGGGCAACGGACGGAACGGCACGTTAAGGGGAAACAAGCCTAAGGCACGACAACGCAGGACTAGGCAATGCACGGCAAGGCAAGGAAAGGGTAACGCAAGGCAAGGCACGGTCAGGCGAGGCAACGCCAATGCACGAAAAAGCACGGCTAGGCAATGCACGGCAAGGCAAGGAAAGGGTAACGCAAGGCAAGGCACGGTCAGGCGAGGCAAGGCTAATGCACGACAACGCAAGGCTAGGCAATGGACGGCAAGGCAAGGAAAGGGTAACGCAAGGCAATGCACGGTCAGGCGAGGCAAGGCTAATGCACGACAACGCAAGGCTAGGCAGTGCTCGGCAAGGCAAGGGAAGAGTAACGGAAGGAGAAGAAGGCAAGGCAAAGCAAGGCAAGGCAAGTGTAACAAAAGGCAAGGCACGGTAAGGGGAAACAAGGGTAAGGCACGGCAACTCACGGCTAGGCAATGCACGGCCAAGCAAGGAAAGGGTAACGCAAGGCAAGGCACGGTGAGGAAAGGCAAGGCTAATGCACGACAATGCAGGGCTAGGCAATGCACGGCAAGGCAAGGAAAGCATAACGCAAGGCAAGGCACGGTCAGGCGAGGCAAGGCTAATGCACGACAACGCAAGGGTAGGCAGTGTTCGGCAAGGCAAGGAAAGAGTAACGGAAGGAAAGAAAGGCAAGGGAAAGCAAGGGAAGGCAAGGGTAACGGAAGCAACGGCACGGTAAGGGGAAACAAGGCTAAGGCACGACAACGCAGGACTAGGCAATGCACGGCAAGGCAAGGAAAGGGTAACGCAAGGCAAGGTACGGTGAGGCAAGGGAAGGCTAATGCACGACAACGCAAGGCTAGGCAGTGCACAGCTAGGCAAGGAAAGAGTAACGGAAGGAAAGGAAGGCAAGGCAAAGAAAGGCAAGGCAAGTGTAACGGAAGGAACGGCACAGCAAGGGGAAACAAGGCTAAGGCACGACAACGCACGGCTAGGCAGTGCACGGCTAGGCAAGGAAAGAGTAACGGAAGGAAAGAAAGGCAAGGGAAAGCAAGGGAAGGCAAGGCTAACGGAAGGAGCGGCACGGTAGGGGGAAACAAGGCTAAGGCACGACAACGCAGGAGTAGGCAATGCACGGCAAGGCAAAGAAAGGGTAACGCAAGGCAAGGCACGGTCAGGCGACGCAAGGCTAAGGCACGACATCTCAAGGCTAGGCAATGCACGGAAGGTAAGTAAAGAGTAACGGAAGGCAAGGAAGGCAAGGGAAAGCAAGGGTAGGCAAGGGCAACGGACGGAACGGCACGTTAAGGGGAAACAAGCCTAAGGCACGACAACGCAGGACTAGGCAATGCACGGCAAGGCAAGGAAAGGGTAACGCAAGGCAAGGCACGGTCAGGCGAGGCAACGCTAATGCACGAAAAAGCACGGCTAGGCAATGCACGGCAAGGCAAGGAAAGGGTAACGCAAGGCAAGGCACGGTCAGGCGACGCAAGGCTAAGGCACGACAACGCAAGGCTAGGCAATGCACGGAAGGTAAGTAAAGAGTAACGGAAGGCAAGGAAGGCAAGGGAAAGCAAGGGTAGGCAAGGGCAACGGACGGAACGGCACGTTAAGGGGAAACAAGCCTAAGGCACGACAACGCAGGACTAGGCAATGCACGGCAAGGCAAGGAAAGGGTAACGCAAGGCAAGGCACGGTCAGGCGAGGCAACGCTAATGCACGAAAAAGCACGGCTAGGCAATGCACGGCAAGGCAAGGAAAGGGTAACGCAAGGCAAGGCACGGTCAGGCGAGGCAAGGCTAATGCACGACAACGCAAGGCTAGGCAATGCACGGCAAGGCAAGGAAAGAGTAACGCAAGGCAATGCACGGTCAGGCGAGGCAAGGCTAAGGCACGACAACGCAAGCCTAGGCAGTGCTCGGCAAGGCAAGGAAAGAGTAACGGAAGGAAAGAAAGGCAAGGGAAAGCAAGGGAAGGCAAGGGTAACGGAAGGAACGGCACGGTAAGGGGAAACAAGGCTAAGGCACGACAACGCAGGACTAGGCAATGCACGGCAAGGCAAAGAAAGGGTAACGCAAGGCAAGGCACGGTCAGGCGAGGCAAGGCTAATGCACGACAACGCAAGGCTAGGCAATGCACGGCTAGGCAAGGAAAGAGTAACGGAAGGAGAGGAAGGCAAGGCAAAGCAAGGCAAGGCAAGTGTAACAAAAGGCAAGGCACGGCAAGGGGAAACAAGGGTAAGGCACGGCAACGCACGGCTAGGCAATGCACGGCCAAGCAAGGAAAGGGTAACGCAAGGCAAGGCACGGTGAGGAAAGGCAAGGCTAATGCACGACAATGCAGGGCTAGGCAATGCACGGCAAGGTAAGGAAAGCATAACGCAAGGCAAGGCACGGTCAGGCGAGGCAAGGCTAATGCACGACAACGCAAGACTAGGCAGTGCTCGGCAAGGCAAGGAAAGAGTAACGGAAGGAAAGAAAGGCAAGGGAAAGCAAGGGAAGGCAAGGGTAACGGAAGGAACGGCACGGTAAGGGGAAACAAGGCTAAGGCACGACAACGCAGGATTAGGCAATGCACGGCAAGGCAAGGAAAGGGTAACGCAAGGCAAGGCACGGTCAGGCGAGGCAAGGCTAAGGCAGGACAACGCAAGGCTAGGCAATGCACGGAAGGCAAGCAAAGAGTAACGGAAGGCAAGGAAGGCAAGGGAAGGCAAAGGTAAAGGAAGGAACGGCACGGTAAGCGGAAACAAGGCTAAGGCACGACAACTCAGGACTAGGCAATGCAAGGCAAGGCAAGGAAAGGGTAACGCAAGGCAAGGCACGGTCAGGCGAGGCAAGGCTAATGCACGACAACGCAAGGCTAGGCAATGCACGGCTAGGCAAGGAAAGGGTAACGCAAGGCAAGGCACGGTCAGGCGAGCCAAGGCTAAGGCACGACAACGCAAGGCTAGGCAGTGCACGGCTAGGCAAGGAAAGAGTAACGGAAGGAAAGGAAGGCAAGGCAAAGTAAGGCAAGGCAAGTGTAACGGAAGAAACGGCACAGCAAGGGGAAACAAGGCTAAGGCAAGACAACGCACGGCTAGGCAATGCACGGCAAGGGAAGGAAAGGGTAACGCAAGGCAAGGCACGGTCAGGCGAGGCAAGGCTAATGCACGACAACGCAAGGCTAGGCAATGCACGGCTAGGCAAGGAAAGAGTAACGGAAGGAAAGGAAGGCAAAGCAAAGCAAGGCAAGGCAAGTGTAACAAAAGGCACGGCACGGCAAGGGGAAACAAGGGTAAGGCACGACAACGCAAGGCTAGGCAGTAAACGGCAAGGCAAGGAAAGGGTAACGCAAGGCAAGGTACGGTGAGGCAAGGGAAGGCTAATGCACGATAACGCAAGGCTAGGCAGTGCACGGCTAGGCAAGGAAAGAGTAACGGAAGGAATGGAAGGCAAGGCAAAGAAAGGCAAGGCAAGTGTAACGGAAGGAACGGCACAGCAAGGGGAAACAAGGCTAAGGCACGACAACGCACGGCTAGGCAGTGCACGGCTAGGCAAGGAAAGAGTAACGGAAGGAAAGAAAGGCAAGGGAAAGCAAGGGAAGGCAAGGCTAACGGAAGGAACGGCACGGTACGGGGAAACAAGGCTAAGGCACGACAACGCAGGACTAGGCAATGCACGGCAAGGCAAAGAAAGGGTAACGCAAGGCAAGGCACGGTCAGGCGACGCAAGGCTAAGGCACGACAACGCAAGGCTAGGCAATGCACGGAAGGTAAGTAAAGAGTAACGGAAGGCAAGGAAGGCAAGGGAAAGCAAGGGTAGGCAAGGGCAACGGACGGAACGGCACGTTAAGGGGAAACAAGCCTAAGGCACGACAACGCAGGACTAGGCAATGCACGGCAAGGCAAGGAAAGGGTAACGCAAGGCAAGGCACGGTCAGGCGAGGCAACGCTAATGCACGAAAAAGCACGGCTAGGCAATGCACGGCAAGGCAAGGAAAGGGTAACGCAAGGCAAGGCACGGTCAGGCGAGGCAAGGCTAATGCACGACAACGCAAGGCTAGGCAATGCAGGGCAAGGCAAGGAAAGAGTAACGCAAGGCAATGCACGGTCAGGCGAGGCAAGGCTAAGGCACGACAACGCAAGGCTAGGCAATGCACGGCTAGGCAAGGAAAGAGTAACGGAAGGAAAGAAAGGCAAGGGAAAGCAAGGGAAGGCAAGGGTAACGGAAGGAACGGCACGGTAAGGGGAAACAAGGCTAAGGCACAACGCAGGACTAGGCAATGCACGGCAAGGCAAAGAAAGCGTAACGCAAGGCAAGGCACGGTCAGGCGAGGCAAGGCTAATGCACGACAACGCAAGGCTAGGCAATGCACGGCTAGGCAAGGAAAGAGTAACGGAAGGAGAGGAAGGCAAGGCAAAGCAAGGCAAGGCAAGTGTAACAAAAGGCAAGGCACGGCAAGGGGAATCAAGGGTAAGGCACGGCAACGCACGGCTAGGCAATGCACGGCCAAGCAAGGAAAGGGTAACGCAAGGCAAGGCACGGTGAGGAAAGGCAAGGCTAATGCACGACAATGCAGGGCTAGGCAATGCACGGCAAGGTAAGGAAAGCATAACGCAAGGCAAGGCACGGTCAGGCGAGGCAAGGCTAATGCACGACAACGCAAGGCTAGGCAGTGCTCGGCAAGGCAAGGAAAGAGTAACGGAAGGAAAGAAAGGCAAGGGAAAGCAAGGGAAGGCAAGGGTAACGGAAGGAACGGCACGGTAAGGGGAAACAAGGCTAAGGCACGACAACGCAGGATTAGGCAATGCACGGCAAGGCAAGGAAAGGGTAACCCAAGGCAAGGCACGGTCAGGCGAGGCAAGGCTAAGGCAGGACAACGCAAGGCTAGGCAATGCACGGAAGGCAAGCAAAGAGTAACGGAAGGCAAGGAAGGCAAGGGAAGGCAAAGGTAAAGGAAGGAACGGCACGGTAAGCGGAAACAAGGCTAAGGCACGACAAATCAGGACTAGGCAATGCAAGGCAAGGCAAGGAAAGGGTAACGCAAGGTAAGGCACGGTCAGGCGAGGCAAGGCTAATGCACGACAACGCAAGGCTAGGCAATGCACGGCTAGGCAAGGAAAGAGTAACGGAAGGAAAGGAAGGCAAAGCAAAGCAAGGCAAGGCAAGTGCAACAAAAGGCACGGCACGGCAAGGGGAAACAAGGGTAAGGCACGACAACGCAAGGCTAGGCAGTGCACGGCAAGGCAAGGAAAGAGTAACGGAAGGAAAGAAAGGAAAGGGAAAGCAAGGGAAGGCAAGGCTAACGGAAGGAACGGCACGGTACGGGGAAACAAGGCTAAGGCACGACAACGCAAGACTAGGCAATGCACGGCAAGGCAAAGAAAGGGTAAAGTAAGGCACGGTCAGGCGACGCAAGGCTAAGGCACGACAACGCAAGGCTAGGCAATGCACGGAAGGTAAGTAAAGAGTAACGGAAGGCAAGGAAGGCAAGGGAAAGCAAGGGTAGGCAAGGGCAACGGACGGAACGGCACGTTAAGGGGAAACAAGCCTAAGGCACGACAACGCAGGACTAGGCAATGCACGGCAAGGCAAGGAAAGGGTAACGCAAGGCAAGGCACGGTCAGGCGAGGCAACGCTAATGCACGAAAAAGCACGGCTAGGCAATGCACGGCAAGGCAAGGAAAGGGTAACGCAAGGCAAGGCACGGTCAGGCGAGGCAAGGCTAATGCACGACAACGCAAGGCTAGGCAATGCACGGCAAGGCAAGGAAAGAGTAACGCAAGGCAATGCACGGTCAGGCGAGGCAAGGCTAAGGCACGACAACGCAAGGCTAGGCAATGCACGGCTAGGCAAGGAAAGAGTAACGGAAGGAGAGGAAGGCAAGGCAAAGCAATGCAAGGCAAGTGTAACAAAAGGCACGGCACGGCAAGGGGAAACAAGGGTAAGGCACGACAACGCAAGGCTAGGCAGTGCACGGCAAGGCAAGGAAAGGGTAACGCAAGGCAAGGTACGGTGAGGCAAGGGAAGGCTAATGCACGACAACGCAAGGCTAGGCAGTGCACGGCTAGGCAAGGAAAGAGTAACGGAAGGAAAGGAAGGCAAGGCAAAGAAAGGCAAGGCAAGTGTAACGGAAGGAACGGCACAGCAAGGGGAAACAAGGCTAAGGCACGACAACGCACGGCTAGGCAGTGCACGGCTAGGCAAGGAAAGAGTAACGGAAGGAAAGAAAGGCAAGGGAAAGCAAGGGAAGGCAAGGCTAACGGAAGGAACGGCACGGTACGGGGAAACAAGGCTAAGGCACGACAACGCAGGACTAGGCAATGCACGGCAAGGCAAAGAAAGGGTAACGCAAGGCAAGGCACGGTCAGGCGACGCAAGGCTAAGGCACGACAACGCAAGGCTAGGCAATGCACGGAAGGTAAGTAAAGAGTAACGGAAGGCAAGGAAGGCAAGGGAAAGCAAGGGAAGGCAAGGGCAACGGACGGACCGGCACGTTAAGGGGAAACAAGCCTAAGGCACGACAACGCAGGACTAGGCAATGCACGGCAAGGCAACGAAAGGGTAACGCAAGGCAAGGCACGGTCAGGCGAGGCAACGCTAATGCACGAAAAAGCACGGCTAGGCAATGCACGGCAAGGCAAGGAAAGGGTAACGCAAGGCAAGGCACGGTCAGGCGAGGCAAGGCTAATGCACGACAACGCAAGGCTAGGCAATGCACGGCAAGGCAAGGAAAGGGTAACGCAAGGCAATGCACGGTCAGGCGAGGCAAGGCTAATGCACGACAACGCAAGGCTAGGCAGTGCTCGGCAAGGCAAGGAAAGAGTAACGGAAGGAAAGAAAGGCAAGGGAAAGCAAGGGAAGGCAAGGGTAACGGAAGGAACGGCACGGTAAGGGGAAACAATGCTAAGTCACGACAACGCAGGACTAGGCAATGCACGGCAAGGCAAAGAAAGGGTAACGGAAGGAGAGGAAGGCAAGGCAAAGCAAGCCAAGGCAAGTGTAACAAAAGGCAAGGCACGGCAAGGGGAAACAAAGGTAAGGCACGGCAACGCACGGCTAGGCAATGCACGGCCAAGCAAGGAAAGGGTAACGCAAGGCAAGGCACGGTGAGGAAAGGCAAGGCTAATGCACGACAATGCAGGGCTAGGCAATGCACGGCAAGGGAAGGAAAGCATAACGCAAGGCAAGGCACGGTCAGGCGAGGCAAGGCTAATGCACGACAACGCAAGGCTAGGCAGTGCTCGGCAAGGCAAGGAAAGAGTAAGGGAAGGAAAGAAAGGCAAGGGAAAGCAAGGGAAGGCAAGGGTAACGGAAGGAACGGCACGGTAAGGGGAAACAATGCTAAGTCACGACAACGCAGGATTAGGCAATGCACGGCAAGGCAAGGAAAGGGTAACGCAAGGCAAGGCACGGTCAGGCGAGGCAAGGCTAAGGCAGGACAACGCAAGGCTAGGCAATGCACGGAAGGCAAGCAAAGAGTAACGGAAGGCAAGGAAGGCAAGGGAAGGCAAAGGTAAAGGAAGGAACGGCACGGTAAGCGGAAACAAGGCTAAGGCACGACAACTCAGGACTAGGCAATGCAAGGCAAGGCAAGGAAAGGGTAACACAAGGCAAGGCACGGTCAGGCGAGGCAAGGCTAATGCACGACAACGCAAGGCTAGGCCATGCACGGCTAGGCAAGGAAAGAGTAACGGAAGGAAAGGAAGGCAAGGCAAAGAAAGGCAAGGCAAGTGTAACAAAAGGCAAGGCACGGCAAGGGGAAACAAGGGTAAGGCACGGCAACGCACGGCTAGGCAATGCACGGCCAAGCAAGGAAAGGGTAACGCAAGGCAAGGCACGGTGAGGAAAGGCAAGGCTAATGCACGACAATGCAGGGCTAGGCAAATCACGGCAAGGCAAAGAAAGGGTAACGCAAGGCAAGGCACGGTCAGGCGACGCAAGGCTAAGGCACGACAACGCAAGGCTAGGCAATGCACGGAAGGTAAGTAAAGAGTAACGGAAGGCAAGGAAGGCAAGGGAAAGCAAGGGAAGGCAAGGGCAACGGACGGACCGGCACGTTAAGGGGAAACAAGCCTAAGGCACGACAACGCAGGACTAGGCAATGCACGGCAAGGCAAGGAAAGGGTAACGCAAGGCAAGGCACGGTCAGGCGAGGCAACGCCAATGCACGAAAAAGCACGGCTAGGCAATGCACGGCAAGGCAAGGAAAGGGTAACGCAAGGCAAGGCACGGTCAGGCGAGGCAAGGCTAATGCACGACAACGCAAGGCTAGGCAATGCACGGCAAGGCAAGGAAAGGGTAACGCAAGGCAATGCACGGTCAGGCGAGGCAAGGCTAATGCACGACAACGCAAGGCTAGGCAGTGCTCGGCAAGGCAAGGAAAGAGTAACGGAAGGAAAGAAAGGCAAGGGAAAGCAAGGGAAGGCAAGGGTAACGGAAGGAACGGCACGGTAAGGGGAAACAAGGCTAAGGCACGACAACGTAGGACTAGGCAATGCACGGCAAGGCAAAGAAAGGGTAACGGAAGGAGAGGAAGGCAAGGCAAAGCAAGCCAAGGCAAGTGTAACAAAAGGCAAGGCACGGCAAGGGGAAACAAAGGTAAGGCACGGCAACGCACGGCTAGGCAATGCACGGCCAAGCAAGGAAAGGGTAACGCAAGGCAAGGCACGGTGAGGAAAGGCAAGGCTAATGCACGACAATGCAGGGCTAGGCAATGCACGGCAAGGGAAGGAAAGCATAACGCAAGGCAAGGCACGGTCAGGCGAGGCAAGGCTAATGCACGACAACGCAAGGCTAGGCAGTGCTCGGCAAGGCAAGGAAAGAGTAAGGGAAGGAAAGAAAGGCAAGGGAAAGCAAGGGAAGGCAAGGGTAACGGAAGGAACGGCACGGTAAGGGGAAACAATGCTAAGTCACGACAACGCAGGATTAGGCAATGCACGGCAAGGCAAGGAAAGGGTAACGCAAGGCAAGGCACGGTCAGGCGAGGCAAGGCTAAGGCAGGACAACGCAAGGCTAGGCAATGCACGGAAGGCAAGCAAAGAGTAACGGAAGGCAAGGAAGGCAAGGGAAGGCAAAGGTAAAGGAAGGAACGGCACGGGAAGCGGAAACAAGGCTAAGGCACGACAACTCAGGACTAGGCAATGCAAGGCAAGGCAAGGAAAGGGTAACGCAAGGCAAGGCACGGTCAGGCGAGGCAAGGCTAATGCACGACAACGCAAGGCTAGGCCATGCACGGCTAGGCAAGGAAAGAGTAACGGAAGGAAAGGAAGGCAAGGCAAAGAAAGGCAAGGCAAGTGTAACGGAAGGAACGGCACAGCAAGGGGAAACAAGGCTAAGGCACGACAACGCACGGCTAGGCAGTGCACGGCTAGGCAAGGAAAGAGTAACGGAAGGAAAGAAAGGCAAGGGAAAGCAAGGGAAGGCAAGGCTAACGGAAGGAACGGCACGGTACGGGGAAACAAGGCTAAGGCACGACAACGCAGGACTAGGCAATGCACGGCAAGGCAAAGAAAGGGTAACGCAAGGCAAGGCACGGTCAGGCGACGCAAGGCTAAGGCACGACAACGCAAGGCTAGGCAATGCACGGAAGGTAAGTAAAGAGTAACGGAAGGCAAGGAAGGCAAGGGAAAGCAAGGGTAGGCAAGGGCAACGGACGGAACGGCACGTTAAGGGGAAACAAGCCTAAGGCACGACAACGCAGGACTAGGCAATGCACGGCAAGGCAAGGAAAGGGTAACGCAAGGCAAGGCACGGTCAGGCGAGGCAACGCCAATGCACGAAAAAGCACGGCTAGGCAATGCACGGCAAGGCAAGGAAAGGGTAACGCAAGGCAAGGCACGGTCAGGTGAGGCAAGGCTAATGCACGACAACGCAAGGCTAGGCAATGGACGGCAAGGCAAGGAAAGGGTAACGCAAGGCAATGCACGGTCAGGCGAGGCAAGGCTAATGCACGACAACGCAAGGCTAGGCAGTGCTCGGCAAGGCAAGGGAAGAGTAACGGAAGGAGAGGAAGGCAAGGCAAAGCAAGGCAAGGCAAGTGTAACAAAAGGCAAGGCACGGTAAGGGGAAACAAGGGTAAGGCACGGCAACGCACGGCTAGGCAATGCACGGCCAAGCAAGGAAAGGGTAACGCAAGGCAAGGCACGGTGAGGAAAGGCAAGGCTAATGCACGACAATGCAGGGCTAGGCAATGCACGGCAAGGCAAGGAAAGCATAACGCAAGGCAAGGCACGGTCAGGCGAGGCAAGGCTAATGCACGACAACGCAAGGGTAGGCAGTGTTCGGCAAGGCAAGGAAAGAGTAACGGAAGGAAAGAAAGGCAAGGGAAAGCAAGGGAAGGCAAGGGTAACGGAAGCAACGGCACGGTAAGGGGAAACAAGGCTAAGGCACGACAACGCAGGACTAGGCAATGCACGGCAAGGCAAGGAAAGGGTAACGCAAGGCAAGGCACGGTCAGGCGAGGCAACGCTAATGCACGAAAAAGCACGGCTAGGCAATGCACGGCAAGGCAAGGAAAGGGTAACGCAAGGCAAGGCACGGTCAGGCGAGGCAAGGCTAATGCACGACAACGCAAGGCTAGGCAATGCACGGCAAGGCAAGGAAAGGGTAACGCAAGGCAATGCACGGTCAGGCGAGGCAAGGCTAATGCACGACAACGCAAGGCTAGGCAGTGCTCGGCAAGGGAAAGAAAGAGTAACGGAAGGAAAGAAAGGCAAGGGAAAGCAAGCGAAGGCAAGGGTAACGGAAGGAACGGCACGGTAAGGGGAAACAAGGCTAAGGCACGACAACGCAGGACTAGGCAATGCACGGCAAGGCAAAGAAAGGGTAACGCAAGGCAAGGCACGGTCAGGCGAGGCAAGGCTAATGCACGACAACGCAAGGCTAGGCAATGCACGGCTAGGCAAGGAAAGAGTAACGGAAGGAGAGGAAGGCAAGGCAAAGCAAGGCAAGGCAAGTGTAACAAAAGGCAAGGCACGGCAAGGGGAAACAAGGGTAAGGCACGGCAAGGCACGGCTAGGCAATGCACGGCCAAGCAAGGAAAGGGTAACGCAAGGCAAGGCACGGTGAGGAAAGGCAAGGCTAATGCACGACAATGCAGGGCTAGGCAATGCACGGCAAGGCAAGGAAAGCATAACGCAAGGCAAGGCACGGTCAGGCGAGGCAAGGCTAATGCACGACAACGCAAGGCTAGGCAGTGCTCGGCAAGGCAAGGAAAGAGTAACGGAAGGAAAGAAAGGCAAGGGAAAGCAAGGGAAGGCAAGGGTAACGGAAGGAACGGCACGGTAAGGGGAAACAAGGCTAAGGCACGACAACGCAGGACTAGGCAATGCACGGCAAGGCAAGGAAAGGGTAACGCAAGGCAAGGCACGGTCAGGCGAGGCAAGGCTAAGGCAGGACAACGCAAGGCTAGGCAATGCACGGAAGGCAAGCAAAGAGTAACGGAAGGCAAGGAAGGCAAGGGAAGTCAAAGGTAAAGGAAGGAACGGCACGGTAAGCGGAATCAAGGCTAAGGCACGACAACGCACGGCTAGGCAGTGCACGGCTAGGCAAGGAAAGGGAAGGAAAGGAAGGCAAGGCAAAGTAAGGCAAGGCACGTGTAACGGAAGAAACGGCACAGCAAGGGGAAACAAGGCTAAGGCAAGACAACGCACGGCTAGGCAATGCACGGCAAGGGAAGGAAAGGGTAACGCAAGGCAAGGCACGGTCAGGCGAGGCAAGGCTAATGCACGACAACGCAAGGCTAGGCAATGCACGGCTAGGCAAGGAAAGAGTAACGGAAGGAAAGGAAGGCAAAGCAATGCAAGGCAAGGCAAGTGTAACAAAAGGCACGGCACGGCAAGGGGAAACAAGGGTAAGGCACGACAACGCAAGGCTAGGCAGTGCACGGCAAGGCAAGGAAAGGGTAACGCAAGGCAAGGTACGGTGAGGCAAGGGAAGGCTAATGCACGACAACGCAAGGCTAGGCAGTGCACAGCTAGGCAAGGAAAGAGTAACGGAAGGAAAGGAAGGCAAGGCAATGAAAGGCAAGGCAAGTGTAACGGAAGGAACGGCACAGCAAGGGGAAACAAGGCTAAGGCACGACAACGCACGGCTAGGCAGTGCACGGCTAGGCAAGGAAAGAGTAACGGAAGGAAAGAAAGGCAAGGGAAAGCAAGGGAAGGCAAGGCTAACGGAAGGAACGGCACGGTACGGGGAAACAAGGCTAAGGCACGACAACGCAGGACTAGGCAATGCACGGCAAGGCAAAGAAAGGGTAACGCAAGGCAAGGCACGGTCAGGCGACGCAAGGCTAAGGCACGACAACGCAAGGCTAGGCAATGCACGGAAGGTAAGTAAAGAGTAAAGGAAGGCAAGGAAGGCAAGGGAAAGCAAGGGTAGGCAAGGGCAACGGACGGAACGGCACGTTAAGGGGAAACAAGCCTAAGGCACGACAACGCAGGACTAGGCAATGCACGGCAAGGCAAGGAAAGGGTAACGCAAGGCAAGGCACGGTCAGGCGAGGCAACGCTAATGCACGAAAAAGCACGGCTAGGCAATGCACGGCTAGGCAAGGAAAGAGTAACGGAAGGAAAGGAAGGCAAAGCAAAGCAAGGCAAGGCAAGTGTAACAAAAGGCACGGCACGGCAAGGGGAAACAGGGGTAAGGCACGACAACGCAAGGCTAGGCAGTGCACGGCAAGGCAAGGAAAGGGTAACGCAAGGCAAGGTACGGTGAGGCAAGGGAAGGCTAATGCACGACAACGCAAGGCTAGGCAGTGCACGGCTAGGCAAGGAAAGAGTAACGGAAGGAAAGGAAGGCAAGGCAAAGAAAGGCAAGGCAAGTGTAACGGAAGGAACGGCACAGCAAGGGGAAACAAGGCTAAGGCACGACAACGCACGGCTAGGCAGTGCACGGCTAGGCAAGGAAAGAGTAACGGAAGGAAAGAAAGGCAAGGGAAAGCAAGGGAAGGCAAGGCTAACGGAAGGAACGGCACGGTACGGGGAAACAAGGCTAAGGCACGACAACGCAGGACTAGGCAATGCACGGCAAGGCAAAGAAAGGGTAACGCAAGGCAAGGCACGGTCAGGCGACGCAAGGCTAAGGCACGACAACGCAAGGCTAGGCAATGCACGGAAGGTAAGTAAAGAGTAACGGAAGGCAAGGAAGGCAAGGGAAAGCAAGGGAAGGCAAGGGCAACGGACGGACCGGCACGTTAAGGGGAAACAAGCCTAAGGCACGACAACGCAGGACTAGGCAATGCACGGCAAGGCAAGGAAAGGGTAACGCAAGGCAAGGCACGGTCAGGCGAGGCAACGCTAATGCACGAAAAAGCACGGCTAGGCAATGCACGGCAAGGCAAGGAAAGGGTAACGCAAGGCAAGGCACGGTCAGGCGAGGCAAGGCTAATGCACGACAACGCAAGGCTAGGCAATGCACGGCAAGGCAAGGAAAGGGTAACGCAAGGCAATGCACGGTCAGGCGAGGCAAGGCTAATGCACGACAACGCAAGGCTAGGCAGTGCTCGGCAAGGCAAGGAAAGAGTAACGGAAGGAAAGAAAGGCAAGGGAAAGCAAGGGAAGGCAAGGGTAACGGAAGGAACGGCACGGTAAGGGGAAACAAGGCTAAGGCACGACAACGCAGGACTAGGCAATGCACGGCAAGGCAAAGAAAGGGTAACGGAAGGAGAGGAAGGCAAGGCAAAGCAAGCCAAGGCAAGTGTAACAAAAGGCAAGGCACGGCAAGGGGAAACAAAGGTAAGGCACGGCAACGCACGGCTAGGCAATGCACGGCCAAGCAAGGAAAGGGTAACGCAAGGCAAGGCACGGTGAGGAAAGGCAAGGCTAATGCACGACAATGCAGGGCTAGGCAATGCACGGCAAGGGAAGGAAAGCATAACGCAAGGCAAGGCACGGTCAGGCGAGGCAAGGCTAATGCACGACAACGCAAGGCTAGGCAGTGCTCGGCAAGGCAAGGAAAGAGTAAGGGAAGGAAAGAAAGGCAAGGGAAAGCAAGGGAAGGCAAGGGTAACGGAAGGAACGGCACGGTAAGGGGAAACAATGCTAAGTCACGACAACGCAGGATTAGGCAATGCACGGCAAGGCAAGGAAAGGGTAACGCAAGGCAAGGCACGGTCAGGCGAGGCAAGGCTAAGGCAGGACAACGCAAGGCTAGGCAATGCACGGAAGGCAAGCAAAGAGTAACGGAAGGCAAGGAAGGCAAGGGAAGGCAAAGGTAAAGGAAGGAACGGCACGGGAAGCGGAAACAAGGCTAAGGCACGACAACTCAGGACTAGGCAATGCAAGGCAAGGCAAGGAAAGGGTAACGCAAGGCAAGGCACGGTCAGGCGAGGCAAGGCTAATGCACGACAACGCAAGGCTAGGCCATGCACGGCTAGGCAAGGAAAGAGTAACGGAAGGAAAGGAAGGCAAGGCAAAGAAAGGCAAGGCAAGTGTAACGGAAGGAACGGCACAGCAAGGGGAAACAAGGCTAAGGCACGACAACGCACGGCTAGGCAGTGCACGGCTAGGCAAGGAAAGAGTAACGGAAGGAAAGAAAGGCAAGGGAAAGCAAGGGAAGGCAAGGGTAACGGAAGGAACGGCACGGTAAGGGGAAACAAGGCTAAGGCACGACAACGCAGGACTAGGCAATGCACGGCAAGGCAAAGAAAGGGTAACGCAAGGCAAGGCACGGTCAGGCGACGCAAGGCTAAGGCACGACAACGCAAGGCTAGGCAATGCACGGAAGGTAAGTAAAGAGTAACGGAAGGCAAGGAAGGCAAGGGAAAGCAAGGGTAGGCAAGGGCAACGGACGGAACGGCACGTTAAGGGGAAACAAGCCTAAGGCACGACAACGCAGGACTAGGCAATGCACGGCAAGGCAAGGAAAGGGTAACGCAAAGCAAGGCACGGTCAGGCGAGGCAACGCCAATGCACGAAAAAGCACGGCTAGGCAATGCACGGCAAGGCAAGGAAAGGGTAACGCAAGGCAAGGCACGGTCAGGTGAGGCAAGGCTAATGCACGACAACGCAAGGCTAGGCAATGGACGGCAAGGCAAGGAAAGGGTAACGCAAGGCAATGCACGGTCAGGCGAGGCAAGGCTAATGCACGACAACGCAAGGCTAGGCAGTGCTCGGCAAGGCAAGGGAAGAGTAACGGAAGGAGAGGAAGGCAAGGCAAAGCAATGCAAGGCAAGTGTAACAAAAGGCAAGGCACGGTAAGGGGAAACAAGGGTAAGGCACGGCAACGCACGGCTAGGCAATGCACGGCCAAGCAAGGAAAGGGTAACGCAAGGCAAGGCACGGTGAGGAAAGGGAAGGCTAATGCACGACAATGCAGGGCTAGGCAATGCACGGCAAGGCAAGGAAAGCATAACGCAAGGCAAGGCACCGTCAGGCGAGGCAAGGCTAATGCACGACAACGCAAGGGTAGGCAGTGTTCGGCAAGGCAAGGAAAGAGTAACGGAAGGAAAGAAAGGCAAGGGAAAGCAAGGGAAGGCAAGGGTAACGGAAGCAACGGCACGGTAAGGGGAAACAAGGCTAAGGCACGACAACGCAGGACTAGGCAATGCACGGCAAGGCAAGGAAAGGGTAACGCAAGGCAAGGCACGGTCAGGCGAGGCAACGCTAATGCACGAAAAAGCACGGCTAGGCAATGCACGGCAAGGCAAGGAAAGGGTAACGCAAGGCAAGGCACGGTCAGGCGAGGCAAGGCTAATGCACGACAACGCAAGGCTAGGCAATGCACGGGAAGGCAAGGAAAGGGTAACGCAAGGCAATGCACGGTCAGGCGAGGCAAGGCTAATGCACGACAACGCAAGGCTAGGCAGTGCTCGGCAAGGGAAAGAAAGAGTAACGGAAGGAAAGAAAGGCAAGGGAAAGCAAGGGAAGGCAAGGGTAACGGAAGGAACGGCACGGTAAGGGGAAACAAGGCTAAGGCACGACAACGCAGGACTAGGCAATGCACGGCAAGGCAAAGAAAGGGTAACGCAAGGCAAGGCACGGTCAGGCGAGGCAAGGCTAATGCACGACAACGCAAGGCTAGGCAATGCACGGCTAGGCAAGGAAAGAGTAACGGAAGGAGAGGAAGGCAAGGCAAAGCAAGGCAAGGCAAGTGTAACAAAAGGCAAGGCACGGCAAGGGGAAACAAGGGTAAGGCACGGCAAGGCACGGCTAGGCAATGCACGGCCAAGCAAGGAAAGGGTAACGCAAGGCAAGGCACGGTGAGGAAAGGCAAGGCTAATGCACGACAATGCAGGGCTAGGCAATGCACGGCAAGGCAAGGAAAGCATAACGCAAGGCAAGGCACGGTCAGGCGAGGCAAGGCTAATGCACGACAACGCAAGGCTAGGCAGTGCTCGGCAAGGCAAGGAAAGAGTAACGGAAGGAAAGAAAGGCAAGGGAAAGCAAGGGAAGGCAAGGGTAACGGAAGGAACGGCACGGTAAGGGTTAACAAGGCTAAGGCACGACAACGCAGGACTAGGCAATGCACGGCAAGGCAAGGAAAGGGTAACGCAAGGCAAGGCACGGTCAGGCGAGGCAAGGCTAAGGCAGGACAACGCAAGGCTAGGCAATGCACGGAAGGCAAGCAAAGAGTAACGGAAGGCAAGGAAGGCAAGGGAAGGCAAAGGTAAAGGAAGGAACGGCACGGTAAGCGGAATCAAGGCTAAGGCACGACAACGCACGGCTAGGCAGTGCACGGCTAGGCAAGGAAAGGGAAGGAAAGGAAGGCAAGGCAAATTAAGGCAAGGCACGTGTAACGGAAGAAACGGCACAGCAAGGGGAAACAAGGCTAAGGCAAGACAACGCACGGCTAGGCAATGCACGGCAAGGGAAGGAAAGGGTAACGCAAGGCAAGGCACGGTCAGGCGAGGCAAGGCTAATGCACGACAACGCAAGGCTAGGCAATGCACGGCTAGGCAAGGAAAGAGTAACGGAAGGAAAGGAAGGCAAAGCAATGCAAGGCAAGGCAAGTGTAACAAAAGGCACGGCACGGCAAGGGGAAACAAGGGTAAGGCACGACAACGCAAGGCTAGGCAGTGCACGGCAAGGCAAGGAAAGGGTAACGCAAGGCAAGGTACGGTGAGGCAAGGGAAGGCTAATGCACGACAACGCAAGGCTAGGCAGTGCACAGCTAGGCAAGGAAAGAGTAACGGAAGGAAAGGAAGGCAAGGCAAAGAAAGGCAAGGCAAGTGTAACGGAAGGAACGGCACAGCAAGGGGAAACAAGGCTAAGGCACGACAACGCACGGCTAGGCAGTGCACGGCTAGGCAAGGAAAGAGTAACGGAAGGAAAGAAAGGCAAGGGAAAGCAAGGGAAGGCAAGGCTAACGGAAGGAACGGCACGGTACGGGGAAACAAGGCTAAGGCACGACAACGCAGGACTAGGCAATGCACGGCAAGGCAAAGAAAGGGTAACGCAAGGCAAGGCACGGTCAGGCGACGCAAGGCTAAGGCACGACAACGCAAGGCTAGGCAATGCACGGAAGGTAAGTAAAGAGTAAAGGAAGGCAAGGAAGGCAAGGGAAAGCAAGGGTAGGCAAGGGCAACGGACGGAACGGCACGTTAAGGGGAAACAAGCCTAAGGCACGACAACGCAGGACTAGGCAATGCACGGCAAGGCAAGGAAAGGGTAACGCAAGGCAAGGCACGGTCAGGCGAGGCAACGCTAATGCACGAAAAAGCACGGCTAGGCAATGCACGGCTAGGCAAGGAAAGAGTAACGGAAGGAAAGGAAGGCAAAGCAAAGCAAGGCAAGGCAAGTGTAACAAAAGGCACGGCACGGCAAGGGGAAACAGTGGTAAGGCACGACAACGCAAGGCTAGGCAGTGCACGGCAAGGCAAGGAAAGGGTAACGCAAGGCAAGGTACGGTGAGGCAAGGGAAGGCTAATGCACGACAACACAAGGCTAGGCAGTGCACGGCTAGGCAAGGAAAGAGTAACGGAAGGAAAGGAAGGCAAGGCAAAGAAAGGCAAGGCAAGTGTAACGGAAGGAACGGCACAGCAAGGGGAAACAAGGCTAAGGCACGACAACGCACGGCTAGGCAGTGCACGGCTAGGCAAGGAAAGAGTAACGGAAGGAAAGAAAGGCAAGGGAAAGCAAGGGAAGGCAAGGCTAACGGAAGGAACGGCACGGTACGGGGAAACAAGGCTAAGGCACGACAACGCAGGACTAGGCAATGCACGGCAAGGCAAAGAAAGGGTAACGCAAGGCAAGGCACGGTCAGGCGACGCAAGGCTAAGGCACGACAACGCAAGGCTAGGCAATGCACGGAAGGTAAGTAAAGAGTAACGGAAGGCAAGGAAGGCAAGGGAAAGCAAGGGAAGGCAAGGGCAACGGACGGACCGGCACGTTAAGGGGAAACAAGCCTAAGGCACGACAACGCAGGACTAGGCAATGCACGGCAAGGCAAGGAAAGGGTAACGCAAGGCAAGGCACGGTCAGGCGAGGCAACGCTAATGCACGAAAAAGCACGGCTAGGCAATGCACGGCAAGGCAAGGAAAGGGTAACGCAAGGCAAGGCACGGTCAGGCGAGGCAAGGCTAATGCACGACAACGCAAGGCTAGGCAATGCACGGCAAGGCAAGGAATGGGTAACGCAAGGCAATGCACGGTCAGGCGAGGCAAGGCTAATGCACGACAACGCAAGGCTAGGCAGTGCTCGGCAAGGCAAGGAAAGAGTAACGGAAGGAAAGAAAGGCAAGGGAAAGCAAGGGAAGGCAAGGGTAACGGAAGGAACGGCACGGTAAGGGGAAACAAGGCTAAGGCACGACAACGCAGGACTAGGCAATGCACGGCAAGGCAAAGAAAGGGTAACGGAAGGAGAGGAAGGCAAGGCAAAGCAAGCCAAGGCAAGTGTAACAAAAGGCAAGGCACGGCAAGGGGAAACAAAGGTAAGGCACGGCAACGCACGGCTAGGCAATGCACGGCCAAGCAAGGAAAGGGTAACGCAAGGCAAGGCACGGTGAGGAAAGGCAAGGCTAATGCACGACAATGCAGGGCTAGGCAATGCACGGCAAGGGAAGGAAAGCATAACGCAAGGCAAGGCACGGTCAGGCGAGGCAAGGCTAATGCACGACAACGCAAGGCTAGGCAGTGCTCGGCAAGGCAAGGAAAGAGTAAGGGAAGGAAAGAAAGGCAAGGGAAAGCAAGGGAAGGCAAGGGTAACGGAAGGAACGGCACGGTAAGGGGAAACAATGCTAAGTCACGACAACGCAGGATTAGGCAATGCACGGCAAGGCAAGGAAAGGGTAACGCAAGGCAAGGCACGGTCAGGCGAGGCAAGGCTAAGGCAGGACAACGCAAGGCTAGGCAATGCACGGAAGGCAAGCAAAGAGTAACGGAAGGCAAGGAAGGCAAGGGAAGGCAAAGGTAAAGGAAGGAACGGCACGGGAAGCGGAAACAAGGCTAAGGCACGACAACTCAGGACTAGGCAATGCAAGGCAAGGCAAGGAAAGGGTAACGCAAGGCAAGGCACGGTCAGGCGAGGCAAGGCTAATGCACGACAACGCAAGGCTAGGCCATGCACGGCTAGGCAAGGAAAGAGTAACGGAAGGAAAGGAAGGCAAGGCAAAGAAAGGCAAGGCAAGTGTAACGGAAGGAACGGCACAGCAAGGGGAAACAAGGCTAAGGCACGACAACGCACGGCTAGGCAGTGCACGGCTAGGCAAGGAAAGAGTAACGGAAGGAAAGAAAGGCAAGGGAAAGCAAGGGAAGGCAAGGCTAACGGAAGGAACGGCACGGTACGGGGAAACAAGGCTAAGGCACGACAACGCAGGACTAGGCAATGCACGGCAAGGCAAAGAAAGGGTAACGCAAGGCAAGGCACGGTCAGGCGACGCAAGGCTAAGGCACGACAACGCAAGGCTAGGCAATGCACGGAAGGTAAGTAAAGAGTAACGGAAGGCAAGGAAGGCAAGGGAAAGCAAGGGTAGGCAAGGGCAACGGACGGAACGGCACGTTAAGGGGAAACAAGCCTAAGGCACGACAACGCAGGACTAGGCAATGCACGGCAAGGCAAGGAAAGGGTAACGCAAGGCAAGGCACGGTCAGGCGAGGCAACGCCAATGCACGAAAAAGCACGGCTAGGCAATGCACGGCAAGGCAAGGAAAGGGTAACGCAAGGCAAGGCACGGTCAGGTGAGGCAAGGCTAATGCACGACAACGCAAGGCTAGGCAATGGACGGCAAGGCAAGGAAAGGGTAACGCAAGGCAATGCACGGTCAGGCGAGGCAAGGCTAATGCACGACAACGCAAGGCTAGGCAGTGCTCGGCAAGGCAAGGGAAGAGTAACGGAAGGAGAGGAAGGCAAGGCAAAGCAATGCAAGGCAAGTGTAACAAAAGGCAAGGCACGGTAAGGGGAAACAAGGGTAAGGCACGGCAACGCACGGCTAGGCAATGCACGGCCAAGCAAGGAAAGGGTAACGCAAGGCAAGGCACGGTGAGGAAAGGGAAGGCTAATGCACGACAATGCAGGGCTAGGCAATGCACGGCAAGGCAAGGAAAGCATAACGCAAGGCAAGGCACCGTCAGGCGAGGCAAGGCTAATGCACGACAACGCAAGGGTAGGCAGTGTTCGGCAAGGCAAGGAAAGAGTAACGGAAGGAAAGAAAGGCAAGGGAAAGCAAGGGAAGGCAAGGGTAACGGAAGCAACGGCACGGTAAGGGGAAACAAGGCTAAGGCACGACAACGCAGGACTAGGCAATGCACGGCAAGGCAAGGAAAGGGTAACGCAAGGCAAGGCACGGTCAGGCGAGGCAACGCTAATGCACGAAAAAGCACGGCTAGGCAATGCACGGCAAGGCAAGGAAAGGGTAACGCAAGGCAAGGCACGGTCAGGCGAGGCAAGGCTAATGCACGACAACGCAAGGCTAGGCAATGCACGGCAAGGCAAGGAAAGGGTAACGCAAGGCAATGCACGGTCAGGCGAGGCAAGGCTAATGCACGACAACGCAAGGCTAGGCAGTGCTCGGCAAGGGAAAGAAAGAGTAACGGAAGGAAAGAAAGGCAAGGGAAAGCAAGGGAAGGCAAGGGTAACGGAAGGAACGGCACGGTAAGGGGAAACAAGGCTAAGGTACGACAACGCAGGACTAGGCAATGCACGGCAAGGCAAAGAAAGGGTAACGCAAGGCAAGGCACGGTCAGGCGAGGCAAGGCTAATGCACGACAACGCAAGGCTAGGCAATGCACGGCTAGGCAAGGAAAGAGTAACGGAAGGAGAGGAAGGCAAGGCAAAGCAAGGCAAGGCAAGTGTAACAAAAGGCAAGGCACGGCAAGGGGAAACAAGGGTAAGGCACGGCAAGGCACGGCTAGGCAATGCACGGCCAAGCAAGGAAAGGGTAACGCAAGGCAAGGCACGGTGAGGAAAGGCAAGGCTAATGCACGACAATGCAGGGCTAGGCAATGCACGGCAAGGCAAGGAAAGCATAACGCAAGGCAAGGCACGGTCAGGCGAGGCAAGGCTAATGCACGACAACGCAAGGCTAGGCAGTGCTCGGCAAGGCAAGGAAAGAGTAACGGAAGGAAAGAAAGGCAAGGGAAAGCAAGGGAAGGCAAGGGTAACGGAAGGAACGGCACGGTAAGGGTTAACAAGGCTAAGGCACGACAACGCAGGACTAGGCAATGCACGGCAAGGCAAGGAAAGGGTAACGCAAGGCAAGGCACGGTCAGGCGAGGCAAGGCTAAGGCAGGACAACGCAAGGCTAGGCAATGCACGGAAGGCAAGCAAAGAGTAACGGAAGGCAAGGAAGGCAAGGGAAGGCAAAGGTAAAGGAAGGAACGGCACGGTAAGCGGAATCAAGGCTAAGGCACGACAACGCACGGCTAGGCAGTGCACGGCTAGGCAAGGAAAGGGAAGGAAAGGAAGGCAAGGCAAATTAAGGCAAGGCACGTGTAACGGAAGAAACGGCACAGCAAGGGGAAACAAGGCTAAGGCAAGACAACGCACGGCTAGGCAATGCACGGCAAGGGAAGGAAAGGGTAACGCAAGGCAAGGCACGGTCAGGCGAGGCAAGGCTAATGCACGACAACGCAAGGCTAGGCAATGCACGGCTAGGCAAGGAAAGAGTAACGGAAGGAAAGGAAGGCAAAGCAATGCAAGGCAAGGCAAGTGTAACAAAAGGCACGGCACGGCAAGGGGAAACAAGGGTAAGGCACGACAACGCAAGGCTAGGCAGTGCACGGCAAGGCAAGGAAAGGGTAACGCAAGGCAAGGTACGGTGAGGCAAGGGAAGGCTAATGCACGACAACGCAAGGCTAGGCAGTGCACAGCTAGGCAAGGAAAGAGTAACGGAAGGAAAGGAAGGCAAGGCAAAGAAAGGCAAGGCAAGTGTAACGGAAGGAACGGCACAGCAAGGGGAAACAAGGCTAAGGCACGACAACGCACGGCTAGGCAGTGCACGGCTAGGCAAGGAAAGAGTAACGGAAGGAAAGAAAGGCAAGGGAAAGCAAGGGAAGGCAAGGCTAACGGAAGGAACGGCACGGTACGGGGAAACAAGGCTAAGGCACGACAACGCAGGACTAGGCAATGCACGGCAAGGCAAAGAAAGGGTAACGCAAGGCAAGGCACGGTCAGGCGACGCAAGGCTAAGGCACGACAACGCAAGGCTAGGCAATGCACGGAAGGTAAGTAAAGAGTAACGGAAGGCAAGGAAGGCAAGGGAAAGCAAGGGTAGGCAAGGGCAACGGACGGAACGGCACGTTAAGGGGAAACAAGCCTAAGGCACGACAACGCAGGACTAGGCAATGCACGGCAAGGCAAGGAAAGGGTAACGCAAGGCAAGGCACGGTCAGGCGAGGCAACGCTAATGCACGAAAAAGCACGGCTAGGCAATGCACGGCTAGGCAAGGAAAGAGTAACGGAAGGAAAGGAAGGCAAAGCAAAGCAAGGCAAGGCAAGTGTAACAAAAGGCACGGCACGGCAAGGGGAAACAGGGGTAAGGCAGGACAACGCAAGGCTAGGCAGTGCACGGCAAGGCAAGGAAAGGGTAACGCAAGGCAAGGTACGGTGAGGCAAGGGAAGGCTAATGCACGACAACGCAAGGCTAGGCAGTGCACGGCTAGGCAAGGAAAGAGTAACGGAAGGAAAGGAAGGCAAGGCAAAGAAAGGCAAGGCAAGTGTAACGGAAGGAACGGCACAGCAAGGGGAAACAAGGCTAAGGCACGACAACGCACGGCTAGGCAGTGCACGGCTAGGCAAGGAAAGAGTAACGGAAGGAAAGAAAGGCAAGGGAAAGCAAGGGAAGGCAAGGCTAACGGAAGGAACGGCACGGTACGGGGAAACAAGGCTAAGGCACGACAACGCAGGACTAGGCAATGCACGGCAAGGCAAAGAAAGGGTAACGCAAGGCAAGGCACGGTCAGGCGACGCAAGGCTAAGGCACGACAACGCAAGGCGAGGCAATGCACGGAAGGTAAGTAAAGAGTAACGGAAGGCAAGGAAGGCAAGGGAAAGCAAGGCTAGGCAAGGGCAACGGACGGAACGGCACGTTAAGGGGAAACAAGCCTGAGGCACGACAACGCAGGACTAGGCAATGCACGGCAAGGCAAGGAAAGGGTAACGCAAGGCAAGGCACGGTCAGGTGAGGCAAGGCTAATGCACGACAACGCAAGGCTAGGCAGTGCTCGGCAAGGCAAGGAAAGAGTAACGGAAGGAAAGAAAGGCAAGGGAAAGCAAGGGAAGGCAAGGGTAACGGAAGGAACGGCACGGTAAGGGGAAACAAGGCTAAGGCACGACAACGCAGGACTAGGCACTGCACGGCAAGGCAAGGAAAGGGTAACGCAAGGCAAGGCACGGTCAGGCGAGGCAAGGCTAAGGCACGACAACGCAAGGCTAGGCAATGCACGGAAGGTAAGTAAAGAGTAACGGAAGGCAAGGAAGGCAAGGGAAAGCAAGGGTAGGCAAGGGCAACGGACGGAACGGCACATTAAGGGGAAACAAGCCTAAGGCACGACAACGCAGGACTAGACAATGCACGGCAAGGGAAGGAAAGGGTAACGCAAGGCAAGGCACGGTCAGGCGAGGCAACGCTAATGCACGAAAAAGCACGGCTAGGCAATGCACGGCTAGGCAAGGAAAGAGTAACGGAAGGACAGGAAGGCAAAGCAAAGCAAGGCAAGGCAAGTGTAACAAAAGGCACGGCACGGCAAGGGGAAACAGGGGTAAGGCACGACAACGCAAGGCTAGGCAGTGCACGGCAAGGCAAGGAAAGGGTAACGCAAGGCAAGGTACGGTGAGGCAAGGGAAGGCTAATGCACGACAACGCAAGGCTAGGCAGTGCACGGCTAGGCAAGGAAAGAGTAACGGAAGGAAAGGAAGGCAAGGCAAAGAAAGGCAAGGCAAGTGTAACGGAAGGAACGGCACAGCAAGGGGAAACAAGGCTAAGGCACGACAACGCACGGCTAGGCAGTGCACGGCTAGGCAAGGAAAGAGTAACGGAAGGAAAGAAAGGCAAGGGAAAGCAAGGGAAGGCAAGGCTAACGGAAGGAACGGCACGGTACGGGGAAACAAGGCTAAGGCACGACAACGCAGGACTAGGCAATGCACGGCAAGGCAAGGAAAGGGTAACGCAAGGCAATGCACGGTCAGGCGAGGCAACGCTAATGCACGAAAAAGCACGGCTAGGCAATGCACGGCAAGGCAAGGAAAGGGTAACGCAAGGCAAGGCACGGTCAGGCGAGGCAAGGCTAATGCACGACAACGCAAGGCTAGGCAATGCACGGCAAGGCAAGGAAAGGGTAACGCAAGGCAATGCACGGTCAGGCGAGGCAAGGCTAATGCAGGACAACGCAAGGCTAGGCAGTGCTCGGAAGGGAAAGAAAGAGTAACGGAAGGAAAGAAAGGCAAGGGAAAGCAAGGGAAGGCAAGGGTAACGGAAGGAACGGCACGGTAAGGGGAAACAAGGGTAAGGCACGGCAAGGCACGGCTAGGCAATGCACGGCCAAGCAAGGAAAGGGTAACGCAAGGCAAGGCACGGTGAGGAAAGGCAAGGCTAATGCACGACAATGCAGGGCTAGGCAATGCACGGCAAGGCAAGGAAAGCATAACGCAAGGCAAGGCACGGTCAGGCGAGGCAAGGCTAATGCACGACAACCCAAGGCTAGGCAGTGCTCGGCAAGGCAAGGAAAGAGTAACGGAAGGAAAGAAAGGCAAGGGAAAGCAAGGGAAGGCAAGGGTAACAGAAGGAACGGCACGGTAAGGGGAAACAAGGCTAAGGCACGACAACGCAGGACTAGGCAATGCACGGCAAGGCAAGGAAAGGGTAACGCAAGGCAAGGCACGGTCAGGCGAGGCAAGGTTAAGGCAGGACAACGCAAGGCTAGGCAATGCACGGAAGGCAAGCAAAGAGTAACGGAAGGCAAGGAAGGCAAGGGAAGGCAAAGGTAAAGGAAGGAACGGCACGGTAAGAGGAATCAAGGCTAAGGCACGACAACGCACGGCTAGGCAGTGCACGGCTAGGCAAGGAAAGGGAAGGAAAGGAAGGCAAGGCAAAGTAAGGCAAGGCACGTGTAACGGAAGAAACGGCACAGCAAGGGGAAACAAGGCTAAGGCAAGACAACGCACGGCTAGGCAATGCACGGCAAGGGAAGGAAAGGGTAACGCAAGGCAAGGCACGGTCAGGCGAGGCAAGGCTAATGCACGACAACGCAAGGCTAGGCAATGCACGGCTAGGCAAGGAAAGAGTAACGGAAGGAAAGGAAGGCAAAGCAATGCAAGGCAAGGCAAGTGTAACAAAAGGCAAGGCACGGCAAGGGGAAACAAGGGTAAGGCACGGCAACGCACGGCTAGGCAATGCACGGCCAAGCAAGGAAAGGGTAACGCAAGGCAAGGCACGGTCAGGCGAGCCAAGGCTAAGGCACGACAACGCAAGGCTAGGCAGTGCACGGCTAGGCAAGGAAAGAGTAACGGAAGGAAAGGAAGGGAAGGCAAAGTAAGGCAAGGCAAGTGTAACGGAAGAAACGGCATAGCAAGGGGAAACAAGGCTAAGGCAAGACAACGCACGGCTAGGCAATGCACGGCAAGGGAAGGAAAGGGTAACGCAAGGCAAGGCACGGTCAGGCGAGGCAAGGCTAATGCACGACAACGCAAGGCTAGGCAATGCACGGCTAGGCAAGGAAAGAGTAACGGAAGGAAAGGAAGGCAAAGCAAAGCAAGGCAAGGCAAGTGTAACAAAAGGCACGGCACGGCAAGGGGAAACAAGGGTAAGGCACGACAACGCAAGGCTAGGCAGTGCATGGCAAGGCAAGGAAAGGGTAACGCAAGGCAAGGTACGGTGAGGCAAGGGAAGGCTAATGCACGACAACGCAAGGCTAGGCAGTGCACGGCTAGGCAAGGAAAGAGTAACGGAAGGAAAGGAAGGCAAGGCAAAGAAAGGCAAGTCAAGTGTAACGGAAGGAACGGCACAGCAAGGGGAAACAAGGCTAAGGCACGACAACGCACGGCTAGGCAGTGCACGGCTAGGCAAGGAAAGAGTAACGGAAGGAAAGAAAGGCAAGGGAAAGCAAGGGAAGGCAAGGCAAACGGAAGGAACGGCACGGTACGGGGAAACAAGGCTAAGGCACGACAACGCAGGACTAGGCAATGCACGGCAAGGCAAGGAAAGGGTAACGCAAGGCAAGGCACGGTCAGGCGAGGCAACGCTAATGCACGAAAAAGCACGGCTAGGCAATGCACGGCAAGGCAAGGAAAGGGTAACGCAAGGCAAGGCACGGTCAGGCGAGGCAAGGCTAATGCACGACAACGCAAGGCTAGGCAATGCACGGCAAGGCAAGGAAAGAGTAACGCAAGGCAATGCACGGTCAGGCGAGGCAAGGCTAAGGCACGACAACGCAAGGCTAGGCAGTGCTCGGCAAGGCAAGGAAAGAGTAACGGAAGGAAAGAAAGGCAAGGGAAAGCAAGGGAAGGCAAGGGTAACGGAAGGAACGGCACGGTAAGGGGAAGCAAGGCTAAGGCACGACAACGCAGGACTAGGCAATGCACGGCAAGGCAACGAAATTGTAACGCAAGGCAAGGCACGGTCAGGCGAGGCAAGGCTAATGCACGACAACGCAAGGCTAGGCAGTGCTCGGCAAGGCAAGGAAAGAGTAACGGAAGGAAAGAAAGGCAAGGGAAAGCAAGGGAAGGCAAGGGTAACGGAAGGAACGGCACGGTAAGGGGAAACAAGGCTAAGGCACGACAACGCAGGACTAGGCAATGCACGGCAAGGCAAAGAAAGGGTAACGCAAGGCAAGAAACGGTCAGGCGAGGCAAGGCTAATGCACGACAACGCAAGGCTAGGCAATGCACGGCTAGGCAAGGAAAGAGTAACGGAAGGAGAGGAAGGCAAGGCAAAGCAAGGCAAGGCAAGTGTAACAAAAGGCAAGGCACGGCAAGGGGAAACAAGGGTAAGGCACGGCAACGCACGGCTAGGCAATGCACGGCCAAGCAAGGAAAGGGTAACGCAAGGCAAGGCACGGTCACGCGAGCCAAGGCTAAGGCACGACAACGCAAGGCTAGGCAGTGCACGGCTAGGCAAGGAAAGAGTAACGGAAGGAAAGGAAGGCAAGGCAAAGTAAGGCAAGGCAAGTGTAACGGAAGAAACGGCATAGCAAGGGGAAACAAGGCTAAGGCAAGACAACGCACGGCTAGGCAATGCACGGCAAGGGAAGGAAAGGGTAACGCAATGCAAGGCACGGTCAGGCGAGGCAAGGCTAATGCACGACAACGCAAGGCTAGGCAATGCACGGCTAGGCAAGGAAAGAGTAACGGAAGGAAAGGAAGGCAAAGCAAAGCAAGGCAAGGCAAGTGTAAGAAAAGGCACGGCACGGCAAGGGGAAACAAGGGTAAGGCACGACAACGCAAGGCTAGGCAGTGCACGGCAAGGCAAGGAAAGTTTAACGCTAGGCAAGGTACGGTGAGGCAAGGTAAGGCTAATGCACGACAACGCAAGGCTAGGCAGTGCACGGCTAGGCAAGGAAAGAGTAACGGAAGGAAAGGAAGGCAAGGCAAAGAAAGGCAAGGCAAGTGTAACGGAAGGAACGGCACAGCAAGGGGAAACAAGGCTAAGGCACGACAACGCACGGCTAGGCAGTGCACGGCTAGGCAAGGAAAGAGTAACGGAAGGAAAGAAAGGCAAGGGAAAGCAAGGGAAGGCAAGGCTAACGGAAGGAACGGGACGGTACGGGGAAACAAGGCTAAGGCACGACAACGCAGGACTGGGCAATGCACGGCAAGGCAAAGAAAGGGTAACGCAAGGCAAGGCACGGTCATGCGACGCAAGGCTAAGGCACGACAACGCAAGGCTAGGCAATGCACGGAAGGTAAGTAAAGAGTAACGGAAGGCAAGGAAGGCAAGTGAAAGCAAGGGTAGGCAAGGGCAACGGACGGAACGGCACGTTAAGGGGAAACAAGCCTAAGGAACGACAACGCAGGACTAGGCAATGCACGGCAAGGCAAGGAAAGGGTAACGCAAGGCAAGGCACGGTCAGGCGAGGCAACGCTAATGCACGAAAAAGCACGGCTAGGCAATGCACGGCAAGGCAAGGAAAGGGTAACGCAAGGCAAGGCACGGTCAGGCGAGGCAAGGCTAATGCACGACAACGCAAGGCTAGGCAATGCACGGCAAGGCAAGGAAAGAGTAACGCAAGGCAATGCACGGTCAGGCGAGGCAAGGCTAAGGCACGACAACGCAAGGCTAGGCAATGCACGGCTAGGCAAGGAAAGAGTAACGGAAGGAGAGGAAGGCAAGGCAAAGCAAGGCAAGGCAAGTGTAATAAAAGGCAAGGCACGGCAAGGGGAAACAAGGGTAAGGCACGGCAACGCACGGCTAGGCAATGCACGGCCAAGCAAGGAAAGGGTAACGCAAGGCAAGGCACGGTGAGGAAAGGCAAGGCTAATGCACGACAATGCAGGGCTAGGCAATGCACGGCAAGGCAAGGAAAGCATAACGCAAGGCAAGGCACGGTCAGGCGAGGCAAGGCTAATGCACGACAACGCAAGGCTAGGCAGTGCTCGGCAAGGCAAGGAAAGAGTAACGGAAGGAAAGAAAGGCAAGGGAAAGCAAGGGAAGGCAAGGGTAACGGAAGGAACGGCACGGTAAGGGGAAACAAGGCTAAGGCACGACAACGCAGGACTAGGCAATGCACGGCAAGGCAAGGAAAGGGTAACGCAAGGCAAGGCACGGTCAGGCGAGGCAAGGCTAAGGCAGGACAACGCAAGGCTAGGCAATGCACGGAAGGCAAGCAAAGAGTAACGGAAGGAAAGGAAGGCAAAGCAAAGCAAGGCAAGGCAAGTGTAAGAAAAGGCACGGCACGGCAAGGGGAAACAAGGGTAAGGCACGACAACGCAAGGCTAGGCAGTGCACGGCAAGGCAAGGAAAGTTTAACGCTAGGCAAGGTACGGTGAGGCAAGGTAAGGCTAATGCACGACAACGCAAGGCTAGGCAGTGCACGGCTAGGCAAGGAAAGAGTAACGGAAGGAAAGGAAGGCAAGGCAAAGAAAGGCAAGGCAAGTGTAACGGAAGGAACGGCACAGCAAGGGGAAACAAGGCTAAGGCACGACAACGCACGGCTAGGCAGTGCACGGCTAGGCAAGGAAAGAGTAACGGAAGGAAAGAAAGGCAAGGGAAAGCAAGGGAAGGCAAGGCTAACGGAAGGAACGGGACGGTACGGGGAAACAAGGCTAAGGCACGACAACGCAGGACTGGGCAATGCACGGCAAGGCAAAGAAAGGGTAACGCAAGGCAAGGCACGGTCATGCGACGCAAGGCTAAGGCACGACAACGCAAGGCTAGGCAATGCACGGAAGGTAAGTAAAGAGTAACGGAAGGCAAGGAAGGCAAGTGAAAGCAAGGGTAGGCAAGGGCAACGGACGGAACGGCACGTTAAGGGGAAACAAGCCTAAGGAACGACAACGCAGGACTAGGCAATGCACGGCAAGGCAAGGAAAGGGTAACGCAAGGCAAGGCACGGTCAGGCGAGGCAACGCTAATGCACGAAAAAGCACGGCTAGGCAATGCACGGCAAGGCAAGGAAAGGGTAACGCAAGGCAAGGCACGGTCAGGCGAGGCAAGGCTAATGCACGACAACGCAAGGCTAGGCAATGCACGGCAAGGCAAGGAAAGAGTAACGCAAGGCAATGCACGGTCAGGCGAGGCAAGGCTAAGGCACGACAACGCAAGGCTAGGCAATGCACGGCTAGGCAAGGAAAGAGTAACGGAAGGAGAGGAAGGCAAGGCAAAGCAAGGCAAGGCAAGTGTAATAAAAGGCAAGGCACGGCAAGGGGAAACAAGGGTAAGGCACGGCAACGCACGGCTAGGCAATGCACGGCCAAGCAAGGAAAGGGTAACGCAAGGCAAGGCACGGTGAGGAAAGGCAAGGCTAATGCACGACAATGCAGGGCTAGGCAATGCACGGCAAGGCAAGGAAAGCATAACGCAAGGCAAGGCACGGTCAGGCGAGGCAAGGCTAATGCACGACAACGCAAGGCTAGGCAGTGCTCGGCAAGGCAAGGAAAGAGTAACGGAAGGAAAGAAAGGCAAGGGAAAGCAAGGGAAGGCAAGGGTAACGGAAGGAACGGCACGGTAAGGGGAAACAAGGCTAAGGCACGACAACGCAGGACTAGGCAATGCACGGCAAGGCAAGGAAAGGGTAACGCAAGGCAAGGCACGGTCAGGCGAGGCAAGGCTAAGGCAGGACAACGCAAGGCTAGGCAATGCACGGAAGGCAAGCAAAGAGTAACGGAAGGCAAGGAAGGCAAGGGAAGGCAAAGGTAAAGGAAGGAACGGCACGGTAAGCGGAAACAAGGCTAAGGCACGACAACGCACGGCTAGGCAGTGCACGGCTAGGCAAGGAAAGGGTAACGCAAGGCAAGGCACGGTCAGGCGAGGCAAGGCTAATGCACGACAACGCAAGGCTAGGCAATGCACGGCTAGGCAAGGAAAGAGTAACGGAAGGAAAGGAAGGCAAAGCAATGCAAGGTAAGGCAAGTGTAACAAAAGGCACGGCACGGCAAGGGGAAACAAGGGTAAGGCACGACAACGCAAGGCTAGGCAGTGCACGGCAAGGCAAGGAAAGGGTAACGCAAGGCAAGGTACGGTGAGGCAAGGGAAGGCTAATGCACGACAACGCAAGGCTAGGCAGTGCACAGCTAGGCAAGGAAAGAGTAAGGGAAGGAAAGGAAGGCAAGGCAAAGAAAGGCAAGGCAAGTGTAACGGAAGGAACGGCACAGCAAGGGGAAACAAGGCTAAGGCACGACAACGCACGGCTAGGCAGTGCACGGCTAGGCAAGGAAAGAGTAACGGAAGGAAAGAAAGGCAAGGGAAAGCAAGGGAAGGCAAGGCTAACGGAAGGAACGGCACGGTACGGGGAAACAAGGCTAAGGCACGACAACGCAGGACTAGGCAATGCACGGCAAGGCAAAGAAAGGGTAACGCAAGGCAAGGCACGGTCAGGCGACGCAAGGCTAAGGCACGACAACGCAAGGCTAGGCAATGCACGGAAGGTAAGTAAAGAGTAACGGAAGGCAAGGAAGGCAAGGGAAAGCAAGGGTAGGCAAGGGCAAAGGACGGAACGGCACGTTAAGGGGAAAGAAGCCTAAGGCACGACAACGCAGGACTAGGCAATGCACGGCAAGGCAAGGAAAGGGTAACGCAAGGCAAGGCACGGTCAGGCGAGGCAACGCTAATGCACGAAAAAGCACGGCTAGGCAATGCACGGCAAGGCAAGGAAAGGGTAACGCAAGGCAAGGCACGGTCAGGCGAGGCAAGGCTAAGGCACGACAACGCAAGGATAGGCAATGCACGGCTAGGCAAGGAAAGAGTAACGGAAGGAGAGGAAGGCAAGGCAAAGCAAGGCAAGGCAAGTGTAACAAAAGGCAAGGCACGGCAAGGGGAAACAAGGGTAAGGCACGGCAACGCACGGCTAGGCAATGCACGGCCAAGCAAGGAAAGGGTAACGCAAGGCAAGGCACGGTGAGGAAAGGCAAGGCTAATGCACGACAATGCAGGGCTAGGCAATGCACGGCAAGGTAAGGAAAGCATAACGCAAGGCAAGGCACGGTCAGGCGAGGCAAGGCTAATGCACGACAACGCAAGGCTAGGCAGTGCTCGGCAAGGCAAGGAAAGAGTAACGGAAGGAAAGAAAGGCAAGGGAAAGCAAGGGAAGGCAAGGGTAACGGAAGGAACGGCACGGTAAGGGGAAACAAGGCTAAGGCACGACAACGCAGGATTAGGCAATGCACGGCAAGGCAAGGAAAGGGTAACGCAAGGCAAGGCACGGTCAGGCGAGGCAAGGCTAAGGCAGGACAACGCAAGGCTAGGCAATGCACGGAAGGCAAGCAAAGAGTAACGGAAGGCAAGGAAGGCAAGGGAAGGCAAAGGTAAAGGAAGGAACGGCACGGTAAGCGGAAACAAGGCTAAGGCACGACAACTCAGGACTAGGCAATGCAAGGCAAGGCAAGGAAAGGGTAACGCAAGGCAAGGCACGGTCAGGCGAGGCAAGGCTAATGCACGACAACGCAAGGCTAGGCAATGCACGGTTGGCAAGGAAAGAGTAACGGAAGGAAAGGAAGGCAAGGCAAAGAAAGGCAAGGCAAGTGTAACGGAAGGAACGGCACAGCAAGGGGAAACAAGGCTAAGGCACGACAACGCACGGCTAGGCAGTGCACGGCTAGGCAAGGAAAGAGTAACGGAAGGAAAGAAAGGCAAGGGAAAGCAAGGGAAGGCAAGGCTAACGGAAGGAACGGCACGGTACGGGGAAACAAGGCTAAGGCACGACAACGCAGGACTAGGCAATGCACGGCAAGGCAAGGAAAGGGTAACGCAAGGCAAGGCACGGTCAGGCGAGGCAAGGCTAAGGCAGGACAACGCAAGGCTAGGCAATGCACGGAAGGCAAGCAAAGAGTAACGGAAGGCAAGGAAGGCAAGGGAAGGCAAAGGTAAAGGAAGGAACGGCACGGTAAGCGGAAACAAGGCTAAGGCACGACAACGCACGGCTAGGCAGTGCACGGCTAGGCAAGGAAAGGGAAGGAAAGGAAGTCAAGGCAAAGTAAGGCAAGGCACGTGTAACGGAAGAAACGGCACAGCAAGGGGAAACAAGGCTAAGGCAAGACAACGCACGGCTAGGCAATGCACGGCAAGGGAAGGAAAGGGTAACGCAAGGCAAGGCACGGTCAGGCGAGGCAAGGCTAATGCACGACAACGCAAGGCTAGGCAATTAACGGCTAGGCAAGGAAAGAGTAACGGAAGGAAAGGAAGGCAAAGCAATGCAAGGCAAGGCAAGTGTAACAAAAGGCACGGCACGGCAAGGGGAAACAAGGGTAAGGCACGACAACGCAAGGCTAGGCAGTGCACGGCAAGGCAAGGAAAGGGTAACGCAAGGCAAGGTACGGTGAGGCAAGGGAAGGCTAATGCACGACAACGCAAGGCTAGGCAGTGCACAGCTAGGCAAGGAAAGAGTAACGGAAGGAAAGGAAGGCAAGGCAAAGAAAGGCAAGGCAAGTGTAACGGAAGGAACGGCACAGCAAGGGGAAACGAGGCTAAGGCACGACAACGCACGGCTAGGCAGTGCACGGCTAGGCAAGGAAAGAGTAACGGAAGGAAAGAAAGGCAAGGGAAAGCAAGGGAAGGCAAGGCTAACGGAAGGAACGGCACGGTACGGGGAAACAAGGCTAAGGCACGACAACGCAGGACTAGGCAATGCACGGCAAGGCAAAGAAAGGGTAACGCAAGGCAAGGCACGGTCAGGCGACGCAAGGCTAAGGCACGACAACGCAAGGCTAGGCAATGCACGGAAGGTAAGTAAAGAGTAACGGAAGGCAAGGAAGGCAAGGGAAAGCAAGGGTAGGCAAGGGCAACGGACGGAACGGCACGTTAAGGGGAAACAAGCATAAGGCACGACAACGCAGGACTAGGCAATGCACGGCAAGGCAAGGAAAGGGTAACGCAAGGCAAGGCACGGTCAGGCGAGGCAAGGCTAATGCACGACAACGCAAGGCTAGGCAATGCACGGCTAGGCAAGGAAAGAGTAACGGAAGGAGAGGAAGGCAAGGCAAAGCAAGGCAAGGCAAGTGTAACAAAAGGCAAGGCACGGCAAGGGGAAACAAGGGTAAGGAACGGCAACGCACGGCTAGGCAATGCACGGCCAAGCAAGGAAAGGGTAACGCAAGGCAAGGCACGGTGAGGAAAGGCAAGGCTAATGCACGACAATGCAGGGCTAGGCAATGCACGGCAAGGTAAGGAAAGCATAACGCAAGGCAAGGCACGGTCAGGCGAGGCAAGGCTAATGCACGACAACGCAAGGCTAGGCAGTGCTCGGCAAGGCAAGGAAAGAGTAACGGAAGGAAAGAAAGGCAAGGGAAAGCAAGGGAAGGCAAGGGTAACGGAAGGAACGGCACGGTAAGGGGAAACAAGGCTAAGGCACGACAACGCAGGATTAGGCAATGCACTGCAAGGCAAGGAAAGGGTAACGCAAGGCAAGGCACGGTCAGGCGAGGCAAGGCTAAGGCAGGACAACGCAAGGCTAGGCAATGCACGGAAGGCAAGCAAAGAGTAACGGAAGGCAAGGAAGGCAAGGGAAGGCAAAGGTAAAGGAAGGAACGGCACGGTAAGCGGAAACAAGGCTAAGGCACGACAACTCAGGACTAGGCAATGCAAGGCAAGGCAAGGAAAGGGTAACGCAAGGCAAGGCACGGTCAGGCGAGGCAAGGCTAACGCACGACAACGCAAGGCTAGGCAATGCACGGCTAGGCAAGGAAAGAGTAACGGAAGGAAAGGAAGGCAAGGCAAAGAAAGGCAAGGCAAGTGTAACGGAAGGAACGGCACAGCAAGGGGAAACAAGGCTAAGGCACGACAACGCACGGCTAGGCAGTGCACGGCTAGGCAAGGAAAGAGTAACGGAAGGAAAGAAAGGCAAGGGAAAGCAAGGGAAGGCAAGGCTAATGGAAGGAACGGCACGGTACGGGGAAACAAGGCTAAGGCACGACAACGCAGGACTAGGCAATGCACGGCAAGGCAAAGAAAGGGTAACGCAAGGCAAGGCACGGTCAGGCGACGCAAGGCTAAGGCACGACAACGCAAGGCTAGGCAATGCACGGAAGGTAAGTAAAGAGTAACGGAAGGCAAGGAAGGCAAGGGAAAGCAAGGGTAGGCAAGGGCAACGGACGGAACGGCACGTTAAGGGGAAAAAAGCCTAAGGCACGACAACGCAGGACTAGGCAATGCACGGCAAGGCAAGGAAAGGGTAACGCAAGGCAAGGCACGGTCAGGCGAGGCAACGCTAATGCACGAAAAAGCACGGCTAGGCAATGCACGGCAAGGCAAGGAAAGGGTAACGCAAGGCAAGGCACGGTCAGGCGAGGCAAGGCTAATGCACGAAAACGCAAGGCTAGGCAATGCACGGCAAGGCAAGGAAAGAGTAACGCAAGGCAATGCACGGTCAGGCGAGGCAAGGCTAAGGCACGACAACGCAAGGCCAGGCAAAGCACGGCTAGGCAAGGAAAGAGTAACGGAAGGAGAGGAAGGCAAGGCAAAGCAATGCAAGGCAAGTGTAATAAAAGGCAAGGCACGGCAAGGGGAAACAAGGGTAAGGCACGGCAACGCACGGCTAGGCAATGCACGGCCAAGCAAGGAAAGCGTAACGCAAGGCAAGGCACGGTGAGGAAAGGCAAGGCTAATGCACGACAATGCAGGGCTAGGCAATGCACGGCAAGGCAAGGAAAGCATAACGCAAGGCAAGGCACGGTCAGGCGAGGCAAGGCTAATACACGACAACGCAAGGGTAGGCAGTGCTCGGCAAGGCAAGGAAAGAGTAACGGAAGGAAAGAAAGGCAAGGGAAAGCAAGGGAAGGCAAGGGTAACGGAAGGAACGGCACGGTAAGGGGAAACAAGGCTAAGGCACGACAACGCAGGACTAGGCAATGCACGGCAAGGCAAGGAAAGGGTAACGCAAGGCAAGGCACGGTCAGGCGAGGCAAGGCTAAGGCAGGACAACGCAAGGCTAGGCAATGCACGGAAGGCAAGCAAAGAGTAACGGAAGGCAAGGAAGGCAAGGGAAGGCAAAGGTAAAGGAAGGAACGGCACGGTAAGCGGAAACAAGGCTAAGGCACGACAACGGTCGGCTAGGGCAGTGCACGGCTAGGCAAGGAAAGGGAAGGAAAGGAAGGCAAGGCAAAGTAAGGCAAGGCACGTGTAACGGAAGAAACGGCACAGCAAGGGGAAAACAAGGCTAAGGCAAGACAACGCACGGCTAGGCAATGCACGGCAAGGGAAGGAAAGGGTAACGCAAGGCAAGGCACGGTCAGGCGAGGCAAGGCTAATGCACGACAACGCAAGGCTAGGCAATGCAACGGCTAGGCAAGGAAAGAGTAACGGAAGGAGAGGAAGGCAAAGCAATGCAAGGCAAGGCAAGTGTAACAAAAGGCACGGCACGGCAAGAGGAAACAAGGGTAAGGCACGACAAACGCAAGGCTAGGCAGTGCACGGCAAGGCAAGGAAAGGGTAACGCAAGGCAAGGTACGGTGAGGCAAGGGGAAACAAGGCTAAGGCACGACAACGCAAGGCTAGGCAGTGCACGGCTAGGCAAGGAAAGAGTAACGGAAGGAAAGGAAGGCAAGGCAAAGAAAGGCAAGGCAAGTGTAACGGAAGGAACGGCACAGCAAGGGGAAACAAGGCTAAGGCACGACAACGCACGGCTAGGCAGTGTACGGCTAGGCAAGGAAAGAGTAACGGAAGGAAAGAAAGGCAAGGGAAAGCAAGGGAAGGCAAGGCTAACGGAAGGAACGGCACGGTACGGGGAAACAAGGCTAAGGCACGACAACGCAGGACTAGGCAATGCAGGGCAAGGCAAAGAAAGGGTAACGCAAGGCAAGGCACGGTCAGGCGACGCAAGGCTAAGGCACGACAACGCAAGGCTAGGCAATGCACGGAAGGTAAGTAAAGAGTAACGGAAGGCAAGGAAGGCAAGGGAAAGCAAGGGTAGGCAAGGGCTACGGACGGAACGGCACGTTAAGGGGAAACAAGCCTAAGGCACGACAACGCAGGACTAGGCAATGCACGGCAAGGCAAGGAAAGGGTAACGCAAGGCAAGGCACGGTCAGGCGAGGCAAGGCTAATGCACGACAACGCAAGGCTAGGCAATGCCCGGCTAGGCAAGGAAAGAGTAACGGAAGGAGAGGAAGGCAAGGCAAAGCAAGGCAAGGCAAGTGTAACAAAAGGCAAGGCACGGCAAGGGGAAACAAGGGTAAGGCACGGCAACGCAGGACTAGGCAATGCACGGCAAGGCAAAGAAAGGGTAACGCAAGGCAAGGCACGGTCAGGCGAGGCAACGCTAATGCACGAAAAAGCACGGCTAGGCAATGCACGGCAAGGCAAGGAAAGGGTAACGCAAGGCAAGGCACGGTCAGGCGAGGCAACGCTAATGCACGAAAAAGCACGGCTAGGCAATGCACGGCAAGGCAAGGAAAGGGTAACGCAAGGCAAGGCACGGTCAGGCGAGACAAGGCTAATGCACGACAACGCAAGGCTAGGCAATGCACGGCAAGGCAAGGAAAGGGTAACGCAAGGCAATGCACGGTCAGGCGAGGCAAGGCTAATGCACGACAACGCAAGGCTAGGCAGTGCTCGGCAAGGCAAGGAAAGAGTAACGGAAGGAAAGAAAGGCAAGGGAAAGCAAGGGAAGGCAAGGGTAACGGAAGGAACGGCACGGTAAGGGGAAACAAGGCTAAGGCACGACAACGCAGGACTAGGCAATGCACGGCAAGGCAAAGAAAGGGTAACGCAAGGCAAGGCACGGTCAGGCGAGGCAAGGCTAATGCACGACAACGCAAGGCTAGGCAATGCACGGCTAGGCAAGGAAAGAGTAACGGAAGGAGAGGAAGGCAAGGCAAAGCAAGGCAAGGCAAGTGTAACAAAAGGCAAGGCACGGCAAGGGGAAACAAGGGTAAGGCACGGCAACGCACGGCTAGGCAATGCACGGCCAAGCAAGGAAAGCGTAACGCAAGGCAAGGCACGGTGAGGAAAGGCAAGGCTAATGCACGACAATGCAGGGCTAGGCAATGCACGGCAAGGCAAGGAAAGCATAACGCAAGGCAAGGCACGGTCAGGCGAGGCAAGGCTAATGCACGACAACGCAAGGCTAGGCAGTGCTCGGCAAGGCAAGGAAAGAGTAACGGAAGGAAAGAAAGGCAAGGGAAAGCAAGGGAAGGCAAGGGTAACGGAAGGAACGGCACGGTAAGGGGAAACAAGGCTAAGGCACGACAACGCAGGACTAGGCAATGCACGGCAAGGCAAAGAAAGGGTAACGCAAGGCAAGGCACGGTCAGGCGAGGCAAGGCTAATGCACGACAACGCAAGGCTAGGCAATGCACGGCTAGGCAAGGAAAGAGTAACGGAAGGAGAGGAAGGCAAGGCAAAGCAAGGCAAGGCAAGTGTAACAAAAGGCAAGGCACGGCAAGGTTAAACAAGGGTAAGGCACGGCAACGCACGGCTAGGCAATGCACGGCCAAGCAAGGAAAGGGTAACGCAAGGCAAGGCACGGTCAGGCGAGCCAAGGCTAAGGCACGACAACGCAAGGCTAGGCAGTGCACGGCTAGGCAAGGAAAGAGTAACGGAAGGAAAGGAAGGCAAGGCAAAGTAAGGCAAGGCAACTGTAACGGAAGAAAGGGCACAGCAAGGGGAAACAAGGCTAAGGCAAGACAACGCACGGCTAGGCAATGCACGGCAAGGGAAGGAAAGGGTAACGCAAGGCAAGGCACGGTCAGGCGAGGCAAGGCTAATGCACGACAACGCAAGGCTAGGCAATGCACGGCTAGGCAAGGAAAGAGTAACGGAAGGAAAGGAAGGCAAAGCAAAGCAAGGCAAGGCAAGTGTAACAAAAGGCACGGCACGGCAAGGGGAAACAAGGGTAAGGCACGACAACGCACGGCTAGGCAGTGCACGGCTAGGCAAGGAAAGAGTAACGGAAGGAAAGAAAGGCAAGGGAAAGCAAGGGAAGGCAAGGCTAACGGAAGGAACGGCACGGTACGGGGAAACAAGGCTAAGGCACGACAACGCAGGACTAGGCAATGCACGGCAAGGCAAAGAAAGGGTAACGCAAGGCAAGGCACGGTCAGGCGACGCAAGGCTAAGGCACGACAACGCAAAGGCTAGGCAATGCACGGAAGGTAAGTAAAGAGTAACGGAAGGCAAGGAAGGCAAGGGAAAGCAAGGGTAGGGAAGGGCAACGGACGGAACGGCACGTTAAGGGGAAACAAGCCTAAGGCACGACAACGCAGGACTAGGCAATGCACGGCAAGCAAAGGAAAGGGTAACGCAAGGCAAGGCAGGGTCAGGCGACGCAACGCTAATGCACGAAAAAGCACGGCTAGGCAATGCACGGCAAGGCAAGGAAAGGGTAACACAAGGCAAGGCACGGTCAGGCGAGGCAAGGCTAATGCACGACAACGCAAGGCTAGGCAATGCACGGCAAGGCAAGGAAAGAGTAACGCAAGGCAATGCACGGTCAGGCGAGGCAAGGCTAAGGCACGACAACGCAAGGCTAGGCAGTGCTCGGCAAGGCAAGGAAAGAGTAACGGAAGGAAAGGAAGGCAAAGCAAAGCAAGGCAAGGCAAGTGTAACAAAAGGCACGGCACGGCAAGGGGAAACAAGCGTAAGGCACGACAACGCAAGGCTAGGCAGTGCACGGCAAGGCAAGGAAAGGGTAACGCAAGGCAAGGTACGGTGAGGCAAGGGAAGGCTAATGCACGACAACGCAAGGCTAGGCAGTGCACGGCTAGGCAAGGAAAGAGTAACGGAAGGAAAGGAAGGCAAGGCAAAGAAAGGCAAGGCAAGTGTAACAAAAGGCACGGCACGGCAAGGGGAAACAAGGGTAAGCCACGACAACGCACGGCTAGGCAATGCACGGCCAAGCAAGGAAAGGGTAACGCAAGGCAAGGCACGGTGAGGAAAGGCAAGGCTAAAGCACGACAATGCAGGGCTAGGCAATGCACGGCAAGGTAAGGAAAGCATAACGCAAGGCAAGGCACGGTCAGGCGAGGCAAGGCTAATGCACGACAACGCAAGGCTAGGCAGTGCTCGGCAAGGCAAGGAAAGAGTAACGGAAGGAAAGAAAGGCAAGGGAAAGCAAGGGAAGGCAAGGGTAACGGAAGGAACGGCACGGTAAGGGGAAACAAGGCTAAGGCACGACAACGCAGGATTAGGCAATGCACGGCAAGGCAAGGAAAGGGTAACGCAAGGCAAGGCACGGTCAGGCGAGGCAAGGCTAAGGCAGGACAACGCAAGGCTAGGCAATGCACGGAAGGCAAGCAAAGAGTAACGGAAGGCAAGGAAGGCAAGGGAAGGCAAAGGTAAAGGAAGGAACGACACGGTAAGCGGAAACAAGGCTAAGGCACGACAACTCAGGACTAGGCAATGCAAGGCAAGGCAAGGAAAGGGTAAAAGCAAGGCAAGGCACGGTCAGGCGAGGCAAGGCTAACGCACGACAACGCAAGGCTAGGCAATGCACGGCTAGGCAAGGAAAGAGTAACGGAAGGAAAGGAAGGCAAGGCAAAGAAAGGCAAGGCAAGTGTAACGGAAGGAACGGCACAGCAAGGGGAAACAAGGCTAAGGCACGACAACGCACGGCTAGGCAGTGCACGGCTAGGCAAGGAAAGAGTAACGGAAGGAAAGAAAGGCAAGGGAAAGGAAGGGAATGCAAGGCTAACGGAAGGAACGGCACGGTAACGGGGAAACAAGGCTAAGGCACGACAACGCAGGACTAGGCAATGCACGGCAAGGCAAAGAAAGGGTAACGCAAGGCAAGGCACGGTCAGGCGACGCAAGGCTAAGGCACGACAACGCAAGGCTAGGCAATGCACGGAAGGTAAGTAAAGAGTAACGGAAGGCAAGGAAGGCAAGGGAAAGCAAGGGTAGGCAAGGGCAACGGACGGAACGGCACGTTAAGGGGAAACAAGCCTAAGGCACGACAACGCAGGACTCGGCAATGCACGGCAAGGCAAGGAAAGGGTAACGCAAGGCAAAGGCACGGTCAGGCGAGGCAACGCTAATGCACGAAAAAGCACTGCTAGGCAATGCACGGCAAGGCAAGGAAAGGGTAACGCAAGGCAAGGCACGGTCAGGCGAGGCAAGGCTAATGCACGACAACGCAAGGCTAGGCAATGCACGGCAAGGTAAGGAAAGGGTAACGCAAGGCAATGCACGGTCAGGCGAGGCAAGGCTAATGCACGACAACGCAAGGCTAGGCAGTGCTCGGCAAGGCAAGGAAAGAGTAACGGAAGGCAAGGAAGGCAAGGGAAAGCAAGGGTAGGCAAGGGCAACGGACGGAACGGCACGTTAAGGGGAAACAAGCCTAAGGCACGACAACGCAGGACTAGGCAATGCACGGCAAGGCAAGGAAAGGGTAACGCAAGGCAATGCACGGTCAGGCGAGGCAAGGCTAATGCACGACAACGCAAGGCTAGGCAGTGCTCGGCAAGGCAAGGAAAGAGTAACGGAAGGAAAGAAAGGCAAGGGAAAGCAAGGGAAGGCAAGGGTAACGGAAGGAACGGCACGGTAAAGGGAAACAAGGCTAAGGCACGACAACGCAGGACTAGGCAATGCACGGCAAGGCAAAGAAAGGGTAACGCAAGGCAAGGCACGGTCAGGCGAGGCAAGGCTAATGCACGACAACGCAAGGCTAGGCAATGCACGGCTAGGCAAGGAAAGAGTAACGGAAGGAGAGGAAGGCAAGGCAAAGCAAGGCAAGGCAAGTGTAACAAAAGGCAAGGCACGGCAAGGGGAAACAAGGGTAAGGCACGGCAACGCACGGCTAGGCAATGCACGGCCAAGCAAGGAAAGGGTAACGCAAGGCAAGGCACGGTGAGGAAAGGCAAGGCTAATGCACGACAATGCAGGGCTAGGCAATGCACGGCAAGGCAAGGAAAGCATAACGCAAGGCAAGGCACGGTCAGGCGAGGCCAGGCTAATGCACGACAACGCAAGGCTAGGCAGTGCTCGGCAAGGCAAGGAAAGAGTAACGGAAGGAAAGAAAGGCAAGGGAAAGGAAGGGAAGGCAAGGGTAATGGAAGGAACGGCACGGTAAGGGGAAACAAGGCTAAGGCACGACAACGCAGGACTAAGCAATGCACGGCAAGGCAAAGAAAGGGTAACGCAAGGCAAGGCACGGTCAGGCGAGGCAAGGCTAATGCACGACAACGCAGGGCTAGGCAATGCACGGCTAGGCAAGGAAAGAGTAACGGAAGGAGAGGAAGGCAAGGCAAAGCAAGGCAAGGCAAGTGTAACAAAAGGCAAGGCAAGGCAAGGGGAAACAAGGGTAAGGCACGGCAACGCACGGCTAGGCAATGCACGGCCAAGCAAGGAAAGGGTAACGCAAGGCAAGGCACGGTCAGGCGAGCCAAGGCTAAGGCACGACAACGCAAGGCTAGGCAGTGCACGGCTAGGCAAGGAAAGAGTAACGGAAGGAAAGGAAGGCAAGGCAAAGTAAGGCAAGGCAACTGTAACGGAAGAAAGGGCACAGCAAGGGGAAACAAGGCTAAGGCAAGACAACGCACGGCTAGGCAATGCACGGCAAGGGAAGGAAAGGGTAACGCAAGGCAAGGCACGGTCAGGCGAGGCAAGGCTAATGCACGACAACGCAAGGCTAGGCAATGCACGGCTAGGCAAGGAAAGAGTAACGGAAGGAAAGGAAGGCAAAGCAAAGCAAGGCAAGGCAAGTGTAACAAAAGGCACGGCACGGCAAGGGGAAACAAGGGTAAGGCACGACAACGCACGGCTAGGCAGTGCACGGCTAGGCAAGGAAAGAGTAACGGAAGGAAAGAAAGGCAAGGGAAAGCAAGGGAAGGCAAGGCTAACGGAAGGAACGGCACGGTACGGGGAAACAAGGCTAAGGCACGACAACGCAGGACTAGGCAATGCACGGCAAGGCAAAGAAAGGGTAACGCAAGGCAAGGCACGGTCAGGCGACGCAAGGCTAAGGCACGACAACGCAAGGCTAGGCAATGCACGGAAGGTAAGTAAAGAGTAACGGAAGGCAAGGAAGGCAAGGGAAAGCAAGGGTAGGGAAGGGCAACGGACGGAACGGCACGTTAAGGGGAAACAAGCCTAAGGCACGACAACGCAGGACTAGGCAATGCACGGCAAGCAAAGGAAAGGGTAACGCAAGGCAAGGCAGGGTCAGGCGACGCAACGCTAATGCACGAAAAAGCACGGCTAGGCAATGCACGGCAAGGCAAGGAAAGGGTAACACAAGGCAAGGCACGGTCAGGCGAGGCAAGGCTAATGCACGACAACGCAAGGCTAGGCAATGCACGGCAAGGCAAGGAAAGAGTAACGCAAGGCAATGCACGGTCAGGCGAGGCAAGGCTAATGCACGACAACGCAAGGCTAGGCAGTGCTCGGCAAGGCAAGGAAAGAGTAACGGAAGGAAAGGAAGGCAAAGCAAAGCAAGGCAAGGCAAGTGTAACAAAAGGCACGGCACGGCAAGGGGAAACAAGCGTAAGGCACGACAACGCAAGGCTAGGCAGTGCACGGCAAGGCAAGGAAAGGGTAACGCAAGGCAAGGTACGGTGAGGCAAGGGAAGGCTAATGCACGACAACGCAAGGCTAGGCAGTGCACGGCTAGGCAAGGAAAGAGTAACGGAAGGAAAGGAAGGCAAGGCAAAGAAAGGCAAGGCAAGTGTAACAAAAGGCACGGCACGGCAAGGGGAAACAAGGGTAAGCCACGACAACGCACGGCTAGGCAATGCACGGCCAAGCAAGGAAAGGGTAACGCAAGGCAAGGCACGGTGAGGAAAGGCAAGGCTAAAGCACGACAATGCAGGGCTAGGCAATGCACGGCAAGGTAAGGAAAGCATAACGCAAGGCAAGGCACGGTCAGGCGAGGCAAGGCTAATGCACGACAACGCAAGGCTAGGCAGTGCTCGGCAAGGCAAGGAAAGAGTAACGGAAGGAAAGAAAGGCAAGGGAAAGCAAGGGAAGGCAAGGGTAACGGAAGGAACGGCACGGTAAGGGGAAACAAGGCTAAGGCACGACAACGCAGGATTAGGCAATGCACGGCAAGGCAAGGAAAGGGTAACGCAAGGCAAGGCACGGTCAGGCGAGGCAAGGCTAAGGCAGGACAACGCAAGGCTAGGCAATGCACGGAAGGCAAGCAAAGAGTAACGGAAGGCAAGGAAGGCAAGGGAAGGCAAAGGTAAAGGAAGGAACGACACGGTAAGCGGAAACAAGGCTAAGGCACGACAACTCAGGACTAGGCAATGCAAGGCAAGGCAAGGAAAGGGTAACGCAAGGCAAGGCACGGTCAGGCGAGGCAAGGCTAACGCACGACAACGCAAGGCTAGGCAATGCACGGCTAGGCAAGGAAAGAGTAACGGAAGGAAAGGAAGGCAAGGCAAAGAAAGGCAAGGCAAGTGTAACGGAAGGAACGGCACAGCAAGGGGAAACAAGGCTAAGGCACGACAACGCACGGCTAGGCAGTGCACGGCTAGGCAAGGAAAGAGTAACGGAAGGAAAGAAAGGCAAGGGAAAGGAAGGGAATGCAAGGCTAACGGAAGGAACGGCACGGTACGGGGAAACAAGGCTAAGGCACGACAACGCAGGACTAGGCAATGCACGGCAAGGCAAAGAAAGGGTAACGCAAGGCAAGGCACGGTCAGGCGACGCAAGGCTAAGGCACGACAACGCAAGGCTAGGCAATGCACGGAAGGTAAGTAAAGAGTAACGGAAGGCAAGGAAGGCAAGGGAAAGCAAGGGTAGGCAAGGGCAACGGACGGAACGGCACGTTAAGGGGAAACAAGCCTAAGGCACGACAACGCAGGACTCGGCAATGCACGGCAAGGCAAGGAAAGGGTAACGCAAGGCAAGGCACGGTCAGGCGAGGCAACGCTAATGCACGAAAAAGCACTGCTAGGCAATGCACGGCAAGGCAAGGAAAGGGTAACGCAAGGCAAGGCACGGTCAGGCGAGGCAAGGCTAATGCACGACAACGCAAGGCTAGGCAATGCACGGCAAGGTAAGGAAAGGGTAACGCAAGGCAATGCACGGTCAGGCGAGGCAAGGCTAATGCACGACAACGCAAGGCTAGGCAGTGCTCGGCAAGGCAAGGAAAGAGTAACGGAAGGCAAGGAAGGCAAGGGAAAGCAAGGGTAGGCAAGGGCAACGGACGGAACGGCACGTTAAGGGGAAACAAGCCTAAGGCACGACAACGCAGGACTAGGCAATGCACGGCAAGGCAAGGAAAGGGTAACGCAAGGCAATGCACGGTCAGGCGAGGCAAGGCTAATGCACGACAACGCAAGGCTAGGCAGTGCTCGGCAAGGCAAGGAAAGAGTAACGGAAGGAAAGAAAGGCAAGGGAAAGCAAGGGAAGGCAAGGGTAACGGAAGGAACGGCACGGTAAAGGGAAACAAGGCTAAGGCACGACAACGCAGGACTAGGCAATGCACGGCAAGGCAAAGAAAGGGTAACGCAAGGCAAGGCACGGTCAGGCGAGGCAAGGCTAATGCACGACAACGCAAGGCTAGGCAATGCACGGCTAGGCAAGGAAAGAGTAACGGAAGGAGAGGAAGGCAAGGCAAAGCAAGGCAAGGCAAGTGTAACAAAAGGCAAGGCACGGCAAGGGGAAACAAGGGTAAGGCACGGCAACGCACGGCTAGGCAATGCACGGCCAAGCAAGGAAAGGGTAACGCAAGGCAAGGCACGGTGAGGAAAGGCAAGGCTAATGCACGACAATGCAGGGCTAGGCAATGCACGGCAAGGCAAGGAAAGCATAACGCAAGGCAAGGCACGGTCAGGCGAGGCCAGGCTAATGCACGACAACGCAAGGCTAGGCAGTGCTCGGCAAGGCAAGGAAAGAGTAACGGAAGGAAAGAAAGGCAAGGGAAAGGAAGGGAAGGCAAGGGTAATGGAAGGAACGGCACGGTAAGGGGAAACAAGGCTAAGGCACGACAACGCAGGACTAAGCAATGCACGGCAAGGCAAAGAAAGGGTAACGCAAGGCAAGGCACGGTCAGGCGAGGCAAGGCTAATGCACGACAACGCAAGGCTAGGCAATGCACGGCTAGGCAAGGAAAGAGTAACGGAAGGAGAGGAAGGCAAGGCAAAGCAAGGCAAGGCAAGTGTAACAAAAGGCAAGGCAAGGCAAGGGGAAACAAGGGTAAGGCACGGCAACGCACGGCTAGGCAATGCACGGCCAAGCAAGGAAAGGGTAACGCAAGGCAAGGCACGGTCAGGCGAGCCAAGGCTAAGGCACGACAACGCAAGTCTAGGCAGTGCACGGCTAGGCAAGGAAAGAGTAACGGAAGGAAAGGAAGGCAAGGCAAAGTTAGGCAAGGCAAGTGTAACGGAAGAAACGGCACAGCAAGGGGAAACAAGGCTAAGGCAAGACAACGCACGGCTAGGCAATGCACGGCAAGGGAAGGAAAGGGTAACGCAAGGCAAGGCACGGTCAGGCGAGGCAAGGCTAATGCACGACAACGCAAGGCTAGGCAATGCACGGAAGGCAAGCAAAGAGTAACGGAAGGCAAGGAAGGCAAGGGAAGGCAAAGGTAAAGGAAGGAACGGCACGGTAAGCGGAAACAAGGCTAAGGCACGACAACGGTCGGCTAGGCAGTGCACGGCTAGGCAAGGAAAGGGAAGGAAAGGAAGGCAAGGCAAAGTAAGGCAAGGCACGTGTAACGGAAGAAACGGCACAGCAAGGGGAAACAAGGCTAAGGCAAGACAACGCACGGCTAGGCAATGCACGGCAAGGGAAGGAAAGGGTAACGCAAGGCAAGGCACGGTCAGGCGAGGCAAGGCTAATGCACGACAACGCAAGGCTAGGCAATGCACGGCTAGGCAAGGAAAGAGTAACGGAAGGAGAGGAAGGCAAAGCAATGCAAGGCAAGGCAAGTGTAACAAAAGGCACGGCACGGCAAGAGGAAACAAGGGTAAGGCACGACAACGCAAGGCTAGGCAGTGCACGGCAAGGCAAGGAAAGGGTAACGCAAGGCAAGGTACGGTGAGGCAAGGGAAGGCTAATGCACGACAACGCAAGGCTAGGCAGTGCACAGCTAGGCAAGGAAAGAGTAACGGAAGGAAAGGAAGGCAAGGCAAAGAAAGGCAAGGCAAGTGTAACGGAAGGAACGGCACAGCAAGGGGAAACAAGGCTAAGGCACGACAACGCACGGCTAGGCAGTGTACGGCTAGGCAAGGAAAGAGTAACGGAAGGAAAGAAAGGCAAGGGAAAGCAAGGGAAGGCAAGGCTAACGGAAGGAACGGCACGGTACGGGGAAACAAGGCTAAGGCACGACAACGCAGGACTAGGCAATGCAGGGCAAGGCAAAGAAAGGGTAACGCAAGGCAAGGCACGGTCAGGCGACGCAAGGCTAAGGCACGACAACGCAAGGCTAGGCAATGCACGGAAGGTAAGTAAAGAGTAACGGAAGGCAAGGAAGGCAAGGGAAAGCAAGGGTAGGCAAGGGCTACGGACGGAACGGCACGTTAAGGGGAAACAAGCCTAAGGCACGACAACGCAGGACTAGGCAATGCACGGCAAGGCAAGGAAAGGGTAACGCAAGGCAAGGCACGGTCAGGCGAGGCAAGGCTAATGCACGACAACGCAAGGCTAGGCAATGCCCGGCTAGGCAAGGAAAGAGTAACGGAAGGAGAGGAAGGCAAGGCAAAGCAAGGCAAGGCAAGTGTAACAAAAGGCAAGGCACGGCAAGGGGAAACAAGGGTAAGGCACGGCAACGCAGGACTAGGCAATGCACGGCAAGGCAAAGAAAGGGTAACGCAAGGCAAGGCACGGTCAGGCGAGGCAACGCTAATGCACGAAAAAGCACGGCTAGGCAATGCACGGCAAGGCAAGGAAAGGGTAACGCAAGGCAAGGCACGGTCAGGCGAGGCAACGCTAATGCACGAAAAAGCACTGCTAGGCAATGCACGGCAAGGCAAGGAAAGGGTAACGCAAGGCAAGGCACGGTCAGGCGAGACAAGGCTAATGCACGACAACGCAAGGCTAGGCAATGCACGGCAAGGCAAGGAAAGGGTAACGCAAGGCAATGCACGGTCAGGCGAGGCAAGGCTAATGCACGACAACGCAAGGCTAGGCAGTGCTCGGCAAGGCAAGGAAAGAGTAACGGAAGGAAAGAAAGGCAAGGGAAAGCAAGGGAAGGCAAGGGTAACGGAAGGAACGGCACGGTAAGGGGAAACAAGGCTAAGGCACGACAACGCAGGACTAGGCAATGCACGGCAAGGCAACGAAAGGGTAACGCAAGGCAAGGCACGGTCAGGCGAGGCAAGGCTAATGCACGACAACGCAAGGCTAGGCAATGCACGGCTAGGCAAGGAAAGAGTAACGGAAGGAGAGGAAGGCAAGGCAAAGCAAGGCAAGGCAAGTGTAACAAAAGGCAAGGCACGGCAAGGGGAAACAAGGGTAAGGCACGGCAACGCACGGCTAGGCAATGCACGGCCAAGCAAGGAAAGCGTAACGCAAGGCAAGGCACGGTGAGGAAAGGCAAGGCTAATGCACGACAATGCAGGGCTAGGCAATGCACGGCAAGGCAAGGAAAGCATAACGCAAGGCAAGGCACGGTCAGGCGAGGCAAGGCTAATGCACGACAACGCAAGGCTAGGCAGTGCTCGGCAAGGCAAGGAAAGAGTAACGGAAGGAAAGAAAGGCAAGGGAAAGCAAGGGAAGGCAAGGGTAACGGAAGGAACGGCACGGTAAGGGGAAACAAGGCTAAGGCACGACAACGCAGGACTAGGCAATGCACGGCAAGGCAAAGAAAGGGTAACGCAAGGCAAGGCACGGTCAGGCGAGGCAAGGCTAATGCACGACAACGCAAGGCTAGGCAATGCACGGCTAGGCAAGGAAAGAGTAACGGAAGGAGAGGAAGGCAAGGCAAAGCAAGGCAAGGCAAGTGTAACAAAAGGCAAGGCACGGCAAGGGGAAACAAGGGTAAGGCACGGCAACGCACGGCCAGGCAATGCACGGCCAAGCAAGGAAAGGGTAACGCAAGGCAAGGCACGGTCAGGCGAGCCAAGGCTAAGGCACGACAACGCAAGGCTAGGCAGTGCACGGCTAGGCAAGGAAAGAGTAACGGAAGGAAAGGAAGGCAAGGCAAAGTAAGGCAAGGCAACTGTAACGGAAGAAAGGGCACAGCAAGGGGAAACAAGGCTAAGGCAAGACAACGCACGGCTAGGCAATGCACGGCAAGGGAAGGAAAGGGTAACGCAAGGCAAGGCACGGTCAGGCGAGGCAAGGCTAATGCACGACAACGCAAGGCTAGGCAATGCACGGCTAGGCAAGGAAAGAGTAACGGAAGGAAAGGAAGGCAAAGCAAAGCAAGGGAAGGCAAGTGTAACAAAAGGCACGGCACGGCAAGGGGAAACAAGGGTAAGGCACGACAACGCACGGCTAGGCAGTGCACGGCTAGGCAAGGAAAGAGTAACGGAAGGAAAGAAAGGCAAGGGAAAGCAAGGGAAGGCAAGGCTAACGGAAGGAACGGCACGGTACGGGGAAACAAGGCTAAGGCACGACAACGCAGGACTAGGCAATGCACGGCAAGGCAAAGAAAGGGTAACGCAAGGCAAGGCACGGTCAGGCGACGCAAGGCTAAGGCACGACAACGCAAGGCTAGGCAATGCACGGAAGGTAAGTAAAGAGTAACGGAAGGCAAGGAAGGCAAGGGAAAGCAAGGGTAGGGAAGGGCAACGGACGGAACGGCACGTTAAGGGGAAACAAGCCTAAGGCACGACAACGCAGGACTAGGCAATGCACGGCAAGCAAAGGAAAGGGTAACGCAAGGCAAGGCAGGGTCAGGCGACGCAACGCTAATGCACGAAAAAGCACGGCTAGGCAATGCACGGCAAGGCAAGGAAAGGGTAACACAAGGCAAGGCACGGTCAGGCGAGGCAAGGCTAATGCACGACAACGCAAGGCTAGGCAATGCACGGCAAGGCAAGGAAAGAGTAACGCAAGGCAATGCACGGTCAGGCGAGGCAAGGCTAAGGCACGACAACGCAAGGCTAGGCAGTGCTCGGCAAGGCAAGGAAAGAGTAACCTAAGGAAAGAAAGGCAAGGGAAAGCAAGGGAAGGCAAGGGTAACGGAAGGAACGGCACGGTAAGGGGAAACAAGGCTAAGGCACGACAACGCAGGACTAGGAAATGCACGGCAAGGCAAAGAAAGCGTAACGCAAGGCAAGGCACGGTATGGCGAGGCAAGGCTAATGCACGACAACGCAAGGCTAGGCAATGCACGGCTAGGCAAGGAAAGAGTAACGGAAGGAGAGGAAGGCAAGGCAAAGCAAGGCAAGGCAAGTGTAACAAAAGGCAAGGCACGGCAAGGGGAAACAAGGGTAAGGCACGGCAACGCACGGCTAGGCAATGCACGGCCAAGCAAGGAAAGGGTAACGCAAGGCAAGGCACGGTCAGCCGAGCCAAGGCTAAGGCACGACAACGCAAGGCTAGGCAGTGCACGGCTAGGCAAGGAAAGAGTAACGGAAGGAAAGGAAGGCAAGGCAAAGTAAGGCAAGGCAAGTGTAACGGAAGAAACGGCACAGCAAGGGGAAACAAGGCTAAGGCAAGACAACGCACGGCTAGGCAATGCACGGCAAGGGAAGGAAAGGGTAACGCAAGGCAAGGCACGGTCAGGCGAGGCAAGGCTAATGCACGACAACGCAAGGCTAGGCAATGCACGGCTAGGCAAGGAAAGAGTAACGGAAGGAAAGGAAGGCAAAGCAAAGCAAGGCAAGGCAAGTGTAACAAAAGGCACGGCACGGCAAGGGGAAACAAGCGTAAGGCACGACAACGCAAGGCTAGGCAGTGCACGGCAAGGCAAGGAAAGGGTAACGCAAGGCAAGGTACGGTGAGGCAAGGGAAGGCTAATGCACGACAACGCAAGGCTAGGCAGTGCACGGCTAGGCAAGGAAAGAGTAACGGAAGGAAAGGAAGGCAAGGCAAAGAAAGGCAAGGCAAGTGTAACAAAAGGCACGGCACGGCAAGGGGAAACAAGGGTAAGCCACGACAACGCACGGCTAGGCAATGCACGGCCAAGCAAGGAAAGGGTAACGCAAGGCAAGGCACGGTGAGGAAAGGCAAGGCTAATGCACGACAATGCAGGGCTAGGCAATGCACGGCAAGGTAAGGAAAGCATAACGCAAGGCAAGGCACGGTCAGGCGAGGCAAGGCTAATGCACGACAACGCAAGGCTAGGCAGTGCTCGGCAAGGCAAGGAAAGAGTAACGGAAGGAAAGAAAGGCAAGGGAAAGCAAGGGAAGGCAAGGGTAACGGAAGGAACGGCACGGTAAGGGGAAACAAGGCTAAGGCACGACAACGCAGGATTAGGCAATGCACGGCAAGGCAAGGAAAGGGTAACGCAAAGCAAGGCACGGTCAGGCGAGGCAAGGCTAAGGCAGGACAACGCAAGGCTAGGCAATGCACGGAAGGCAAGCAAAGAGTAACGGAAGGCAAGGAAGGCAAGGGAAGGCAAAGGTAAAGGAAGGAACGGCACGGTAAGCGGAAACAAGGCTAAGGCACGACAACTCAGGACTAGGCAATGCAAGGCAAGGCAAGGAAAGGGTAACGCAAGGCAAGGCACGGTCAGGCGAGGCAAGGCTAACGCACGACAACGCAAGGCTAGGCAATGCACGGCTAGGCAAGGAAAGAGTAACGGAAGGAAAGGAAGGCAAGGCAAAGAAAGGCAAGGCAAGTGTAACGGAAGGAACGGCACAGCAAGGGGAAACAAGGCTAAGGCACGACAACGCACGGCTAGGCAGTGCACGGCTAGGCAAGGAAAGAGTAACGGAAGGAAAGAAAGGCAAGGGAAAGCAAGGGAATGCAAGGCTAACGGAAGGAACGGCACGGTACGGGGAAACAAGGCTAAGGCACGACAACGCAGGACTAGGCAATGCACGGCAAGGCAAAGAAAGGGTAACGCAAGGCAAGGCACGGTCAGGCGACGCAAGGCTAAGGCACGACAACGCAAGGCTAGGCAATGCACGGAAGGTAAGTAAAGAGTAACGGAAGGAAAGTAAGGCAAGGGAAAGCAAGGGTAGGCAAGGGCAACGGACGGAACGGCACGTTAAGGGGAAACAAGCCTAAGGCACGACAACGCAGGACTCGGCAATGCACGGCAAGGCAAGGAAAGGGTAACGCAAGGCAAGGCACGGTCAGGCGAGGCAACGCTAATGCACGAAAAAGCACTGCTAGGCAATGCACGGCAAGGCAAGGAAAGGGTAACGCAAGGCAAGGCACGGTCAGGCGAGGCAAGGCTAATGCACGACAACGCAAGGCTAGGCAATGCACGGCAAGGTAAGGAAAGGGTAACGCAAGGCAATGCACGGTCAGGCGAGGCAAGGCTAATGCACGACAACGCAAGGCTAGGCAGTGCTCGGCAAGGCAAGGAAAGAGTAACGGAAGGCAAGGAAGGCAAGGGAAAGCAAGGGTAGGCAAGGGCAACGGACGGAACGGCACGTTAAGGGGAAACAAGCCTAAGGCACGACAACGCAGGACTAGGCAATGCACGGCAAGGCAAGGAAAGGGTAACGCAAGGCAATGCACGGTCAGGCGAGGCAAGGCTAATGCACGACAACGCAAGGCTAGGCAGTGCTCGGCAAGGCAAGGAAAGAGTAACGGAAGGAAAGAAAGGCAAGGGAAAGCAAGGGAAGGCAAGGGTAACGGAAGGAACGGCACGGTAAAGGGAAACAAGGCTAAGGCACGACAACGCAGGACTAGGCAATGCACGGCAAGGCAAAGAAAGGGTAACGCAAGGCAAGGCACGGTCAGGCGAGGCAAGGCTAATGCACGACAACGCAAGGCTAGGCAATGCACGGCTAGGCAAGGAAAGAGTAACGGAAGGAGAGGAAGGCAAGGCAAAGCAAGGCAAGGCAAGTGTAACAAAAGGCAAGGCACGGCAAGGGGAAACAAGGGTAAGGCACGGCAACGCACGGCTAGGCAATGCACGGCCAAGCAAGGAAAGGGTAACGCAAGGCAAGGCACGGTGAGGAAAGGCAAGGCTAATGCACGACAATGCAGGGCTAGGCAATGCACGGCAAGGCAAGGAAAGCATAACGCAAGGCAAGGCACGGTCAGGCGAGGCCAGGCTAATGCACGACAACGCAAGGCTAGGCAGTGCTCGGCAAGGCAAGGAAAGAGTAACGGAAGGAAAGAAAGGCAAGGGAAAGGAAGGGAAGGCAAGGGTAATGGAAGGAACGGCACGGTAAGGGGAAACAAGGCTAAGGCACGACAACGCAGGACTAAGCAATGCACGGCAAGGCAAAGAAAGGGTAACGCAAGGCAAGGCACGGTCAGGCGAGGCAAGGCTAATGCACGACAACGCAAGGCTAGGCAATGCACGGCTAGGCAAGGAAAGAGTAACGGAAGGAGAGGAAGGCAAGGCAAAGCAAGGCAAGGCAAGTGTAACAAAAGGCAAGGCAAGGCAAGGGGAAACAAGGGTAAGGCACGGCAACGCACGGCTAGGCAATGCACGGCCAAGCAAGGAAAGGGTAACGCAAGGCAAGGCACGGTCAGGCGAGCCAAGGCTAAGGCACGACAACGCAAGTCTAGGCAGTGCACGGCTAGGCAAGGAAAGAGTAACGGAAGGAAAGGAAGGCAAGGCAAAGTTAGGCAAGGCAAGTGTAACGGAAGAAACCGCACAGCAAGGGGAAACAAGGCTAAGGCAAGACAACGCACGGCTAGGCAATGCACGGCAAGGGAAGGAAAGGGTAACGCAAGGCAAGGCACGGTCAGGCGAGGCAAGGCTAATGCACGACAACGCAAGGCTAGGCAATGCACGGCTAGGCAAGGAAAGAGTAACGGAAGGAAAGGAAGGCAAAGCAAAGCAAGGCAAGGCAAGTGCAACAAAAGGCACGGCACGGCAAGGGGAAACAAGGGTAAGGCACGACAACGCAAGGCTAGGCAGTGCACGGCAAGGCAAGGAAAGGGTAACGCAAGGCAAGGTACGGTGAGGCAAGGGAAAGCTAATGCACGACAACGCAAGGCTAGGCATTGCACGGCTAGGCAAGGAAAGAGTAACGGAAGGAAAGGAAGGCAAGGCAAAGAAAGGCAAGGCAAGTGTAACGGAAGGAACGGCACAGCAAGGGGAAACAAGGCTAAGGCACGACAACGCACGGCTAGGCAGTGCACGGCTAGGCAAGGAAAGAGTAACGGAAGGAAAGAAAGGCAAGGGAAAGCAAGGGAAGGCAAGGCTAACGGAAGGAACGGCACGGTACGGGGAAACAAGGCTAAGGCACGACAACGCAGGACTAGGCAATGCACGGCAAGGCAAAGAAAGGGTAAAGCAAGGCAAGGCACGGTCAGGCGACGCAAGGCTAAGGCACGACAACGCAAGGCTAGGCAATGCACGGAAGGTAAGTAAAGAGTAACGGAAGGCAAGGAAGGCAAGGGAAAGCAAGGGTAGGCAAGGGCAACGGACGGAACGGCACGTTAAGGGGAAACAAGACTAAGGCACGACAACGCAGGACTAGGCAATGCACGGCAAGGCAAGGAAAGGGTAACGCAAGGCAAGGCACGGTCAGGCGAGGCAACGCTAATGCACGAAAAAGCACGGCTAGGCAATGCACGGCAAGGCAAGGAAAGGGTAACGCAAGGCAAGCCACGGTCAGGCGAGGCAAGGCTAATGCACGACAACGCAAGGCTAGGCAGTGCTCGGCAAGGCAAGGAAAGAGTAACGGAAGGAAAGAAAGGCAAGGGAAAGCAAGGGAAGGCAAGGGTAACGGAAGGAACGGCACGGTAAGGGGAAACAAGGCTAAGGCACGACAACGCAGGACTAGGCAATGCACGGCAAGGCAAAGAAAGGGTAACGGAAGGAGAGGAAGGCAAGGCAAAGCAAGCCAAGGCAAGTGTAACAAAAGGCAAGGCACGGCAAGGGGAAACAAAGGTAAGGCACGGCAACGCACGGCTAGGCAATGCACGGCCAAGCAAGGAAAGGGTAACGGAAGGCAAGGCACGGTGAGGAAAGGTAAGGCTAATGCACGACAATGCAGGGCTAGGCAATGCACGGCAAGGGAAGGAAAGCATAACGCAAGGCAAGGCACGGTCAGGCGAGGCAAGGCTAATGCACGACAACGCAAGGCTAGGCAGTGCTCGGCAAGGCAAGGAAAGAGTAACGGAAGGAAAGAAAGGCAAGGGAAAGCAAGGGAAGGCAAGGGTAACGGAAGGAACGGCACGGTAAGGGGAAACAAGGCTAAGGCACGACAACGCAGGACTAGGCAATGCACGGCAAGGCAAAGAAAGCGTAACGCAAGGCAAGGCACGGTCAGGCGAGGCAAGGCTAATGCACGACAACGCAAGGCTAGGCAATGCACGGCTAGGCAAGGAAAGAGTAACGGAAGGAGAGGAAGGCAAGGCAAAGCAAGGCAAGGCAAGTGTAACAAAAGGCAAGGCACGGCAAGGGGAAACAAGGGTAAGGCACGGCAACGCACGGCTAGGCAATGCACGGCCAAGCAAGGAAAGGGTAACGCAAGGCAAGGCACGGTGAGGAAAGGCAAGGCTAATGCACGACAATGCAGGGCTAGGCAATGCACGGCAAGGTAAGGAAAGCATAACGTAAAGCAAGGCACGGTCAGGCGAGGCAAGGCTAATGCACGACAACGCAAGGCTAGGCAGTGCTCGGCAAGGCAAGGAAAGAGTAAGGGAAGGAAAGAAAGGCATAGGAAAGCAAGGGAAGGCAAGGGTAATGGAAGGAACGGCACGGTAAGGGGAAACAAGGCTAAGGCACGACATCGCAGGATTAGGCAATGCACGGCAAGGCAAGGAAAGGGTTACGCAAGGCAAGGCACGGTCAGGCGAGGCAAGGCTAAGGCAAGACAACGCAAGGCTAGGCAATGCACGGAAGGCAAGCAAAGAGTAACGGAAGGCAAGGAAGGCAAGGGAAGGCAAAGGTAAAGGAAGGAACGGCACGGTAAGCGGAAACAAGGCTAAGGCACGACAACTCAGGACTAGGCAATGCAAGGCAAGGCAAGGACAGGGTAACGCAAGGCAAGGCACGGTCAGGCGAGGCAAGGCTAATGCACGACAACGCAAGGCTAGGCAATGCACGGCTAGGCAAGGAAAGAGTAACGGAAGGAAAGGAAGGCAAGGCAAAGAAAGGCAAGTCAAGTGTAACGGAAGGAACGGCATAGCAAGGGGAAACAAGGCTAAGGCACGACAACGCACGGCTAGGCAGTGCACGGCTAGGCAAGGAAAGAGTAACGGAAGGAAAGAAAGGCAAGGGAAAGCAAGGGAAGGCAAGGCTAACGGAAGGAACGGCACGGTACGGGGAAACAAGGCTAAGGCACGACAACGCAGGACTAGGCAATGCACGGCAAGGCAAAGAAAGGGTAACGCAAGGCAAGGCACGGTCAGGCGACGCAAGGCTAAGGCATGACAACGCAAGGCTAGGCAATGCACGGAAGGTAAGTAAAGAGTAACGGAAGGCAAGGAAGGCAAGGGAAAGCAAGGGTAGGCAAGGGCAACGGACGGAACGGCACGTTCAGGGGAAACAAGCCTAAGGCACGACAACGCAGGACTAGGCAATGCACGGCAAGGCAAGGAAAGGGTAACGCAAGGCAAGGCACGGTCAGGCGAGGCAAGGCTAATGCACGACAACGCAAGGCTAGGCAATGCACGGCAAGGGAAGGAAAGGGTAACGCAAGGCAATGCACGGTCAGGCGAGGCAAGGCTAATGCACGACAACGCAAGGCTAGGCAGTGCTCGGCAAGGCAAGGAATGAGTAACGGAAGTAAAGAAAGGCAAGGGAAAGCAAGGGAAGGCAAGGGTAACGGAAGGAACGGCACGGTAAGGGGAAACAAGGCTAAGGCACGACAACGCAGGACTAGGCAATGCACGGCAAGGCAAAGAAAGGGTAACGCAAGGCAAGGCACGGTCAGGCGAGGCAAGGCTAATGCACGACAACGAAAGGCTAGGCAATGCACGGAAGGGAAGCAAAGAGTAACGGAAGGCAAGGAAGGCAAGGGAAGGCAAGGCAATGCACGGTCAGGCGAGGCAAGGCTAATGCACGACAACGCAAGGCTAGGCAGTGCTCGGCAAGGCAAGGAAAGAGTAACGGAAGGAAAGAAAGGCAAGGGAAAGCAAGGGAAGGAAAGGGTAACGGAAGCAACGGCACGGTAAGGGGAAACAAGGCTAAGGCACGACAACGCAGGACTAGGCAATGCACGGCAAGGCAAGGAAAGGGTAACGCAAGGCAAGGCACGGTGAGGCGAGGCAAGGCTAAGGCACGACAACGCAAGTCTAGGCAGTGCACGGCTAGGCAAGGAAAGAGTAACGGAAGGAGAGGAAGGCAAGGCAAAGCAAGCCAAGGCAAGTGTAACAAAAGGCAAGGCACGGCAAGGGGAAACAAGGGTAAGGCACGGCAACGCACGGCTAGGCAATGCACGGCCAAGCAAGTTAAGGGTAACGCAAGGCAAGCCACGGTGAGGAAAGGCAAGGCTAATGCACGACAATGCAGGGCTAGGCAATGCACGGCAAGGCAAGGAAAGCATAACGCAAGGCAAGGCACGGTCAGGCGAGGCAAGGCTAATGCACGACAACGCAAGGCTAGGCAGTGCTCGGCAAGGCAAGGAAAGAGTAAAGGAAGGAAAGAACGGCAAGGGAAAGCAAGGGAAGGCAAGGGTAACGGAAGGAACGGCACGGTAAGGGGAAACAAGGCTAAGGCACGACAACGCAGGATTAGGCAATGCACGGCAAGGCAAGGAAAGGGTAACGCAAGGCAAGGCACGGTCAGGCGAGGCAAGGCTAAGGCAGGACAACGAAAGGCTAGGCAATGCACGGAAGGCAAGCAAAGAGTAACGGAAGGCAAGGAAGGCAAGGGAAGGCAAAGGTAAAGGAAGGAACGGCACGGTAAGCGTAAACAAGGCTAAGGCACGACAACTCAGGACTAGGCAATGCAAGGCAAGGCAAGGAAAGGGTAACGCAAGGCAAGGCACGGTCAGGCGAGGCAAGGCTAATGCACGACAACGCAAGGCTAGGCAATGCACGGCTAGTCAAGGAAACAGTAACGGAAGGAAAGGAAGGCAAGGCAAAGAAAGGCAAGGCAAGTGTAACGGAAGGAACGGCACAGCAAGGGGAAACAAGGCTAAGGCACGACAACGCACGGCTAGGCAGTGCACGGCTAGGCAAGGAAAGAGTAACGGAAGGAAAGAAAGGCAAGGGAAAGCAAGGGAAGGCAAGGCTAACGGAAGGAACGGCACGGTACGGGGAAACAAGGCTAAGGCACGACAACGCAGGACTAGGCAATGCACGGCAAGGCAAAGAAAGGGTAACGCAAGGCAAGGCACGGTCAGGCGACGCAAGTCTAAGGCACGACAACGCAAGGCTAGGCAATGCACGGAAGGTAAGTAAAGAGTAACGGAAGGCAAGTAAGGCAAGGGAAAGCAAGGGTAGGCAAGGGCAACGGACGGAACGGCACGTTAAGGGGAAACAAGCCTAAGGCACGACAACGCAGGACTAGGCAATGCACGGCAAGGCAAGGAAAGGGTAACGCAAGGCAAGGCACGGTCAGGCGAGGCAACGCTAATGCACGAAAAAGCACGGCTAGGCAATGCACGGCAAGGCAAGGAAAGGGTAACGCAAGGCAAGGCACGGTCAGGCGAGGCAAGGCTAATGCACGACAACGCAAGGCTAGGCAGTGCTCGGCAAGGCAAGGAAAGAGTAACGGAAGGAAAGAAAGGCAAGGGAAAGCAAGGGAAGGCAAGGGTAACGGAAGGAGCGGCACGGTAAGGGGAAACAAGGCTAAGGCACGACAACGCAGGACTAGGCAAAGCACGGCAAGTCAAAGAAAGGGTAACGCAAGGCAAGGCACGGTCAGGCGAGGCAAGGCTAATGCACGACAACGCAAGGCTAGGCAATGCACGGCTAGGCAAGGAAAGAGTAACGGAAGGAGAGGAAGGCAAGGCAACGCAAGGCAAGGCAAGTGTAACAAAAGGCAAGGCACGGCAAGGGGAAACAAGGGTAAGGCACGGCAACGCACGGCTAGGCAATGCACGGCCAAGCAAGGAAAGGGTAACGCAAGGCAAGGCACGGTGAGGAAAGGCAAGGCTAATGCACGACAATGCAGGGCTAGGCAATGCACGGCAAGGCAAGGAAAGCATAACGCAAAGCAAGGCACGGTCAGGCGAGGCAAGGCTAATGCACGACAACGCAAGGCTAGGCAGTGCTCGGCAAGGCAAGGAAAGAGTAAGGGAAGGAAAGAAAGGCAAGGGAAAGCAAGGGAAGGCAAGGGTAACGGAAGGAACGGCACGGTAAGGGGAAACAAGGCTAAGGCACGACAACGCAGGATTAGGCAATGCACGGCAAGGCAAGGAAAGGGTAACGCAAGGCAAGGCACGGTCAGGCGAGGCAAGGCTAAGGCAGGACAACGCAAGGCTAGGCAATGAACGGAAGGCAAGCAAAGAGTAACGGAAGGCAAGGAAGGCAAGGGAAGGCAAAGGTAAAGGAAGGAACGGCACGGTAAGCGGGCTAAGGCACGACAACTCAGGCTAGGCAATGCAAGGCAAGGCAAGGAAAGGGTAACGCAAGGCAAGGCACGGTCAGGCGAGGCAAGGCTAATGCACGCAACGCAAGGCTGGCAATGCACGCAGCAAGGCAGTAACGGAAGGAAAGGAAGGCAAGGCAAAGTGTAACGCGGCACAGGGGGAAACAAGGCTAAGGCACGACAACGCACGGCTAGGCAGTGCACGGCTAGGCAAGGAAAGAGTAACGGAAGGAAAGAAAGGCAAGGGAAAGCAAGGGAAGGCAAGGCTAACGGAAGGAACGGCACGGTACGGGGAAACAAGGCTAAGGCACGACAACGCAGGACTAGGCAATGCACGGCAAGGCAAAGAAAGGGTAACGCAAGGCAAGGCACGGTCAGGCGACGCAAGTCTAAGGCACGACAACGCAAGGCTAGGCAATGCACGGAAGGTAAGTAAAGAGTAACGGAAGGCAAGTAAGGCAAGGGAAAGCAAGGGTAGGCAAGGGCAACGGACGGAACGGCACGTAAGGGGAAACAAGCCTAAGGCACGACAACGCAGGACTAGGCAATGCACGGCAAGGCAAGGAAAGGGTAACGCAAGGCAAGGCACGGTCAGGCGAGGCAACGCTAATGCACGAAAAAGCACGGCTAGGCAATGCACGGCAAGGCAAGGAAAGGGTAACGCAAGGCAAGGCACGGTCAGGCGAGGCAAGGCTAATGCACGACAACGCAAGGCTAGGCAGTGCTCGGCAAGGCAAGGAAAGAGTAACGGAAGGAAAGAAAGGCAAGGGAAAGCAAGGGAAGGCAAGGGTAACGGAAGGAGCGGCACGGTAAGGGGAAACAAGGCTAAGGCACGACAACGCAGGACTAGGCAAAGCACGGCAAGTCAAAGAAAGGGTAACGCAAGGCAAGGCACGGTCAGGCGAGGCAAGGCTAATGCACGACAACGCAAGGCTAGGCAATGCACGGCTAGGCAAGGAAAGAGTAACGGAAGGAGAGGAAGGCAAGGCAACGCAAGGCAAGGCAAGTGTAACAAAAGGCAAGGCACGGCAAGGGGAAACAAGGGTAAGGCACGGCAACGCACGGCTAGGCAATGCACGGCCAAGCAAGGAAAGGGTAACGCAAGGCAAGGCACGGTGAGGAAAGGCAAGGCTAATGCACGACAATGCAGGGCTAGGCAATGCACGGCAAGGCAAGGAAAGCATAACGCAAAGCAAGGCACGGTCAGGCGAGGCAAGGCTAATGCACGACAACGCAAGGCTAGGCAGTGCTCGGCAAGGCAAGGAAAGAGTAACGGAAGGAAAGAAAGGCAAGGGAAAGCAAGGGAAGGCAAGGGTAACGGAAGGAACGGCACGGTAAGGGGAAACAAGGCTAAGGCACGACAACGCAGGACTAGGCAATGCACGGCAAGGCAAGGAAAGGGTAACGCAAGGCAAGGCACGGTCAGGCGAGGCAAGGCTAAGGCAGGACAACGCAAGGCTAGGCAATGAACGGAAGGCAAGCAAAGAGTAACGGAAGGCAAGGAAGGCAAGGGAAGGCAAAGGTAAAGGAAGGAACGGCACGGTAAGCGGAAACAAGGCTAAGGCACGACAACTCAGGACTAGGCAATGCAAGGCAAGGCAAGGACAGGGTAACGCAAGGCAAGGCACGGTCAGGCGAGGCAAGGCTAATGCACGACAACGCAAGGCTAGGCAATGCACGGAAGGTAAGTAAAGAGTAACGGAAGGCAAGGAAGGCAAGGGAAGGCAAAGGTGAAGGAAGGAACGGCACGGTAAGCGGAAACAAGGCTAAGGCACGACAACTCAGGACTAGGCAATGCACGGCAAGGGAAGGAAAGGGTAACGCAAGGCAATGCACGGTCAGGCGAGGCAAGGCTAATGCACGACAACGCAAGGCTAGGCAGTGCTCGGCAAGGCAAGGAAAGAGTAACGGAAGGAAAGAAAGGCAAGGGAAAGCAAGGGAAGGAAAGGGTAACGGAAGCAACGGCACGGTAAGGGGAAACAAGGCTAAGGCACGACAACGCAGGACTAGGCAATGCACGGCAAGGCAAGGAAAGGGTAACGCAACGCAAGGCACGGTGAGGCGAGGCAAGGCTAGGGCACGACAACGCAAGTCTAGGCAGTGCACGGCTAGGCAAGGAAAGAGTAACGGAAGGAGAGGAAAGCAAGGCAAAGCAAGGCAAGGCAAGTGTAACAAAAGGCAAGCCACGGCAAGGGGAAACAAGGGTAAGGCACGGCAACGCGCGGCTAGGCAATGCATGGCAAGGCAAGGAAATGGTAACGCAAAGCAAGGCACGGTGAGGCAAGGGAAGGCTAATGCACGACAACGCTCGGCTAGGCAATGCACGGCAAGGCAAGGAAAGGGTAACGCAAGGCAAGGCACGGTCAGGCGAGCCAAGGCTAAGGCACGACAACGCAAGTCTAGGCAGTGCACGGCTAGGCAAGGAAAGAGTAACGGAAGGAAAGGAAGGCAAGGCAAAGTAAGGCAAGGCAAGTGTAACGGAAGAAACGGCATAGCAAGGGGAAACAAGGCTAAGGCAAGACAACGCACGGCTAGGCAATGCACGGCAAGGGAAGGAAAGGGTAACGCAAGGCAAGGCACGGTCAGGCGAGGCAAGGCTAATGCACGACAACGCAAGGCTAGGCAATGCACGGCTAGGCAAGGAAAGAGTAACGGAAGGAAAGGAAGGCAAAGCAAAGCAAGGCAAGGCAAGTGTAACAAAAGGCACGGCACGGCAAGGGGAAAAAAGGGTAAGGCACAAAAACGCAAGGCTAGGCAATGCACGGCAAGGCAAGGAAAGGGTAACGCAAGGCAAGGTACGGTGAGGCAAGGGAAGGCTAATGCACGACAACGCAAGGCTAGGCAGTGCACGGCTAGGCAAGGAAAGAGTAACGGAAGGAAAGGAAGGCAAGGCAAAGAAAGGCAAGGCAAGTGTAACGGAAGGAACGTCACAGCAAGGGGAAACAAGGCTAAGGCACGACAACGCACGGCTAGGCAATGCACGGCTAGGCAAGGAAAGAGTAACGGAAGGAGAGGAAGGCAAGGCAAAGCAAGGCAAGGCAAGTGTAACAAAAGGCAAGGCACGGCAAGGGGAAACAAGGGTAAGGCACGGCAACGCACGGCTAGGCAATGCACGGCCAAGCAAGGAAAGGGTAACGCAAAGCAAGGCACGGTGAGGCAAGGGAAGGCTAATGCACGACAACGCTCGGCTAGGCAATGCACGGCAAGGCAAGGAAAGGGTAACGCAAGGCAAGGCACTGTCAGGCGAGCCAAGGCTAAGGCACGACAACGCAAGTCTAGGCAGTGCACGGGTAGGCAAGGAAAGAGTAACGGAAGGAAAGGAAGGCAAGGCAAAGTAAGGCAAGGCACGTGTAACGGAAGAAACGGCACAGCAAGGGGAAACAAGGCTAAGGCAAGACAACGCACGGCTAGGCAATGCACGGCAAGGGAAGGAAAGGGTAACGCAAGGCAAGGCACGGTCAGGCGAGGCAAGGCTAATGCAAGACAACGCAAGGCTAGGCAATGCACGGCTAGGCAAGGAAAGAGTAACGGAAGGAAAGGAAGGCAAAGCAAAGCAAGGCAAGGCAAGTGTAACGAAAGGAACGTCACGGCAAGGGGAAACAAGGGTAAGGCACGACAACGCAAGGCTAGGAAGTGCACAGCAAGGCAAGGAAAGGGTAACGCAAGGCAAGGTACGGTGAGGCAAGGGAAGGCTAATGCACGACAACGCAAGGCTAGGCAGTGCACAGCTAGGCAAGGAAAGAGTAACGGAAGGAAAGGAAGGCAAGGCAAAGAAAGGCAAGGCAAGTGTAACGGAAGGAACGGCACAGCAAGGGGAAACAAGGCTAAGGCACGACAACGCACGGCTAGGCAGTGCACGGCTAGGCAAGGAAAGAGTAACGGAAGGAAAGAAAGGCAAGGGAAAGCAAGGGAAGGCAAGGCTAACGGAAGGAACGGCACGGTACGGGGAAACAAGGCTAAGGCACGACAACGCAGGACTAGGCAATGCACCGCAAGGCAAAGAAAGGGTAACGCAAGGCAAGGCACGGTCAGGCGACGCAAGGCTAAGGCACGACAACGCAAGGCTAGGCAATGCACGGAAGGTAAGTAAAGAGTAACGGAAGGCAAGGAAGGCAAGGGAAAGCAAGGGTAGGCAAGGGCAACGGACGGAACGGCACGTTAAGGGGAAACAAGCCTAAGGCACGACAACGCAGGACTAGGCAATGCACGGCAAGACAAGGAAAGGGTAACGCAAGGCAAGGCACGGTCAGGCGAGGCAACGCTAATGCACGACAACGCAAGGCTAGGCAATGCACGGCAAGGCAAGGAAAGGGTAACGCAAGGCAAGGCACGGTCAGGCGAGGTAAGGCTAATGCACGACAACGCAAGGCTAGGCAGTGCTCGGCAAGGCAAGGAAAGAGTAACGGAAGGAAAGAAAGGCAAGGGAAAGCAAGGGAAGGCAATGGTAACGGAAGGAACGGCACGGTAAGGGGAAACAAGGCTAAGGCAGGACAACGCAGGACTAGGCAATGCACGGCAAGGCAAAGAAAGGGTAACGCAAGGCAAGGCACGGTCAGGCGAGGCAAGGCTAATGCACGACAACGCAAGGCTAGGCAATGCACGGCTAGGCAAAGAAAGTAACGGAAGGAGAGGAAGGCAAGGCAAAGCAAGGCAAGGCAAGTGTAACAAAAGGCAAGGCACGGCAAGGGGAAACAAGGGTAAGGCACGGCAACGCACGGCTAGGCAATGCACGGCCAAGCAAGGAAAGGGTAACGCAAGGCAAGGCACGGTGAGGAAAGGCAAGCCTAATGCACGACAATGCAGGGCTAGGCAATGCACGGCAAGGCAAGGAAAGCATAACGCAAGGCAAGGCACGGTCAGGCGAGGCAAGGCTAATGCACGACAACGAAAGGCTAGGCAGTGTTCGGCAAGGCAAGGAAAGAGTAACGGAAGGAAAGAAAGGGAAGGGAAAGCAAGGGAAGGCAAGGGTAACGGAAGGAACGGCACGGTAAGGGGAAACAAGGCTAAGGCACGACAACGCAGGACTAGGCAATGCACGGCAAGGCAAGCAAAGGGTAACGCAAGGCAAGGCACGGTCAGGCGAGGCAACGCTAATGCACGAAAAAGCACGGCTAGGCAATGCACGGCAAGGCAAGGAAAGGGTAACGCAAGGCAAGGCACGGTCAGGCGAGGCAAGGCTAATGCACGACAACGCAAGGCTAGGCAATGCACGGCAAGGCAAGGAAAGAGTAACGGAAGGAAAGAAAGGCAAGGCAAAGAAAGGCAAGGCAAGTGTAACGGAAGGAACGGCACAGCAAGGGGAAACAAGGCTAAGGCACTACAACGCACGGCTAGGCAGTGCACGGCTAGGCAAGGAAAGAGTAACGGAAGGAAAGAAAGGCAAGGGAAAGCAAGGGAAGGCAAGGCTAACGGAAGGAACGGCACGGTACGGGGAAACAAGGCTAAGGCACGACAACGCAGGACTAGGCAATGCACGGCAAGGCAAAGAAAGGGTAACGCAAGGCAAGGCACGGTCAGGCGACGCAAGGCTAAGGCACGACAACGCAAGGCTAGGCAATGCACGGCAAGGCAAGGAAAGGGTAACGCAAGGCCATGCACGGTCAGGCGAGGCAAGGCTAATGCACGACAACGCAAGGCTAGGCAGTGCTCGGCAAGGCAAGGAAAGAGTAACGGAAGGAAAGAAAGGCAAGGGAAAGCAAGGGAAGGCAAGGGTAACGGAAGGAACGGCACGGTAAGGGGAAACAAGGCTAAGGCACGACAACGCAGGACTAGGCAATGCACGGCAAGGCAAGGAAAGGGTAACGCAAGGCAAGGCACGGTCAGGGGAGGCAAGGCTAATGCACGACAACGCAAGGCTAGGCAATGCACGGCTAGGCAAGGAAAGAGTAACGGAAGGAGAGGAAGGCAAGGCAAAGCAACGCAAGGCAAGTGTAACAAAAGGCAAGGCACGGCAAGGGGAAACAAGGGTAAGGCCCGGCAACGCACGGCTAGGCAATGCACCGCCAAGCAAGGAAAGGGTAACGCAAGGCAAGGCACGGTGAGGAAAGGCAAGGCTAATGCACGACAATGCAGGGCTAGGCAATGCACGGCAAGGCAAGGAAAGCATAACGCAAGGCAAGGCACGGTCAGGCGAGGCAAGGCTAATGCACGACAACGCAAGGCTAGGCAGTGCTCGGCAAGGCAAGGAAAGAGTAACGGAAGGAATGAAAGGCAAGGGAAAGCAAGGGAAGGCTAGGGTAACGGAAGGAACAGCACGGTAAGGGGAAACAAGGCTAAGGCAAGACAACGCACGGCTAGGCAATGCACGGCAAGGGAAGGAAAGGTTAACGCAAGGCAAGGCACGGTCAGGCGAGGCAAGGCTAATGCATGACAACGCAAGGCTAGGCAATGCACGGCTAGGCAAGGAAAGAGTAACGGAAGGAAAGGAAGGCAAAGCAATGCAAGGCAAGGCAAGTGTAACAAAAGGCACGGCACGGCAAGGGAAAACAAGGGTAAGGCACGACAACGAAAGGCTAGGCAGTGCACGGCAAGGCAAGGAAAGGGTAACGCAAGGCAAGGTACGGTGAGGCAAGGGAAGGCTAATGCACTACAACGCAAGGCTGGGCAGTGCACAGCTAGGCAAGGAAAGAGTAACGGAAGGAAAGGAAGGCAAGGCAAAGAAAGGCAAGGCAAGTGTAACGGAAGGAACGGCACAGCAAGGGGAAACAAAGCTAAGGCACGACAACGCACGGCTAGGCAGTGCACGGCTAGGCAAGGAAAGAGTAACGGAAGGAAAGAAAGGCAACGGAAAGCAAGGGAAGGCAAGGCTAACGGAAGGAACGGCACGGTACGGGGAAACAAGGCTAAGGCACGACAACGCAGGACTAGGCAATGCACGGCAAGGCAAAGAAAGGGTAACGCAAGGCAAGGCACCGTCAGGCGACGCAAGGCTAAGGCACGACAACGCAAGGCTAGGCAATGCACGGAAGGTAAGTAAAGAGTAACGGAAGGCAAGGAAGGCAAGGGAAAGCAAGGGTAGGCAAGGGCAACGGACGGAACGGCACGTTAAGGGGAAACAAGCCTAAGGCACGACAACGCAGGACTAGGCAATGCACGGCAAGGCAAGGAAAGGGTAACGCAAGGCAAGGCACGGTCAGGCGAGGCAACGCTAATGCACGGAAAAGCACGGCTAGGCAATGCACGGCAAGGCAAGGAAAGGGTAACGCAAGGCAAGGCCGGTCAGGCGAGGCAAGGCTAATGCACGACAACGCAAGGCTAGGCAATGCACGGCAAGGCAAGGAAAGGGTAACGCAAGGCAATGCACGGTCAGGCGAGGCAAGGCTAATGCACGACAACGCAAGGCTAGGCAGTGCTCGGCAAGGCAAGGAAAGAGTAACGGAAGGAAAGAAAGGCAAGGGAAAGCAAGGGAAGGCAAGGGTAACGGAAGGAACGGCACGGTAAGGGGAAACAAGGCTAAGGCACGACAACGCAGGACTAGGCAATGCACGGCAAGGCAAAGAAAGGGTAACGCAAGGCAAGGCACGGTCAGGTGAGGCAAGGCTAATGCACGACAACGCAAGGCTAGGCAATGCACGGCTAGGCAAGGATAGAGTAACGGAAGGAGAGGAATGCAAGGCAAAGCAAGGCAAGGCAAGTGTAACAAAAGGCAAGGAACGGCAAGGGGAAACAAGGGTAAGGCACAGCAACGCACGGCTAGGCAATGCATGGCAAGGCAAGGAAATGGTAACGCAAAGCAAGGCACGGTGAGGCAAGGGAAGGCTAATGCACGACAACGCTCGGCTAGGCAATGCACGGCAAGGCAAGGAAAGGGTAACGCAAGGCAAGGCACGGTCAGGCGAGCCAAGGCTAAGGCACGACAACGCAAGTCTAGGCAGTGCACGGCTAGGCAAGGAAAGAGTAACGGAAGGAAAGGAAGGCAAGGCAAAGTAAGGCAAGGCAAGTGTAACGGAAGAAACGGCATAGCAAGGGGAAACAAGGCTAAGGCAAGACAACGCACGGCTAGGCAATGCACGGCAAGGGAAGGAAAGGGTAACGCAAGGCAAGGCACGGTCAGGCGAGGCAAGGCTAATGCACGACAACGAAAGGCTAGGCAATGCACGGCTAGGCAAGGAAAGAGTAACGGAAGGAAAGGAAGGCAAAGCAAAGCAAGGCAAGGCAAGTGTAACAAAAGGCACGGCACGGCAAGGGGAAAAAAGGGTAAGGCACAAAAACGCAAGGCTAGGCAGTGCACGGCAAGGCAAGGAAAGGGTAACGCAAGGCAAGGTACGGTGAGGCAAGGGAAGGCTAATGCACGACAACGCAAGGCTAGGCAGTGCACGGCTAGGCAAGGAAAGAGTAACGGAAGGAAAGGAAGGCAAGGCAAAGAAAGGCAAGGCAAGTGTAACGGAAGGAACGTCACAGCAAGGGGAAACAAGGCTAAGGCACGACAACGCACGGCTAGGCAGTGCACGGCTAGGCAAGGAAAGAGTAACGGAAGGAAAGAAAGGCAAGGGAAAGCAAGGGAAGGCAAGGCTAACGGAAGGAACGGCACGGTACGGGGAAACAAGACTAAGGCACGACAACGCAGGACTAGGCAATGCACGGCAAGGCAAAGAAAGGGTAACGCAAGGCAAGGCACGGTCAGGCGACGCAAGGCTAAGGCATGACAACGCAAGGCTAGGCAATGCACGGAAGGTAAGTAAAGAGTAACGGAAGGCAAGGAAGGCAAGGGAAAGCAAGGGTAGGCAAGGGCAACGGACGGAACGGCACGTTAAGGGGAAACAAGCCTAAGGCACGACAACGCAGGACTAGGCAATGCACGGCAAGGCAAGGAAAGGGTAACGCAAGGCAAGGCACGGTCAGGCGAGGCAAGGCTAATGCACGACAACGCAAGGCTAGGCAATGCACGGCAAGGCAAGGAAAGGGTAACGCAAGGCAATGCACGGTCAGGCGAGGCAAGGCTAATGCACGACAACGCAAGGCTAGGCAGTGCTCGGCAAGGCAAGGAATGAGTAACGGAAGTAAAGAAAGGCAAGGGAAAGCAAGGGAAGGCAAGGGTAACGGAAGGAACGGCACGGTAAGGGGAAACAAGGCTAAGGCACGACAACGCAGGACTAGGCAATGCACGGCAAGGCAAAGAAAGGGTAACGCAAGGCAAGGCACGGTCAGGCGAGGCAAGGCTAATGCACGACAACGCAAGGCTAGGCAATGCACGGCTAGGCAAGGAAAGAGTAACGGAAGGAGAGGAAGGCAAGGCAAAGCAAGCCAAGGCAAGTGTAACAAAAGGCAAGGCACGGCAAGGGGAAACAAGGGTAAGGCACGGCAACGCACGGCTAGGCAATGCACGGCCAAGCAAGTTAAGGGTAACGCAAGGCAAGCCACGGTGAGGAAAGGCAAGGCTAATGCACGACAATGCAGGGCTAGGCAATGCACGGCAAGGCAAGGAAAGCATAACGCAAGGCAAGGCACGGTCAGGCGAGGCAAGGCTAATGCACGACAACGCAAGGCTAGGCAGTGCTCGGCAAGGCAAGGAAAGAGTAACGGAAGGAAAGAAAGGCAAGGGAAAGCAAGGGAAGGCAAGGGTAACGGAAGGAACGGCACGGTAAGGGGAAACAAGGCTAAGGCACGACAACGCAGGATTAGGCAATGCACGGCAAGGCAAGGAAAGGGTAACGCAAGGCAAGGCACGGTCAGGCGAGGCAAGGCTAAGGCAGGACAACGCAAGGCTAGGCAATGCACGGAAGGCAAGCAAAGAGTAACGGAAGGCAAGGAAGGCAAGGGAAGGCAAAGGTAAAGGAAGGAACGGCACGGTAAGCGTAAACAAGGCTAAGGCACGACAACTCAGGACTAGGCAATGCAAGGCAAGGCAAGGAAAGGGTAACGCAAGGCAAGGCACGGTCAGGCGAGGCAAGGCTAATGCACGACAACGCAAGGCTAGGCAATGCACGGCTAGGCAAGGAAAGAGTAACGGAAGGAAAGGAAGGCAAGGCAAAGAAAGGCAAGGCAAGTGTAACAGAAGGAACGGCACAGCAAGGGGAAACAAGGCTAAGGCACGACAACGCACGGCTAGGCAGTGCACGGCTAGGCAAGGAAAGAGTAACGGAAGGAAAGAAAGGCAAGGGAAAGCAAGGGAAGGCAAGGCTAACGGAAGGAACGGCACGGTACGGGGAAACAAGGCTAAGGCACGACAACGCAGGACTAGGCAATGCACGGCAAGGCAAAGAAAGGGTAACGCAAAGCAAGGCACGGTCAGGCGACGCAAGTCTAAGGCACGACAACGCAAGGCTAGGCAATGCACGGAAGGTAAGTAAAGAGTAACGGAAGGCAAGTAAGGCAAGGGAAAGCAAGGGTAGGCAAGGGCAACGGACGGAACGGCACGTTAAGGGGAAACAAGCCTAAGGCACGACAACGCAGGACTAGGCAATGCACGGCAAGGCAAGGAAAGGGTAACGCAAGGCAAGGCACGGTCAGGCGAGGCAACGCTAATGCACGAAAAAGCACGGCTAGGCAATGCACGGCAAGGCAAGGAAAGGGTAACGCAAGGCAAGGCACGGTCAGGCCAGGCAAGGCTAATGCACGACAACGCAAGGCTAGGCAGTGCTCGGCAAGGCAAGGAAAGAGTAACGGAAGGAAAGAAAGGCAAGGGAAAGCAAGGGAAGGCAAGGGTAACGGAAGGAGCGGCACGGTAAGGGGAAACAAGGCTAAGGCACGACAACGCAGGACTAGGCAAAGCACGGCAGGTCAAAGAAAGGGTAACGCAAGGCAAGGCACGGTCAGGCGAGGCAAGGCTAATGCACGACAACGCAAGGCTAGGCAATGCACGGCTAGGCAAGGAAAGAGTAACGGAAGGAGAGGAAGGCAAGGCAACGCAAGGCAAGGCAAGTGTAACAAAAGGCAAGGCACGGCAAGGGGAAACAAGGGTAAGGCACCGGCAACGCACGGCTAGGCAATGCACGGCCAAGCAAGGAAAGGGTAACGCAAGGCAAGGCACGGTGAGGAAAGGCAAGGCTAATGCACGACAATGCAGGGCTAGGCAATGCACGGCAAGGCAAGGAAAGCATAACGCAAGGCAAGGCACGGTCAGGCGAGGCAAGGCTAATGCACGACAACGCAAGGCTAGGCAGTGCTCGGCAAGGCAAGGAAAGAGTAACGGAAGGAAAGAAAGGCAAGGGAAAGCAAGGGAAGGCAAGGGTAACGGAAGGAACGGCACGGTAAGGGGAAACAAGGCTAAGGCACGACAACGCAGGACTAGGCAATGCACGGCAAGGCAAGGAAAGGTAACGCAAGGCAAGGCACGGTCAGGCGAGGCAAGGCTAATGCACGACAACGCAAGGCTAGGCAATGCACGGCTAGGCAAGGAAAGAGTAACGGAAGGAAAGGAAGGCAAGGCAAAGCAAGGCAAGGCAAGTGTAACAAAAGGCACGGCACGGCAAGGGGAAACAAGGGTAAGGCACGGCAACGCACGGCTAGGCAATGCACGGCCAAGCAAGGAAAGGGTAACGCAAGGCAAGGCACGGTGAGGCAAGGGAAGGCTAATGCACTACAACGCAAGGCTGGGCAGTGCACAGCTAGGCAAGGAAAGAGTAACGGAAGGAAAGGAAGGCAAGGCAAAGAAAGGCAAGGCAAGTGTAACGGAAGGAACGGCACAGCAAGGGGAAACAAAGCTAAGGCACGACAACGCACGGCTAGGCAGTGCACGGCTAGGCAAGGAAAGAGTAACGGACGGAAAGAAAGGCAACGGAAAGCAAGGGAAGGCAAGGCTAACGGAAGGAACGGCACGGTACGGGGAAACAAGGCTAAGGCACGACAACGCAGGACTAGGCAATGCACGGCAAGGCAAAGAAAGGGTAACGCAAGGCAAGGCACCGTCAGGCGACGCAAGGCTAAGGCACGACAACGCAAGGCTAGGCAATGCACGGAAGGTAAGTAAAGAGTAACGGAAGGCAAGGAAGGCAAGGGAAAGCAAGGGTAGGCAAGGGCAACGGACGGAACGGCACGTTAAGGGGAAACAAGCCTAAGGCACGACAACGCAGGACTAGGCAATGCACGGCAAGGCAAGGAAAGGGTAACGCAAGGCAAGGCACGGTCAGGCGAGGCAACGCTAATGCACGGAAAAGCACGGCTAGGCAATGCACGGCAAGGCAAGGAAAGGGTAACGCAAGGCAAGGCCGGTCAGGCGAGGCAAGGCTAATGCACGACAACGCAAGGCTAGGCAATGCACGGCAAGGCAAGGAAAGGGTAACGCAAGGCAATGCACGGTCAGGCGAGGCAAGGCTAATGCACGACAACGCAAGGCTAGGCAGTGCTCGGCAAGGCAAGGAAAGAGTAACGGAAGGAAAGAAAGGCAAGGGAAAGCAAGGGAAGGCAAGGGTAACGGAAGGAACGGCACGGTAAGGGGAAACAAGGCTAAGGCACGACAACGCAGGACTAGGCAATGCACGGCAAGGCAAGGAAAGGGTAACGCAAGGCAAGGCACGGTCAGGCGAGGCAAGGCTAATGCACGACAACGCAAGGCTAGGCAATGCACGGCTAGGCAAGGAAAGAGTAACGGAAGGAGAGGAATGCAAGGCAAAGCAAGGCAAGGCAAGTGTAACAAAAGGCAAGGAACGGCAAGGGGAAACAAGGGTAAGGCACGGCAACGCACGGCTAGGCAATGCATGGCAAGGCAAGGAAATGGTAACGCAAAGCAAGGCACGGTGAGGCAAGGGAAGGCTAATGCACGACAACGCTCGGCTAGGCAATGCACGGCAAGGCAAGGAAAGGGTAACGCAAGGCAAGGCACGGTCAGGCGAGCCAAGGCTAAGGCACGACAACGCAAGTCTAGGCAGTGCACGGCTAGGCAAGGAAAGAGTAACGGAAGGAAAGGAAGGCAAGGCAAAGTAAGGCAAGGCAAGTGTAACGGAAGAAACGGCATAGCAAGGGGAAACAAGGCTAAGGCAAGACAACGCACGGCTAGGCAATGCACGGCAAGGGAAGGAAAGGGTAACGCAAGGCAAGGCACGGTCAGGCGAGGCAAGGCTAATGCACGACAACGAAAGGCTAGGCAATGCACGGCTAGGCAAGGAAAGAGTAACGGAAGGAAAGGAAGGCAAAGCAAAGCAAGGCAAGGCAAGTGTAACAAAAGGCACGGCACGGCAAGGGGAAAAAAGGGTAAGGCACAAAAACGCAAGGCTAGGCAGTGCACGGCAAGGCAAGGAAAGGGTAACGCAAGGCAAGGTACGGTGAGGCAAGGGAAGGCTAATGCACGACAACGCAAGGCTAGGCAGTGCACGGCTAGGCAAGGAAAGAGTAACGGAAGGAAAGGAAGGCAAGGCAAAGAAAGGCAAGGCAAGTGTAACGGAAGGAACGTCACAGCAAGGGGAAACAAGGCTAAGGCACGACAACGCACGGCTAGGCAGTGCACGGCTAGGCAAGGAAAGAGTAACGGAAGGAAAGAAAGGCAAGGGAAAGCAAGGGAAGGCAAGGCTAACGGAAGGAACGGCACGGTACGGGGAAACAAGGCTAAGGCACGACAACGCAGGACTAGGCAATGCACGGCAAGGCAAAGAAAGGGTAACGCAAGGCAAGGCACGGTCAGGCGACGCAAGGCTAAGGCATGACAACGCAAGGCTAGGCAATGCACGGAAGGTAAGTAAAGAGTAACGGAAGGCAAGGAAGGCAAGGGAAAGCAAGGGTAGGCAAGGGCAACGGACGGAACGGCACGTTAAGGGGAAACAAGCCTAAGGCACGACAACGCAGGACTAGGCAATGCACGGCAAGGCAAGGAAAGGGTAACGCAAGGCAAGGCACGGTCAGGCGAGGCAAGGCTAATGCACGACAACGCAAGGCTAGGCAATGCACGGCAAGGCAAGGAAAGGGTAACGCAAGGCAATGCACGGTCAGGCGAGGCAAGGCTAATGCACGACAACGCAAGGCTAGGCAGTGCTCGGCAAGGCAAGGAATGAGTAACGGAAGTAAAGAAAGGCAAGGGAAAGCAAGGGAAGGCAAGGGTAACGGAAGGAACGGCACGGTAAGGGGAAACAAGGCTAAGGCACGACAACGCAGGACTAGGCAATGCACGGCAAGGCAAAGAAAGGGTAACGCAAGGCAAGGCACGGTCAGGCGAGGCAAGGCTAATGCACGACAACGCAAGGCTAGGCAATGCACGGCTAGGCAAGGAAAGAGTAACGGAAGGAGAGGAAGGCAAGGCAAAGCAAGCCAAGGCAAGTGTAACAAAAGGCAAGGCACGGCAAGGGGAAACAAGGGTAAGGCACGGCAACGCACGGCTAGGCAATGCACGGCCAAGCAAGTTAAGGGTAACGCAAGGCAAGCCACGGTGAGGAAAGGCAAGGCTAATGCACGACAATGCAGGGCTAGGCAATGCACGGCAAGGCAAGGAAAGCATAACGCAAGGCAAGGCACGGTCAGGCGAGGCAAGGCTAATGCACGACAACGCAAGGCTAGGCAGTGCTCGGCAAGGCAAGGAAAGAGTAACGGAAGGAAAGAAAGGCAAGGGAAAGCAAGGGAAGGCAAGGGTAACGGAAGGAACGGCACGGTAAGGGGAAACAAGGCTAAGGCACGACAACGCAGGATTAGGCAATGCACGGCAAGGCAAGGAAAGGGTAACGCAAGGCAAGGCACGGTCAGGCGAGGCAAGGCTAAGGCAGGACAACGCAAGGCTAGGCAATGCACGGAAGGCAAGCAAAGAGTAACGGAAGGCAAGGAAGGCAAGGGAAGGCAAAGGTAAAGGAAGGAACGGCACGGTAAGCGTAAACAAGGCTAAGGCACGACAACTCAGGACTAGGCAATGCAAGGCAAGGCAAGGAAAGGGTAACGCAAGGCAAGGCACGGTCAGGCGAGGCAAGGCTAATGCACGACAACGCAAGGCTAGGCAATGCACGGCTAGGCAAGGAAAGAGTAACGGAAGGAAAGGAAGGCAAGGCAAAGAAAGGCAAGGCAAGTGTAACAGAAGGAACGGCACAGCAAGGGGAAACAAGGCTAAGGCACGACAACGCACGGCTAGGCAGTGCACGGCTAGGCAAGGAAAGAGTAACGGAAGGAAAGAAAGGCAAGGGAAAGCAAGGGAAGGCAAGGCTAACGGAAGGAACGGCACGGTACGGGGAAACAAGGCTAAGGCACGACAACGCAGGACTAGGCAATGCACGGCAAGGCAAAGAAAGGGTAACGCAAGGCAAGGCACGGTCAGGCGACGCAAGTCTAAGGCACGACAACGCAAGGCTAGGCAATGCACGGAAGGTAAGTAAAGAGTAACGGAAGGCAAGTAAGGCAAGGGAAAGCAAGGGTAGGCAAGGGCAACGGACGGAACGGCACGTTAAGGGGAAACAAGCCTAAGGCACGACAACGCAGGACTAGGCAATGCACGGCAAGGCAAGGAAAGGGTAACGCAAGGCAAGGCACGGTCAGGCGAGGCAACGCTAATGCACGAAAAAGCACGGCTAGGCAATGCACGGCAAGGCAAGGAAAGGGTAACGCAAGGCAAGGCACGGTCAGGCGAGGCAAGGCTAATGCACGACAATGCAAGGCTAGGCAGTGCTCGGCAAGGCAAGGAAAGAGTAACGGAAGGAAAGAAAGGCAAGGGAAAGCAAGGGAAGGCAAGGGTAACGGAAGGAGCGGCACGGTAAGGGGAAACAAGGCTAAGGCACGACAGCGCAGGACTAGGCAAAGCACGGCAAGTCAAAGAAAGGGTAACGCAAGGCAAGGCACGGTCAGGCGAGGCAAGGCTAATGCACGACAACGCAAGGCTAGGCAATGCACGGCTAGGCAAGGAAAGAGTAACGGAAGGAGAGGAAGGCAAGGCAACGCAAGGCAAGGCAAGTGTAACAAAAGGCAAGGCACGGCAAGGGGAAACAAGGGTAAGGCACGGCAACGCACGGCTAGGCAATGCACGGCCAAGCAAGGAAAGGGTAACGCAAGGCAAGGCACGGTGAGGAAAGGCAAGGCTAATGCACGACAATGCAGGGCTAGGCAATGCACGGCAAGGCAAGGAAAGCATAACGCAAGGCAAGGCACGGTCAGGCGAGGCAAGGCTAATGCACGACAACGCAAGGCTAGGCAGTGCTCGGCAAGGCAAGGAAAGAGTAACGGAAGGAAAGAAAGGCAAGGGAAAGCAAGGGAAGGCAAGGGTAACGGAAGGAACGGCACGGTAAGGGGAAACAAGGCTAAGGCACGACAACGCAGGACTAGGCAATGCACGGCAAGGCAAAGAAAGCGTAACGCAAGGCAAGGCACGGTCAGGCGAGGCAAGGCTAATGCACGACAACGCAAGGCTAGGCAATGCACGGCTAGGCAAGGAAAGAGTATCGGAAGGAGAGGAAGGCAAGGCAAAGCAAGGCAAGTGTAACAAAAGGCAAGGCACGGCAAGGGGAAACAAGGGTAAGGCACGGCAACGCACGGCTAGGCAATGCACGGCCAAGCAAGGAAAGGGTAACGCAAGGCAAGGCACGGTGAGGAAAGGCAAGGCTAATGCACGACAATGCAGGGCTAGGCAATGCACGGCAAGGCAAGGAAAGCATAACGCAAGGCAAGGCACGGTCAGGCGAGGCAAGGCTAATGCACGACAACGCAAGGCTAGGCAGTGCTCGGCAAGGCAAGGAAAGAGTAACGGAAGGAAAGAAAGGCAAGGGAAAGCAAGGGAAGGCAAAGGTAACGGAAGGAACGGCACGGTAAGGGGAAACAAGGCTAAGGCACGACAACGCAGGACTAGGCAATGCACGGCAAGGCAAGGAAAGGGTAACGCAAGGCAAGGCACGGTCAGGCGAGGCAAGGCTAAGGCAGGACAACGCAAGGCTAGGCAATGCACGGAAGGCAAGCAAAGTGTAACGGAAGGACAGGAAAGCAAGGCAAAGCAAGGCAAGGCAAGTGTAACAAAAGGCAAGCCACGGCAAGGGGAAACAAGGGTAAGGCACGGCAACGCACGGCTAGGCAATGCATGGCAAGGCAAGGAAAGGGTAACGCAAAGCAAGGCACGGTGAGGCAAGGGAAGGCTAATGCACGACAACGCTCGGCTAGGCAATGCACGGCAAGGCAAGGAAAGGGTAACGCAAGGCAAGGCACTGTCAGGCGAGCCAAGGCTAAGGCACGACAACGCAAGTCTAGGCAGTGCACGGGTAGGCAAGGAAAGAGTAACGGAAGGAAAGGAAGGCAAGGCAAAGTAAGGCAAGGCACGTGTAACGGAAGAAACGGCACAGCAAGGGGAAACAAGGCTAAGGCAAGACAACGCACGGCTAGGCAATGCACGGCAAGGGAAGGAAAGGGTAACGCAAGGCAAGGCACGGTCAGGCGAGGCAAGGCTAATGCAAGACAACGCAAGGCTAGGCAATGCACGGCTAGGCAAGGAAAGAGTAACGGAAGGAAAGGAAGGCAAAGCAAAGCAAGGCAAGGCAAGTGTAACGAAAGGCACGGCACGGCAAGGGGAAACAAGGGTAAGGCACGACAACGCAAGGCTAGGAAGTGCACAGCAAGGCAAGGAAAGGGTAACGCAAGGCAAGGTACGGTGAGGCAAGGGAAGGCTAATGCACGACAACGCAAGGCTAGGCAGTGCACAGCTAGGCAAGGAAAGAGTAACGGAAGGAAAGGAAGGCAAGGCAAAGAAAGGCAAGGCAAGTGTAACGGAAGGAACGGCACAGCAAGGGGAAACAAGGCTAAGGCACGACAACGCACGGCTAGGCAGTGCACGGCTAGGCAAGGAAAGAGTAACGGAAGGAAAGAAAGGCAAGGGAAAGCAAGGGAAGGCAAGGCTAACGGAAGGAACGGCACGGTACGGGGAAACAAGGCTAAGGCACGACAACGCAGGACTAGGCAATGCACCGCAAGGCAAAGAAAGGGTAACGCAAGGCAAGGCACGGTCAGGCGACGCAAGGCTAAGGCACGACAACGCAAGGCTAGGCAATGCACGGAAGGTAAGTAAAGAGTAACGGAAGGCAAGGAAGGCAAGGGAAAGCAAGGGTAGGCAAGGGCAACGGACGGAACGGCACGTTAAGGGGAAACAAGCCTAAGGCACGACAACGCAGGACTAGGCAATGCACGGCAAGGCAAGGAAAGGGTAACGCAAGGCAAGGCACGGTCAGGCGAGGCAACGCTAATGCACGACAACGCAAGGCTAGGCAATGCACGGCAAGGCAAGGAAAGGGTAACGCAAGGCAATGCACGGTCAGGCGAGGCAAGGCTAATGCACGACAACGCAAGGCTAGGCAGTGCTCGGCAAGGCAAGGAAAGAGTAACGGAAGGAAAGAAAGGCAAGGGAAAGCAAGGGAAGGCAATGGTAACGGAAGGAACGGCACGGTAAGGGGAAACAAGGCTAAGGCAGGACAACGCAGGACTAGGCAATGCACGGCAAGGCAAAGAAAGGGTAACGCAAGGCAAGGCACGGTCAGGCGAGGCAAGGCTAATGCACGACAACGCAAGGCTAGGCAATGCACGGCTAGGCAAAGAAAGTAACGGAAGGAGAGGAAGGCAAGGCAAAGCAAGGCAAGGCAAGTGTAACAAAAGGCAAGGCACGGCAAGGGGAAACAAGGGTAAGGCACGGCAACGCACGGCTAGGCAATGCACGGCCAAGCAAGGAAAGGGTAACGCAAGGCAAGGCACGGTGAGGAAAGGCAAGGCTAATGCACGACAATGCAGGGCTAGGCAATGCACGGCAAGGCAAGGAAAGCATAACGCAAGGCAAGGCACGGTCAGGCGAGGCAAGGCTAATGCACGACAACGCAAGGCTAGGCAGTGTTCGGCAAGGCAAGGAAAGAGTAACGGAAGGAAAGAAAGGCAAGGGAAAGCAAGGGAAGGCAAGGGTAACGGAAGGAACGGCACGGTCAGGGGAAACAAGGCTAAGGCACGACAACGCAGGACTAGGCAATGCACGGCAAGGCAAGGAAAGGGTAACGCAAGGCAAGGCACGGTCAGGCGAGGCAACGCTAATGCACGAAAAAGCACGGCTAGGCAATGCACGGCAAGGCAAGGAAAGGGTAACGCAAGGCAAGGCACGGTCAGGCGAGGCAAGGCTAATGCACGACAACGCAAGGCTAGGCAATGCACGGCAAGGCAAGGAAAGAGTAACGGGCAAGGCAAGAAAGGCAAGGCTAAACGACAAGCAAGGCAATGCAACGGAAGGAACGGCACAGCAAGGGGCAAGGCGACAAGGCTAAGGCACTACAACGCAAGGCTAGGCAGTGCACGGCTAGGCAAGGAAAGAGTAACGGAAGGAAAGGAAGGCAAGGGAAAGCAAGGGAAGGCAAGGCTAACGGAAGGAACGGCACGGTAAGGGGAAACAAGGCTAAGGCACGACAACGCAGGACTAGGCAATGCACGGCAAGGCAAGGAAAGGGTAACGCAAGGCAAGGCACGGTCAGGCGACGCAAGGCTAAGCACGACAACGCAAGGCTAGGCAATGCACGGCAAGGCAAGGAAAGGGTAACGCAAGGCAATGCACGGTCAGGCGAGGCAAGGCTAATGCACGACAACGCAAGGCTAGGCAGTGCTCGGCAAGGCAAGGAAAGAGTAACGGAAGGAAAGAAAGGCAAGGGAAAGCAAGGGAAGGCAAGGGTAACGGAAGGAACGGCACGGTAAGGGGAAACAAGGCTAAGGCACGACAACGCAGGACTAGGCAATGCACGGCAAGGCAAGGAAAGGGTAACGCAAGGCAAGGCACGGTCAGGCGAGGCAAGGCTAATGCACGACAACGCAAGGCTAGGCAATGCACGGCTAGGCAAGGAAAGAGTAACGGAAGGAGAGGAAGGCAAGGCAAAGCAAGGCAAGGCAAGTGTAACAAAAGGCAAGGCACGGCAAGGGGAAACAAGGGTAAGGCACGGCAACGCACGGCTAGGCAATGCACGGCCAAGCAAGGAAAGGGTAACGCAAGGCAAGGCACGGTGAGGAAAGGCAAGGCTAATGCACGACAATGCAGGGCTAGGCAATGCACGGCAAGGCAAGGAAAGCATAACGCAAGGCAAGGCACGGTCAGGCGAGGCAAGGCTAATGCACGACAACGCAAGGCTAGGCAGTGCTCGGCAAGGCAAGGAAAGAGTAACGGAAGGAAAGAAAGGCAAGGGAAAGCAAGGGAAGGCAAGGGTAACGGAAGGAACGGCACGGTAAGGGGAAACAAGGCTAAGGCACGACAACGCAGGACTAGGCAATGCACGGCAAGGCAAGGAAAGGGTAACGCAAGGCAAGGCACGGTCAGGCGAGGCAAGGCTAATGCAGGACAACGCAAGGCTAGGCAATGCACGGCTAGGCAAGGAAAGAGTAACGGAAGGAAAGGAAGGCAAAGCAATGCAAGGCAAGGCAAGTGTAACAAAAGGCACGGCACGGCAAGGGAAACAAGGTAAGGCACGACAACGCAGGACTAGGCAATGCACGGCAAGGCAAACAAAGGGTAACGCAAGGCAAGGCACGGTCAGGCGAGGCAACGCTAATGCACGAAAAAGCACGGCTAGGCAATGCACGGCAAGGCAAGGAAAGGGTAACGCAAGGCAAGGCACGGTCAGGCGAGGCAAGGCTAATGCACGACAACGCAAGGCTAGGCAGTGCACGGCTAGGCAAGGAAAGAGTAACGGAAGGAAAGGAAGGCAAGGCAAAGAAAGGCAAGGCAAGTGTAACGGAAGGAACGGCACAGCAAGGGGAAACAAGGCTAAGGCACGACAACGCACGGCTAGGCAGTGCACGGCTAGGCAAGGAAAGAGTAACGGAAGGAAAGAAAGGCAAGGGAAAGCAAGGGAAGGCAAGGCTAACGGAAGGAACGGCACGGTACGGGGAAACAAGGCTAAGGCACGACAACGCAGGACTAGGCAATGCACAGCAAGGCAAAGAAAGGGTAACGCAAGGCAAGGCACGGTCAGGCGACACAAGGCTAAGGCACGACAACGCAAGGCTAGGCAATGCACGGAAGGTAAGTAAAGAGTAACGGAAGGCAAGGAAGGCAAGGGAAAGCAAGGGTAGGCAAGGGCAACGGACGGAACGGCACGTTAAGGGGAAACAAGCCTAAGGCACGACAACGCAGGACTAGGCAATGCACGGCAAGGCAAGGAAAGGGTAACGCAAGGCAAGGCACGGTCAGGCGAGGCAACGCTAATGCACGAAAAAGCACGGCTAGGCAATGCACGGCAAGGCAAGGAAAGGGTAACGCAAGGCAAGGCACGGTCAGGCGAGGCAAGGCTAATGCACGACAACGCAAGGCTAGGCAATGCACGGCAAGGCAAGGAAAGGGTAACGCAAGGCAATGCACGGTCAGGCGAGGCAAGGCTAATGCACGACAACGCAAGGCTAGGCAGTGCTCGGCAAGGCAAGGAAAGAGTAACGGAAGGAAAGAAAGGCAAGGGAAAGCAAGGGAAGGCAAGGGTAACGGAAGGAACGGCACGGTAAGGGGAAACAAGGCTAAGGCACGACAACGCAGGACTAGGCAATGCACGGCAAGGCAAAGAAAGGGTAACGCAAGGCAAGGCACGGTCAGGCGAGGCAAGGCTAATGCACGACAACGCAAGGCTAGGCAATGCACGGCTAGGCAAGGAAAGAGTAACGGAAGGAGAGGAAGGCAAGGCAAAGCAAGGCAAGGCAAGTGTAACAAAAGGCAAGGCACGGCAAGGGGAAACAAGGGTAAGGCACGGCAACGCACGGCTAGGCAATGCACGGCCAAGCAAGGAAAGGGTAACGCAAGGCAAGGCACGGTGAGGAAAGGCAAGGCTAATGCACGACAATGCAGGGCTAGGCAATGCACGGCAAGGCAAGGAAAGCATAACGCAAGGCAAGGCACGGTCAGGCGAGGCAAGGCTAATGCACGACAACGCAAGGCTAGGCAGTGCTCGGCAAGGCAAGGAAAGAGTAACGGAAGGAAACAAAGGCAAGGGAAAGCAAGGGAAGGCAAGGGTAACGGAAGGAACGGCACGGTAAGGGGAAACAAGGCTAAGGCACGACAACGCAGGACTAGGCAATGCACGGCAAGGCAAGGAAAGGGTAACGCAAGGCAAGGCACGGTCAGGCGAGGCAAGGCTAAGGCAGGACAACGCAAGGCTAGGCAATGCACGGAAGGCAAGCAAAGAGTAACGGAAGGCAAGGAAGGCAAGGGAAGGCAAAGGTAAAGGAAGGAACGGCACGGTAAGCGGAAACAAGGCTAAGGCACGACAACGCAGGACTAGGCAATGCACGGCAAGGCAAGCAAAGGGTAACGCAAGGCAAGGCACGGTCAGGCGAGGCAACGCTAATGCACGAAAAAGCACGGCTAGGCAATGCACGGCAAGGCAAGGAAAGGGTAACGCAAGGCAAGGCACGGTCAGGCGAGGCAAGGCTAATGCACGACAACGCAAGGCTAGGCAATGCACGGCAAGGCAAGGAAAGAGTAACGGAAGGAAAGAAAGGCAAGGCAAAGAAAGGCAAGGCAAGTGTAACGGAAGGAACGGCACAGCAAGGGGAAACAAGGCTAAGGCACTACAACGCACGGCTAGGCAGTGCACGGCTAGGCAAGGAAAGAGTAACGGAAGGAAAGAAAGGCAAGGGAAAGCAAGGGAAGGCAAGGCTAACGGAAGGAACGGCACGGTACGGGGAAACAAGGCTAAGGCTCGACAACGCAGGACTAGGCAATGCACGGCAAGGCAAAGAAAGGGTAACGCAAGGCAAGGCACGGTCAGGCGACGCAAGGCTAAGGCACGACAACGCAAGGCTAGGCAATGCACGGCAAGGCAAGGAAAGGGTAACGCAAGGCCATGCACGGTCAGGCGAGGCAAGGCTAATGCACGACAACGCAAGGCTAGGCAGTGCTCGGCAAGGCAAGGAAAGAGTAACGGAAGGAAAGAAAGGCAAGGGAAAGCAAGGGAAGGCAAGGGTAACGGAAGGAACGGCACGGTAAGGGGAAACAAGGCTAAGGCACGACAACGCAGGACTAGGCAATGCACGGCAAGGCAAGGAAAGGGTAACGCAAGGCAAGGCACGGTCAGGGGAGGCAAGGCTAATGCACGACAACGCAAGGCTAGGCAATGCACGGCTAGGCAAGGAAAGAGTAACGGAAGGAGAGGAAGGCAAGGCAAAGCAAGGCAAGGCAAGTGTAACAAAAGGCAAGGCACGGCAAGGGGAAACAAGGGTAAGGCACGGCAACGCACGGCTAGGCAATGCACCGCCAAGCAAGGAAAGGGTAACGCAAGGCAAGGCACGGTGAGGAAAGGCAAGGCTAATGCACGACAATGCAGGGCTAGGCAATGCACGGCAAGGCAAGGAAAGCATAACGCAAGGCAAGGCACGGTCAGGCGAGGCAAGGCTAATGCACGACAACGCAAGGCTAGGCAGTGCTCGGCAAGGCAAGGAAAGAGTAACGGAAGGAAAAAGGCAAGGGAAAGCAAGGGAAGGCAAGGGTAACGGAAGGAACGGCACGGTAAGGGGAAACAAGGCTAAGGCAAGACAACGCACGGCTAGGCAATGCACGGCAAGGGAAGGAAAGGTTAACGCAAGGCAAGGCACGGTCAGGCGAGGCAAGGCTAATGCACGACAACGCAAGGCTAGGCAATGCACGGCTAGGCAAGGAAAGAGTAACGGAAGGAAAGGAAGGCAAAGCAATGCAAGGCAAGGCAAGTGTAACAAAAGGCACGGCACGGCAAGGGAAAACAAGGGTAAGGCACGCAACGCAGGACTAGGCAATGCACGGCAAGGCAAACAAAGGGTAACGCAAGGCAAGGCACGGTCAGGCGAGGCAACGCTAATGCACGAAAAAGCACGGCTAGGCAATGCACGGCAAGGCAAGGAAAGGGTAACGCAAGGCAAGGCACGGTCAGGCGAGGCAAGGCTAATGCACGACAACGCAAGGCTAGGCAATGCACGGCTAGGCAAGGAAAGAGTAACGGAAGGACAGGAAGGCAAGGCAAAGAAAGGCAAGGCAAGTGTAACGGAAGGAACGGCACAGCAAGGGGAAACAAGGCTAAGGCACGACAACGGACGGCTAGGCAGTGCACGGCTAGGCAAGGAAAGAGTAACGGAAGGAAAGAAAAGCAAGGGAAAGCAAGGGAAGGCAAGGCTAACGGAGGAACGGCACGGTACGGGGAAACAAGGCTAAGGCACGACAACGCAGGACTAGGCAATGCACGGCAAGGCAAAGAAAGGGTAACGCAAGGCAAGGCACGGTCAGGCGACGCAAGGCTAAGGCACGACAACGCAAGGCTAGGCAATGCACGGAAGGTAAGTAAAGAGTAACGGAAGGCAAGGAAGGCAAGGGAAAGCAAGGGTAGGCAAGGGCAACGGACGGAACGGCACGTTAAGGGGAAACAAGCCTAAGGCACGACAACGCAGGACTAGGCAATGCACGGCAAGGCAAGGAAAGGGTAACGCAAGGCAAGGCACGGTCAGGCGAGGCAACGCTAATGCACGAAAAAGCACGGCTAGGCAATGCACGGCAAGGCAAGGAAAGGGTAACGCAAGGCAAGGCACGGTCAGGCGAGGCAAGGCTAATGCACGACAACGCAAGGCTAGGCAATGCACGGCAAGGCAAGGAAAGGGTAACGCAAGGCAATGCACGGTCAGGCGAGGCAAGGCTAATGCACGACAACGCAAGGCTAGGCAGTGCTCGGCAAAGCAAGGAAAGAGTAACGGAAGGAAAGAAAGGCAAGGGAAAGCAAGGGAAGGCAAGGGTAACGGAAGGAACGGCACGGTAAGGGGAAACAAGGCTAAGGCACGACAACGCAGGACTAGGCAATGCAAGGCAAGGCAAAGAAAGGGTAACGCAAGGCAAGGCACGGTCAGGCGAGGCAAGGCTAATGCACGACAACGCAAGGCTAGGCAATGCACGGCTAGGCAAGGAAAGAGTAACGGAAGGAGAGGAAGGCAAGGCAAAGCAAGGCAAGGCAAGTGTAACAAAAGGCAAGGCACGGCAAGGGGAAACAAGGGTAAGGCACGGCAACGCACGGCTAGGCAATGCACGGCCAAGCAAGGAAAGGGTAACGCAAGGCAAGGCACGGTGAGGAAAGGCAAGGCTAATGCACGACAATGCAGGGCTAGGCAATGCACGGCAAGGCAAGGAAAGCATAACGCAAGGCAAGGCACGGTCAGGCGAGGCAAGGCTAATGCACGACAACGCAAGGCTAGGCAGTGCTCGGCAAGGCAAGGAAAGAGTAACGGAAGGAAACAAAGGCAAGGGAAAGCAAGGGAAGGCAAGGGTAACGGAAGGAACGGCACGGTAAGGGGAAACAAGGCTAAGGCACGACAACGCAGGACTAGGCAATGCACGGCAAGGCAAGGAAAGGGTAACGCAAGGCAAGGCACGGTCAGGCGAGGCAAGGCTAAGGCAGGACAACGCAAGGCTAGGCAATGCACGGAAGGCAAGCAAAGAGTAACGGAAGGCAAGGAAGGCAAGGGAAGGCAAAGGTAAAGGAAGGAACGGCACGGTAAGCGGAAACAAGGCTAAGGCACGACAACTCAGGACTAGGCAATGCACGGCAAGGGAAGGAAAGGGTAACGCAAGGCAATGCACGGTCAGGCGAGGATAGGCTAATGCACGACAACGCAAGGCTAGGCAGTGCTCGGCAAGGCAAGGAAAGAGTAACGGAAGGAAAGAAAGGCAAGGGAAAGCAAGGGAAGGAAAGGGTAACGGAAGGAACGGCACGGTAAGGGGAAACAAGGCTAAGGCACGACAACGCAGGACTAGGCACTGCACGGCAAGGCAAGGAAAGGGTAACGCAAGGCAAGGCACGGTCAGGCGAGGCAAGGCTAAGGCACGACAACGCAAGTCTAGGCAGTGCACGGCTAGGGAAGGAAAGAGTAACGGAAGGAGAGGAAAGCAAGGCAAAGCAAGGCAAGGCAAGTGTAACAAAAGGCAAGCCACGGCAAGGGGAACAAGGGTAAGGCACGGCAACGCACGGCTAGGCAATGCATGGCAAGGCAAGGAAAGGGTAACGCAAAGCAAGGCACGGTGAGGCAAGGGAAGGCTAATGCACGACAACGCTCGGCTAGGCAATGCACGGCAAGGCAAGGAAAGGGTAACGCAAGGCAAGGCACTGTCAGGCGAGCCAAGGCTAAGGCACGACAACGCAAGTCTAGGCAGTGCACGGCTAGGCAAGGAAAGAGTAACGGAAGGAAAGGAAGGCAAGGCAAAGTAAGGCAAGGCAAGTGTAACGGAAGAAACGGCACAGCAAGGGGAAACAAGGCTAAGGCAAGACAACGCACGGCTAGGCAATGCACGGCAAGGGAAGGAAAGGGTAACGCAAGGCAAGGCACGGTCAGGCGAGGCAAGGCTAATGCACGACAACGCAAGGCTAGGCAATGCACGGCTAGGCAAGGAAAGAGTAACGGAAGGAAAGGAAGGCAAAGCAAAGCAAGGCAAGGCAAGTGTAACAAAAGGCACGGCACGGCAAGGGGAAACAAGGGTAAGGCACGACAACGCAAGGCTAGGCAGTGCACGGCAAGGCAAGGAAAGGGTAACGGAAGGAAAGGAAGGCAAGGCAAAGAAAGGCAAGGCAAGTGTAACGGAAGGAACGGCACAGCAAGGGGAAACAAGGCTAAGGCACGACAACGCACGGCTAGGCAGTGCACGGCTAGGCAAGGAAAGAGTAACGGAAGGAAAGAAAGGCAAGGGAAAGCAAGGGAAGGCAAGGCTAACGGAAGGAACGGCACGGTACGGGGAAACAAGGCTAAGGCACGACAACGCAGGACTAGGCAATGCACGGCAAGGCAAAGAAAGGGTAACGCAAGGCAAGGCACGGTCAGGCGACGCAAGGCTAAGGCACGACAACGCAAGGCTAGGCAATGCACGGAAGGTAAGTAAAGAGTAACGGAAGGCAAGGAAGGCAAGGGAAAGCAAGGGTAGGCAAGGGCAACGGACTGAACGGCACGTTAAGGGGAAACAAGCCTAAGGCACGACAACGCAGGACTAGGCAATGCACGGCAAGGCAAGGAAAGGGTAACGCAAGGCAAGGCACGGTCAGGCGAGGCAACGCTAATGCACGAAAAAGCACGGCTAGGCAATGCACGGCAAGGCAAGGAAAGGGTAACGCAAGGCAAGGCACGGTCAGGCGAGGCAAGGCTAATGCACGACAACGCAAGGCTAGGCAATGCACGGCAAGGCAAGGAAAGGGTAACGCAAGGCAATGCACGGTCAGGCGAGGCAAGGCTAATGCACGACAACGCAAGGCTAGGCAGTGCTCGGCAAGGCAAGGAAAGAGTAAAGGAAGGAAAGAAAGGCAAGGGAAAGCAAGGGAAGGCAAGTGTAACAAAAGGGAAGCAACGGCACGGGGAAACAAGGGTAAGGCACGGCAACGCACGGCTAGGCAATGCATGGCAAGGCAAGGAAAGGGTAACGCAAAGCAAGGCACGGTGAGGCAAGGGAAGGCTAATGCACGACAACGCTCGGCTAGGCAATGCACGGCAAGGCAAGGAAAGGGTAACGCAAGGCAAGGCACGGTCAGGCGAGCCAAGGCTAAGGCACGACAACGCAAGGCTAGGCAGTGCACGGCTAGGCAAGGAAAGAGTAACGGAAGGAAAGGAAGGCAAGGCAAAGTAAGGCATGGCAAGTGTAACGGAACAAACGGCACAGCAAGGGGAAACAAGGCTAAGGCAAGACAACGCACGGCTAGGCAATGCACGGCAAGGGAAGGAAAGGGTAACGCAAGGCAAGGCACGGTCAGGCGAGGCAAGGCTAATGCACCACAACGCAAGGCTAGGCAGTGCTCGGCAAGGCAAGGAAAGAGTAACGGAAGGAAAGAAAGGCAAGGGAAAGCAAGGGAAGGCAAGGGTAACGGAAGGAACGGCACGGTAAGGGGAAACAAGGCTAAGGCACGACAACGCAGGACTAGGCAAAGCACGGCAAGTCAAAGAAAGGGTAACGCAAGGCAAGGCACGGTCAGGCGAGGCAAGGCTAATGCACGACAACGCAAGGCTAGGCAATGCACGGCTAGGCAAGGAAAGAGTAACGGAAGGAGAGGAAGGCAAGGCAAAGCAAGGCAAGGCAAGTGTAACAAAAGGCAAGGCACGGCAAGGGGAAACAAGGGTAAGGCACGGCAACGCACGGCTAGGCAATGCACGGCCAAGCAAGGAAAGGGTAACGCAAGGCAAGGCACGGTGAGGAAAGGCAAGGCTAATGCACGACAATGCAGTGCTAGGCAATGCACGGCAAGGCAAGGAAATCATAACGCAAGGCAAGGCACGGTCAGGCGAGGCAAGGCTAATGCACGACAACGCAAGGCTAGGCAGTGCTCGGCAAGGCAAGGAAAGAGTAACGGAAGGAAAGAAAGGCAAGGGAAAGCAAGGGAAGGCAAGGGTAACGGAAGGAACGGCACGGTAAGGGGAAACAAGGCTAAGGCACGACAACGCAGGACTAGGCAATGCACGGCAAGGCAAAGAATGCGTAACGCAAGGCAAGGCACGGTCAGGCGAGGCAAGGCTAATGCACGACAACGCAAGGCTAGGCAATGCACGGCTAGGCAAGGAAAGAGTAACGGAAGGAGAGGAAGGCAAGGCAAAGCAAGGCAAGGCAAGTGTAAGAAAAGGCAAGGCACGGCAAGGGGAAACAAGGGTAAGGCACGGCAACGCACGGCTAGGCAATGCACGGCCAAGCAAGGAAAGGGTAACGCAAGGCAAGGCACGGTGAGGAAAGGCAAGGCTAATGCACGACAATGCAGGGCTAGGCAATGCACGGCAAGGCAAGGAAAGCATAACGCAAGGCAAGGCACGGTCAGGCGAGGCAAGGCTAATGCACGACAACGCAAGGCTAGGCAGTGCTCGGCAAGGCAAGGAAAGAGTAACGGAAGGAAAGAAAGGCAAGGGAAAGCAAGGGAAGGCAAAGGTAACGGAAGGAACGGCACGGTAAGGGGAAACAAGGCTAAGGCACGACAACGCAGGACTAGGCAATGCACGGCAAGGCAAGGAAAGGGTAACGCAAGGCAAGGCACGGTCAGGCGAGGCAAGGCTAAGGCAGGACAACGCAAGGCTAGGCAATGCACGGAAGGCAAGCAAAGAGTAACGGAAGGCAAGGAAGGCAAGGGAAGGCAAAGGTAAAGGAAGGAACGGCACGGTAAGCGGAAACAAGGCTAAGGCACGAAAACTCAGGACTAGGCAATGCACGGCAAGGGAAGGAAAGGGTAACGCAAGGCAATGCACGGTCAGGCGAGGCAAGGCTAATGCACGACAACGCAAGGCTAGGCAGTGCTCGGCAAGGCAAGGAAAGAGTAACGGAAGGAAAGAAAGGCAAGGGAAAGCAAGGGAAGGAAAGGGTAACGGAAGCAACAGCACGGTAAGGGGAAACAAGGCTAAGGCACGACAACGCAGGACTAGGCAAGGCACGGCAAGGCAAGGAAAGGGTAACGCAAGGCAAGGCACGGTGAGGCGAGGCAAGGCTAAGGCACGACAACGCAAGTCTAGGCAGTGCACGGCTAGGCAAGGAAAGAGTAACGGAAGGAGAGGAAAGCAAGGCAAAGCAAGGCAAGGCAAGTGTAACAAAAGGCAAGCCACGGCAAGGGGAAACAAGGGTAAGGCACGGCAACGCACGGCTAGGCAATGCATGGCAAGGCAAGGAAAGGGTAACGCAAAGCAAGGCACGGTGAGGCAAGGGAAGGCTAATGCACGACAACGCTCGGCTAGGCAATGCACGGCAAGGCAAGGAAAGGGTAACGCAAGGCAAGGCACTGTCAGGCGAGCCAAGGCTAAGGCACGACAACGCAAGTCTAGGCAGTGCACGGCTAGGCAACGAAAGAGTAACGGAAGGAAAGGAAGGCAAGGCAAAGTAAGGCAAGGCAAGTGTAACGGAAGAAACGGCACAGCAAGGGGAAACAAGGCTAAGGCAAGACAACGCACGGCTAGGCAATGCACGGCAAGGGAAGGAAAGGGTAACGCAAGGCAAGGCACGGTCAGGCGAGGCAAGGCTAATGCAAGACAACGCAAGGCTAGGCAATGCACGGCTAGGCAAGGAAAGAGTAACGGAAGGAAAGGAAGGCAAAGCAAAGCAAGGCAAGGCAAGTGTAACAAAAGGAACGGCACGGCAAGGGGAAACAAGGGTAAGGCACGACAACGCAAGGCTAGGAAGTGCACGGCAAGGCAAGGAAAGGGTAACGCAAGGCAATGCACGGTGAGGCAAGGGAAGGCTAATGCACGACAACGCAAGGCTAGGCAGTGCACAGCTAGGCAAGGAAAGAGTAACGGAACAAAGGAAGGCAAGGCAAAGAAAGGCAAGGCAAGTGTAACGGAAGGAACGGCACAGCAAGGGGAAACAAGGCTAAGGCACGACAACGCACGGCTAGGCAGTGCACGGCTAGGCAAGGAAAGAGTAACGGAAGGAAAGAAAGGCAAGGGAAAGCAAGGGAAGGCAAGGCTAACGGAAGGAACGGCACGGTACGGGGAAACAAGGCTAAGGCACGACAACGCAGGACTAGGCACTGCACGGCAAGGCAAGGAAAGGGTAACGCAAGGCAAGGCACGGTCAGGCGAGGCAAGGCTAAGGCACGACAACGCAAGTCTAGGCAGTGCACGGCTAGGGAAGGAAAGAGTAACGGAAGGAGAGGAAAGCAAGGCAAAGCAAGGCAAGGCAAGTGTAACAAAAGGCAAGCCACGGCAAGGGGAACAAGGGTAAGGCACGGCAACGCACGGCTAGGCAATGCATGGCAAGGCAAGGAAAGGGTAACGCAAAGCAAGGCACGGTGAGGCAAGGGAAGGCTAATGCACGACAACGCTCGGCTAGGCAATGCACGGCAAGGCAAGGAAAGGGTAACGCAAGGCAAGGCACTGTCAGGCGAGCCAAGGCTAAGGCACGACAACGCAAGTCTAGGCAGTGCACGGCTAGGCAAGGAAAGAGTAACGGAAGGAAAGGAAGGCAAGGCAAAGTAAGGCAAGGCAAGTGTAACGGAAGAAACGGCACAGCAAGGGGAAACAAGGCTAAGGCAAGACAACGCACGGCTAGGCAATGCACGGCAAGGGAAGGAAAGGGTAACGCAAGGCAAGGCACGGTCAGGCTAGGCAAGGCTAATGCACGACAACGCAAGGCTAGGCAATGCACGGCTAGGCAAGGAAAGAGTAACGGAAGGAAAGGAAGGCAAAGCAAAGCAAGGCAAGGCAAGTGTAACAAAAGGCACGGCACGGCAAGGGGAAACAAGGGTAAGGCACGACAACGCAAGGCTAGGCAGTGCACGGCAAGGCAAGGAAAGGGTAACGGAAGGAAAGGAAGGCAAGGCAAAGAAAGGCAAGGCAAGTGTAACGGAAGGAACGGCACAGCAAGGGGAAACAAGGCTAAGGCAAGACAACGCACGGCTAGGCAGTGCACGGCTAGGCAAGGAAAGAGTAACGGAAGGAAAGAAAGGCAAGGGAAAGCAAGGGAAGGCAAGGCTAACGGAAGGAACGGCACGGTACGGGGAAACAAGGCTAAGGCACGACAACGCAGGACTAGGCAATGCACGGCAAGGCAAAGAAAGGGTAACGCAAGGCAAGGCACGGTCAGGCGACGCAAGGCTAAGGCACGACAACGCAAGGCTAGGCAATGCACGGAAGGTAAGTAAAGAGTAACGGAAGGCAAGGAAGGCAAGGGAAAGCAAGGGTAGGCAAGGGCAACGGACTGAACGGCACGTTAAGGGGAAACAAGCCTAAGGCACGACAACGCAGGACTAGGCAATGCACGGCAAGGCAAGGAAAGGGTAACGCAAGGCAAGGCACGGTCAGGCGAGGCAACGCTAATGCACGAAAAAGCACGGCTAGGCAATGCACGGCAAGGCAAGGAAAGGGTAACGCAAGGCAAGGCACGGTCAGGCGAGGCAAGGCTAATGCACGACAACGCAAGGCTAGGCAATGCACGGCAAGGCAAGGAAAGGGTAACGCAAGGCAATGCACGGTCAGGCGAGGCAAGGCTAATGCACGACAACGCAAGGCTAGGCAGTGCTCGGCAAGGCAAGGAAAGAGTAAAGGAAGGAAAGAAAGGCAAGGGAAAGCAAGGGAAGGCAAGTGTAACAAAAGGGAAGCAACGGCACGGGGAAACAAGGGTAAGGCACGGCAACGCACGGCTAGGCAATGCATGGCAAGGCAAGGAAAGGGTAACGCAAAGCAAGGCACGGTGAGGCAAGGGAAGGCTAATGCACGACAACGCTCGGCTAGGCAATGCACGGCAAGGCAAGGAAAGGGTAACGCAAGGCAAGGCACGGTCAGGCGAGCCAAGGCTAAGGCACGACAACGCAAGGCTAGGCAGTGCACGGCTAGGCAAGGAAAGAGTAACGGAAGGAAAGGAAGGCAAGGCAAAGTAAGGCATGGCAAGTGTAACGGAACAAACGGCACAGCAAGGGGAAACAAGGCTAAGGCAAGACAACGCACGGCTAGGCAATGCACGGCAAGGGAAGGAAAGGGTAACGCAAGGCAAGGCACGGTCAGGCGAGGCAAGGCTAATGCACCACAACGCAAGGCTAGGCAGTGCTCGGCAAGGCAAGGAAAGAGTAACGGAAGGAAAGAAAGGCAAGGGAAAGCAAGGGAAGGCAAGGGTAACGGAAGGAACGGCACGGTAAGGGGAAACAAGGCTAAGGCACGACAACGCAGGACTAGGCAAAGCACGGCAAGTCAAAGAAAGGGTAACGCAAGGCAAGGCACGGTCAGGCGAGGCAAGGCTAATGCACGACAACGCAAGGCTAGGCAATGCACGGCTAGGCAAGGAAAGAGTAACGGAAGGAGAGGAAGGCAAGGCAAAGCAAGGCAAGGCAAGTGTAACAAAAGGCAAGGCACGGCAAGGGGAAACAAGGGTAAGGCACGGCAACGCACGGCTAGGCAATGCACGGCCAAGCAAGGAAAGGGTAACGCAAGGCAAGGCACGGTGAGGAAAGGCAAGGCTAATGCACGACAATGCAGTGCTAGGCAATGCACGGCAAGGCAAGGAAATCATAACGCAAGGCAAGGCACGGTCAGGCGAGGCAAGGCTAATGCACGACAACGCAAGGCTAGGCAGTGCTCGGCAAGGCAAGGAAAGAGTAACGGAAGGAAAGAAAGGCAAGGGAAAGCAAGGGAAGGCAAGGGTAACGGAAGGAACGGCACGGTAAGGGGAAACAAGGCTAAGGCACGACAACGCAGGACTAGGCAATGCACGGCAAGGCAAAGAATGCGTAACGCAAGGCAAGGCACGGTCAGGCGAGGCAAGGCTAATGCACGACAACGCAAGGCTAGGCAATGCACGGCTAGGCAAGGAAAGAGTAACGGAAGGAGAGGAAGGCAAGGCAAAGCAAGGCAAGGCAAGTGTAAGAAAAGGCAAGGCACGGCAAGGGGAAACAAGGGTAAGGCACGGCAACGCACGGCTAGGCAATGCACGGCCAAGCAAGGAAAGGGTAACGCAAGGCAAGGCACGGTGAGGAAAGGCAAGGCTAATGCACGACAATGCAGGGCTAGGCAATGCACGGCAAGGCAAGGAAAGCATAACGCAAGGCAAGGCACGGTCAGGCGAGGCAAGGCTAATGCACGACAACGCAAGGCTAGGCAGTGCTCGGCAAGGCAAGGAAAGAGTAACGGAAGGAAAGAAAGGCAAGGGAAAGCAAGGGAAGGCAAAGGTAACGGAAGGAACGGCACGGTAAGGGGAAACAAGGCTAAGGCACGACAACGCAGGACTAAGCAATGCACGGCAAGGCAAGGAAAGGGTAACGCAAGGCAAGGCACGGTCAGGCGAGGCAAGGCTAAGGCAGGACAACGCAAGGCTAGGCAATGCACGGAAGGCAAGCAAAGAGTAACGGAAGGCAAGGAAGGCAAGGGAAGGCAAAGGTAAAGGAAGGAACGGCACGGTAAGCGGAAACAAGGCTAAGGCACGAAAACTCAGGACTAGGCAATGCACGGCAAGGGAAGGAAAGGGTAACGCAAGGCAATGCACGGTCAGGCGAGGCAAGGCTAATGCACGACAACGCAAGGCTAGGCAGTGCTCGGCAAGGCAAGGAAAGAGTAACGGAAGGAAAGAAATGCAAGGGAAAGCAAGGGAAGGAAAGGGTAACGGAAGCAACAGCACGGTAAGGGGAAACAAGGCTAAGGCACGACAACGCAGGACTAGGCAAGGCACGGCAAGGCAAGGAAAGGGTAACGCAAGGCAAGGCACGGTGAGGCGAGGCAAGGCTAAGGCACGACAACGCAAGTCTAGGCAGTGCACGGCTAGGCAAGGAAAGAGTAACGGAAGGAGAGGAAAGCAAGGCAAAGCAAGGCAAGGCAAGTGTAACAAAAGGCAAGCCACGGCAAGGGGAAACAAGGGTAAGGCACGGCAACGCACGGCTAGGCAATGCATGGCAAGGCAAGGAAAGGGTAACGGAAAGCAAGGCACGGTGAGGCAAGGGAAGGCTAATGCACGACAACGCTCGGCTAGGCAATGCACGGCAAGGCAAGGAAAGGGTAACGCAAGGCAAGGCACTGTCAGGCGAGCCAAGGCTAAGGCACGACAACGCAAGTCTAGGCAGTGCACGGCTAGGCAACGAAAGAGTAACGGAAGGAAAGGAAGGGAAGGCAAAGTAAGGCAAGGCAAGTGTAACGGAAGAAACGGCACAGCAAGGGGAAACAAGGCTAAGGCAAGACAACGCACGGCTAGGCAATGCACGGCAAGGGAAGGAAAGGGTAACGCAAGGCAAGGCACGGTCAGGCGAGGCAAGGCTAATGCAAGACAACGCAAGGCTAGGCAATGCACGGCTAGGCAAGGAAAGAGTAACGGAAGGAAAGGAAGGCAAAGCAAAGCAAGGCAAGGCAAGTGTAACAAAAGGCACGGCACGGCAAGGGGAAACAAGGGTAAGGCACGACAACGCAAGGCTAGGAAGTGCACGGCAAGGCAAGGAAAGGGTAACGCAAGGCAAGGTACGGTGAGGCAAGGGAAGGCTAATGCACGACAACGCAAGGCTAGGCAGTGCACAGCTAGGCAAGGAAAGAGTAACGGAACAAAGGAAGGCAAGGCAAAGAAAGGCAAGGCAAGTGTAACGGAAGGAACGGCACAGCAAGGGGAAACAAGGCTAAGGCACGACAACGCACGGCTAGGCAGTGCACGGCTAGGCAAGGAAAGAGTAACGGAAGGAAAGAAAGGCAAGGGAAAGCAAGGGAAGGCAAGGCTAACGGAAGGAACGGCACGGTACGGGGAAACAAGGCTAAGGCACGACAACGCAGGACTAGGCAATGCACGGCAAGGCAAAGAAAGGGTAACGCAAGGCAAGGCACGGTCAGGCGACGCAAGCCTAAGGCACGACAACGCAAGGCCAAGCAATGCACGGAAGGTAAGTAAAGAGTAACGGAAGGCAAGGAAGGCAAGGGAAAGCAAGGGTAGGCAAGGGCAACGGACGGAACGGCACGTTAAGGGGAAACAAGCCTAAGGCACGACAACGCAGGACTAGGCAATGCACGGCAAGGCAAGGAAAGGGTAACGCAAGGCAAGGCACGGTCAGGCGAGGCAACGCTAATGCACGAAAAAGCACGGCTAGGCAATGCACGGCAAGGCAAGGAAAGGGTAACGCAAGGCAAGGCACTGTCAGGCGAGGCAAGGCTAATGCACGACAACGCAAGGCTAGGCAATGCACGGCTAGGCAAGGAAAGAGTAACGGAAGGAGAGGAAGGCAAGGCAAAGCAAGGCAAGGCAAGTGTAACAAAAGGCAAGGCACGGCAAGGGGAAACAAGGGTAAGGCACGGCAACGCACGGCTAGGCAATGCACGGCCAAGCAAGGAAAGGTAACGCAAGGCAAGGCACGGTGAGGAAAGGCAAGGCTAATGCACGACAATGCAGGGCTAGGCAATGCACGGCAAGGCAAGGAAAGCATAACGCAAGGCAAGGCACGGTCAGGCGAGGCAAGGCTAATGCACGACAACGCAAGGCTAGGCAGTGCTCGGCAAGGCAAGGAAAGAGTAACGGAAGGAAAGAAAGGCAAGGGAAAGCAAGGGAAGGCAAGGGTAACGGAAGGAACGGCACGGTAAGGGGAAACAAGGCTAAGGCACGACAACGCAGGACTAGGCAATGCACGGCAAGGCAAAGAAAGCGTAACGCAAGGCAAGGCACGGTCAGGCGAGGCAAGGCTAATGCACGACAACGCAAGGCTAGGCAATGCACGGCTAGGCAAGGAAAGAGTAACGGAAGGAGAGGAAGGCAAGGCAAAGCAAGGCAAGGCAAGTGTAACAAAAGGCAAGGCACGGCAAGGGGAAACAAGGGTAAGGCACGGCAACGCACGGCTAGGCAATGCACGGCCAAGCAAGGAAAGGGTAACGCAAGGCAAGGCACGGTGAGGAAAGGCAAGGCTAATGCACGACAATGCAGGGCTAGGCAATGCACGGCAAGGCAAGGAAAGCATAACGCAAGGCAAGGCACGGTCAGGCGAGGCAAGGCTAATGCACGACAACGCAAGGCTAGGCAGTGCTCGGCAAGGCAAGGAAAGAGTAACGGAAGGAAAGAAAGGCAAGGGAAAGCAAGGGAAGGCAAAGGTAACGGAAGGAACGGCACGGTAAGGGGAAACAAGGCTAAGGCACGACAACGCAGGACTAGGCAATGCACGGCAAGGCAAGTAAAGGGTAACGCAAGGCAAGGCACGGTCAGGCGAGGCAAGGCTAAGGCAGGACAACGCAAGGCTAGGCAATGCACGGAAGGCAAGCAAAGAGTAACGGAAGGCAAGGAAGGCAAGGGAAGGCAAAGGTAAAGGAAGGAACGGCACGGTAAGCGGAAACAAGGCTAAGGCACGAAAACTCAGGACTAGGCAATGCACGGCAAGGGAAGGAAAGGGTAACGCAAGGCAATGCACGGTCAGGCGAGGCAAGGCTAATGCACGACAACGCAAGGCTAGGCAGTGCTCGGCAAGGCAAGGAAAGAGTAACGGAAGGAAAGAAAGGCAAGGGAAAGCAAGGGAAGGAAAGGGTAACGGAAGCAACGGCACGGTAAGGGGAAACAAGGCTAAGGCACGACAACGCAGGACTAGGCAATGCACGGCAAGGCAAGGAAAGGGTAACGCAAGGCAAGGCACGGTGAGGCGAGGCAAGGCTAAGGCACGACAACGCAAGTCTAGGCAGTGCACGGCTAGGCAAGGAAAGAGTAACGGAAGGAGAGGAAAGCAAGGCAAAGCAAGGCAAGGCAAGTGTAACAAAAGGCAAGCCACGGCAAGGGGAAACAAGGGTAAGGCACGGCAACGCACGGCTAGGCAATGCATGGCAAGGCAAGGAAAGGGTAACGCAAAGCAAGGCACGGTGAGGCAAGGGAAGGCTAATGCACGACAACGCTCGGCTAGGCAATGCACGGCAAGGCAAGGAAAGGGTAACGCAAGGCAAGGCACTGTCAGGCGAGCCAAGGCTAAGGCACGACAACGCAAGTCTAGGCAGTGCACGGCTAGGCAAGGAAAGAGTAACGGAAGGAAAGGAAGGGAAGGCAAAGTAAGGCAAGGCAAGTGTAACGGAAGAAACGGCACAGCAAGGGGACACAAAGGCTAAGGCAAGACAACGCACGGCTAGGCAATGCACGGCAAGGGAAGGAAAGGGTAACGCAAGGCAAGGCACGGTCAGGCGAGGCAAGGCTAATGCAAGACAACGCAAGGCTAGGCAATGCACGGCTAGGCAAGGAAAGAGTAACGGAAGGAAAGGAAGGCAAAGCAAAGCAAGGCAAGGCAAGTGTAACAAAAGGCACGGCACGGCAAGGGGAAACAAGGGTAAGGCACGACAACGCAAGGCTAGGAAGTGCACGGCAAGGCAAGGAAAGGGTAACGCAAGGCAAGGTACGGTGAGGCAAGGGAAGGCTAATGCACGACAACGCAAGGCTAGGCAGTGCACAGCTAGGCAAGGAAAGAGTAACGGAAGGAAAGGAAGGCAAGGCAAAGAAAGGCAAGGCAAGTGTAACGGAAGGAACGGCACAGCAAGGGGAAACAAGGCTAAGGCACGACAACGCACGGCTAGGCAGTGCACGGAAGGTAAGTAAAGAGTAACGGAAGGCAAGGAAGGCAAGGGAAAGCAAGGGTAGGCAAGGGCAACGGACGGAACGGCACGTTAAGGGGAAACAAGCCTAAGGCACGACAACGCAGGACTAGGCAATGCACGGCAAGGCAAGGAAAGGGTAACGCAAGGCAAGGCACGGTCAGGCGAGGCAACGCTAATGCACGAAAAAGCACGGCTAGGCAATGCACGGCAAGGCAAGGAAAGGGTAACGCAAGGCAAGGCACGGTCAGGCAAGGCTAATGCACGACAACGCAAGGCTAGGCAATGTACGGCAAGGCAAGGAAATGGTAACGGAAGTAAAGGAAGGCAAGGCAAAGCAAGGCAAGGCAAGTGTAACGGAAGGCAAGGCACGGTAGGGGAAACAAGGCTAAGGCACGACAACGCACGGCTAGGCAATGCACGGCAAGGCAAGGAAAGGGTAACGCAAGGCAAGGCACGGTCAGGCGAGGCAAGGCTAATGCACGACAACGCAAGGCTAGGCAATGCACGGCAAGGCAAGGAAAGGGTAACGCAAGGCAATGCACGGTCAGGCGAGGCAAGGCTAATGCACGACAACGCAAGGCTAGGCAGTGCTCGGCAAGGCAAGGAAAGAGTAACGGAAGGAAAGAAAGGCAAGGGAAAGCAAGGGAAGGCAAGGGTAACGGAAGGAACGGCACGGTAAGGGGAAACAAGGCTAAGGCACGACAACGCAGGACTAGGCAATGCACGGCAAGGCAAGGAAAGGGTAACGCAAGGCAAGGCACGGTCAGGGGAGGCAAGGCTAATGCACGACAACGCAAGGCTAGGCAATGCACGGCTAGGCAAGGAAAGAGTAACGGAAGGAGAGGAAGGCAAGGCAAAGCAAGGCAAGGCAAGTGTAACAAAAGGCAAGGCACGGCAAGGGGAAACAAGGGTAAGGCACGGCAACGCACGGCTAGGCAATGCACCGCCAAGCAAGGAAAGGGTAACGCAAGGCAAGGCACGGTGAGGAAACGCAAGGCTAATGCACGACAATGCAGGGCTAGGCAATGCACGCAAGGCAAGGAAAGCATAACGCAAGGCAAGGCACGGTCAGCCGAGGCAAGGCTAATGCACGACAACGCAAGGCTAGGCAGTGCTCGGCAAGGAAAGGAAAGAGTAACGGAAGGAAAGAAAGGCAAGGGAAAGCAAGGGAAGGCAAGGGTAACGGAAGGAACGGCACGGTAAGGGGAAACAAGGCTAAGGCACGACAACGCAGGACTAGGCAATGCACGGCAAGGCAAGGAAAGGGTAACGCAAGGCAAGGCACGGTCAGGCGAGGCAAGGCTAATGCACGACAACGCAAGGCTAGGCAATGCACGGCTAGGCAAGGAAAGAGTAACGGAAGGAAAGGAAGGCAAAGGCAAAGAAAGGCAAGGCAAGTGTAACGGTAAAAGGCACGGCACGGCAAGGGGAAACAAGGCTAAGGCACGACAACGCACGGCTAGGCAGTGCACGGCTAGGCAAGGAAAGAGTAACGGAAGGAAAGAAAGGCAAGGGAAAGCAAGGGAAGGCAAGGCTAACGGAAGGAACGGCACGGTAAGGGGAAACAAGGCTAAGGCACGACAACGCAGGACTAGGCAATGCACGGCAAGGCAAAGAAAGGGTAACGCAAGGCAAGGCACGGTCAGGCGAGGCAAGGCTAATGCACGACAACGCAAGGCTAGGCAATGCACGGAAGGCAAGGAAAGAGTAACGGAAGGCAAGGAAGGCCAGGGAAAGCAAGGCAAGGCAAGTGTAACGGAAGGAACGGCACGGCAAGGGGAAACAAGGGTAAGGCACGACAACGCACGGCTAGGCAATGCACGGCAAGGCAAGGAAAGGGTAACGCAAGGCAAGGCACGGTCAGGCGAGGCAAGGCTAATGCACGACAATGCAGGGCTAGGCAATGCACGGCAAGGCAAGGAAAGGGTAACGCAAGGCAAGGCACGGTCAGGCGAGGCAAGGCTAATGCACGACAACGCAAGGCTAGGCAATGCACGGCAAGGCAAGGAAAGGGTAACGCAAGGCAATGCACGGTCAGGCGAGGCAAGGCTAATGCACGACAACGCAAGGCTAGGCAGTGCTCGTCAAAGCAAGGAAAGAGTAACGGAAGGAAAGAAAGGCAAGGGAAAGCAAGGGAAGGCAAAGGTAAGGGAAGGAACGGCACGGTAAGCGGAAACAAGGCTAAGGCACGACAACTAAGGACTAGGCAATGCACGGCAAGGCAAAGAAAGGGTAACGCAAGGCAAGGCACGGTCAGGCGAGGCAAGGCTAATGCACGACAACGCAAGGCTAGGCAATGCACGGCTAGGCAAGGAAAGAGTAACGGAAGGAAAGGAAGGCAAAGCAAAGCAAGGCAAGGCAAGTGTAACAAAAGGCACGGCACGGCAAGGGGAAACAAGGGTAAGGCACGACAACGCAAGGCTAGGCAGTGCACGGTAAGGCAAGGAAAGGGTAATGCAAGGCAAGGCGGTGAGGCAAGGGAAGGCTAATGCACGACAACGCAAGGCTAGGCAGTGCACAGCTAGGCAAGGAAAGAGTAACGGAAGGAAATGAAGGCAAGGCAAAGAAAGGCAAGGCAAGTGTAACGGAAGGAACGGCACAGCAAGGGGAAACGAGGCTAAGGCACGACAACGCACGGCTAGGCAGTGCACGGCTAGGCAAGGAAAGAGTAACGGAAGGAAAGAAAGGCAAGGGAAAGAAAGGGAAGGCAAGGCTAACGGAAGGAACGGCACGGTACGGGGAAACAAGGCTAAGGCACGACAACGCAGGACTAGGCAATGCACGGCAAGGCAAGGAAAGAGTAACGGAAGGCAAGGAAGGCAAGGGAAGGCAAAGGTAAAGGAAGGAACGGCACGGTAAGCGGAAACAAGGCTAAGGCACGACAACGCACGGCTAGGCAATGCACGGCAAGGCAAGGAAAGGGTAACGCAAGGCAAGGCACGGTCAGGCGAGGCAAGGCTAATGCACGACAACGCAAGGCTAGGCAATGCACGGCTAGGCAAGGAAAGAGTAACGGAAGGAAAGGAAGGCAAGGCAAAGAAAGGCAAGGCAAGTGTAACGGAAGGAACAGCACAGCAAGGGGAAACAAGGCTAAGGCACGACAACGGACGGCTAGGCAGTGCACGGCTAGGCAAGGAAAGAGTAACGGAAGGAAAGAAAGGCAATGGAAAGCAAGGGAAGGCAAGGCTAACGGAAGGAACGGCACGGTACGGGGAAACAAGGCTAAGGCACGACAACGCAGGACTAGGAAATGCACGGCAAGGCAAAGAAAGGGTAACGCAAGGCAAGGCACGGTCAGGCGACGAAAGGCTAAGGCACGACAACGCAAGGCTAGGCAATGCACGGAAGGTAAGTAAAGAGTAACGGAAGGCAAGGAAGGCAAGGGAAAGCAAGGGTAAGCAAGGGCAACGGACGGAACGGCACGTTAAGGGTAAACAAGCCTAAGGCACGACAACGCAGGACTAGGCAATGCACGGCAAGGCAAGGAAAGGGTAACGCAAGGCAAGGCACGGTCAGGCGAGGCAACGCTAATGCACGAAAAAGCACGGCTAGGCAATGCACGGCAAGGCAAGGAAAGAGTAACGGAAGGAAAGGAAGGCAAAGCAAAGCAAGGCAAGGCAAGTGTAACAAAAGGCACGGCACGGCAAGGGGAAACAAGGGTAAGGCACGACAACGCAAGGCTAGGCAGTGCACGGCAAGGCAAGGAAAGGGTAACGCAAGGCAAGGTACGTTGAGGCAAGGGAAGGCTAATGCACGACAACGCAAGGCTAGGCAGTGCACGGCTAGGCAAGGAAAGAGTAACGGAAGGAAAGGAAGGCAAGGCAAAGAAAGGCAAGGCAAGTGTAACGGAAGGAACGGCACAGCAAGGGGAAACAAGGCTAAGGCACGACAACGCACGGCTAGGCATTGCACGGCTAGGCAAGGAAAGAGTAACGGAAGGAAAGAAAGGCAAGGGAAAGCAAGGGAAGGCAAGGCTAACGGAAGGAACGACACGGTACGGGGAAACAAGGTTAAGGCACGACAACGCAGGACTAGGCAATGCACGGCAAGGCAAAGAAAGGTTAACGCAAGGCAAGGCATGGTCAGGCGACGCAAGGCTAAGGCACGACAACGCAAGGCAAGGCAATGCACGGAAGGTAAGTAAAGAGTAACGGAAGGCAAGGACGGCAAGGGAAAGCAAGGGTAGGCAAGGGCAACGGACGGAACGGCACGTTAAGGGGAAACAAGCCTAAGGCACGACAACGCAGGACTAGGCAATGCACGGCAAGGCAAGGAAAGGGTAACGCAAGGCAAGGCACGGTCAGGCGAGGCAACGCTAATGCACGAAAAAGCACGGCTAGGCAATGCACGGCAAGGCAAGGAAAGGGTAACGCAAGGCAAGGCACGGTCAGGCGAGGCAAGGCTAATGCACGGCAACGCAAGGCTAGGCAATGCACGGCAAGGCAAGGAAAGGGTAACGCAAGGCAATGCACGGTCAGGCGAGGCAAGGCTAATGCACGACAACGCAAGGCTAGGCAGTGCTCGGCAAGGCAAGGAAAGAGTAACGGAAGGAAAGAAAGGCAAGGGAAAGCAAGGGAAGGCAAGGGTAACGGAAGGAACGGCACGGTAAGGGGAAACAAGGCTAAGGCACGACAACGCAGGACTAGGCAATGCACGGCAAGGCAAGGAAAGGGTAACGCAAGGCAAGGCACGGTCAGGCGAGGCAACGCTAATGCACGAAAAAGCACGGCTAGGCAATGCACGGCAAGGCAAGGAAAGGGTAACGCAAGGCAAGGCACGGTCAGGCGAGGCAAGGCTAATGCACGACAACGCAAGGCTAGGCAATGCACGGCAAGGCAAGGAAAGAGTAACGGAAGGAGAGGAAGGCAAGGCAAAGCAAGGCAAGACAAGTGTAACAAAAGGCAAGGCACGGCAAGGGGAAACAAGGGTAAGGCACGGCAACGCACGGCTAGGCAATGCACGGCCAAGCAAGGAAAGGGTAACGCAAGGCAAGGAACGGTGAGGAAAGGCAAGGCTAATGCACGACAATGCAGGGCTAGGCAATGCACGGCAAGACAAGGAAAGCATAACGCAAGGCAAGGCACGGTCAGGCGAGGCAAGGCTAATGCACGACAACGCAAGGCTAGGCAGTGTTCGGCAAGGCAAGGAAAGAGTAACGGAAGGAAAGAAAGGCAAGGGAAAGCAAGGGAAGGCAAAAGTAACGGAAGGAACGGCACGGTAAGGGGAAACAAGGCTAAGGCACGACAACGCAGGACTAGGCAATGCACGGCAAGCAAGGAAAGGGTAACGCAAGGCAAGGCACGGTCAGGCGAGGCAACGCTAATGCACGAAAAAGCACGGCTAGGCAATGCACGGCAAGGCAAGGAAAGGGTAACGCAAGGCAAGGCACGGTCAGGCGAGGCAAGGCTAATGCACGACAACGCAAGGCTAGGCAATGCACGGCAAGGCAAGGAAAGGGTAACGCAAGGCAATGCACGGTCAGGCGAGGCAAGGCTAATGCACGACAACGTAACGCTAGGCAGTTTTCGGCAAGGCAAGGAAAGAGTAACGGAAGGAAAGAAAGGCAAGGGAAAGCAAGGGAAGGCAAGGGTAACGGAAGGAACGGCACGGTAAGGGGAAACAAGGTTAAGGCACGACAACGCAGGACTAGGCAATGCACGGCAAGGCAAAGAAAGGGTAACGCAAGGCAAGGAACGGTCAGGCGAGGCAAGGCTAATGCACGACAACGCAAGGCTAGGCAATGCACGGCTAGGAAAGGAAAGAGTAACGGAAGGAGAGGAAGGCAAGGCAAAGCAAGGCAAGGCAAGTGTAACAAAAGGCAAGGCACGGCAAGGGGAAACAAGGGTAAGGCACGGCAACGCACGGCTAGGCAATGCACGGCCAAGCAAGGAAAGGGTAACGCAAGGCAAGGCACGGTGAGGAAAGGCAAGGCTAATGCACGACAATGCAGGGCTAGGCAATGCACGGCAAGGCAAGGAAAGCATAACGCAAGGGAAGGCACGGTCAGGCGAGGCAAGGCTAATGCACGACAACGCAAGGCTAGGCAGTGCTCGGCAAGGCAAGGAAAGAGTAACGGAAGGAAAGAAAGGCAAGGGAAAGCAAGGGAAGGCAAGGGTAACGGAAGGAACGGCACGGTAAGGGGAAACAAGGCTAAGGCACGACAACGCAGGACTAGGCAATGCACGGCAAGGCAAGGAAAGGGTAACGCAAGGCAAGGCACGGTCAGGCGAGGGAAGGCTAAGGCAGGACAACGCAAGGCTAGGCAATGCACGGAAGGCAAGCAAAGAGTAACGGAAGGCAAGGAAGGCAAGGGAAGGCAAAGGTAAGGGAAGGAACGGCACGGTAAGCGGAAACAAGGCTAAGGCACGACAACTAAGGACTAGGCAATGCACGGCAAGGCAAAGAAAGGGTAACGCAAGGCAAGGCACGGTCAGGCGAGGCAAGGCTAATGCACGACAACGCAAGGCTAGGCAATGCACGGCTAGGCAAGGAAAGAGTAACGGAAGGAAAGGAAGGCAAAGCAAAGCAAGGCAAGGCAAGTGTAACAAAAGGCACGGCACGGCAAGGGGAAACAAGGGTAAGGCACGACAACGCAAGGCTAGGCAGTGCACGGTAAGGCAAGGAAAGGGTAATGCAAGGCAAGGTACGGTGAGGCAAGGGAAGGCTAATGCACGACAACGCAACGCTAGGCAGTGCACAGCTAGGCAAGGAAAGAGTAACGGAAGGAAATGAAGGCAAGGCAAAGAAAGGCAAGGCAAGTGTAACGGAAGGAACGGCACAGCAAGGGGAAACGAGGCTAAGGCACGACAACGCACGGCTAGGCAGTGCACGGCTAGGCAAGGAAAGAGTAACGGAAGGAAAGAAAGGCAAGGGAAAGAAAGGGAAGGCAAGGCTAACGGAAGGAACGGCACGGTACGGGGAAACAAGGCTAAGGCACGACAACGAAGGACTAGGCAATGCACGGCAAGGCAAGCAAAGAGTAACGGAAGGCAAGGAAGGCAAGGGAAGGCAAAGGTAAAGGAAGGAACGGCACGGTAAGCGGAAACAAGGCTAAGGCACGACAACGCACGGCTAGGCAATGCACGGCAAGGCAAGGAAAGGGTAACGCAAGGCAAGGCACGGTCAGGCGAGGCAAGGCTAATGCACGACAACGCAAGGCTAGGCAATGCACGGCTAGGCAAGGAAAGAGTAACGGAAGGAAAGGAAGGCAAGGCAAAGAAAGGCAAGGCAAGTGTAACGGAAGGAACAGCACAGCAAGGGGAAACAAGGCTAAGGCACGACAACGGACGGCTAGGCAGTGCACGGCTAGGCAAGGAAAGAGTAACGGAAGGAAAGAAAGGCAAGGGAAAGCAAGGGAAGGCAAGGCTAACGGAAGGAACGGCACGGTACGGGGAAACAAGGCTAAGGCACGACAACGCAGGACTAGGCAATGCACGGCAAGGCAAAGAAAGGGTAACGCAAGGCAAGGCACGGTCAGGCGACGAAAGGCTAAGGCACGACAACGCAAGGCTAGGCAATGCACGGAAGGTAAGTAAAGAGTAACGGAAGGCAAGGAAGGCAAGGGAAAGCAAGGGTAAGCAAGGGCAACGGACCTAACGGCACGTTAAGGGTAAACAAGCCTAAGGCACGACAACGCAGGACTAGGCAATGCACGGCAAGGCAAGGAAAGGGTAACGCAAGGCAAGGCACGGTCAGGCGAGGCAACGCTAATGCACGAAAAAGCACGGCTAGGCAATGCACGGCAAGGCAAGGAAAGGGTAACGCAAGGCAAGGCACGGTCAGGCGAGGCAAGGCTAATGCACGACAACGCAAGGCTAGGCAATGCACGGCAAGGCAAGGAAAGGGTAACGCAAGGCAATGCACGGTCAGGCGAGGCAAGGCTAATGCACGACAACGCAAGGCTAGGCAGTGCTCGTCAAAGCAAGGAAAGAGTAACGGAAGGAAAGAAAGGCAAGGGAAAGCAAGGGAAGGCAAGGGTAACGGAAGGAACGGCACGGTAAGGGGAAATAAGGCTAAGGCACGACAACGCAGGACTAGGCAATGCACGGCAAGGCAAAGAAAGGGTAACGCAAGGCAAGGCACGGTCAGGCGAGGCAAGGCTAATGCACGACAACGCAAGGCTAGGCAATGCACGGCTAGGCAAGGAAAGAGTAACGGAAGGAGAGGAAGGCAAGGCAAAGCAAGGCAAGGCAAGTGTAACAAAAGGCAAGGCACGGCAAGGGGAAACAAGGGTAAGGCACGGCAACGCACGGCTAGGCAATGCACGGCCAAGCAAGGAAAGGGTAACGCAAGGCAAGGCACGGTGAGGAAAGGCAAGGCTAATGCACGACAATGCAGGGCTAGGCAATGCACGGCAAGGCAAGGAAAGCATAACGCAAGGCAAGGCACGGTCAGGCGAGGCAAGGCTAATGCACGACAACGCAAGGCTAGGCAGTGCTCGGCAAGGCAAGGAAAGAGTAACGGAAGGAAAGAAAGGCAAGGGAAAGCAAGGGAAGGCAAGGGTAACGGAAGGAACGGCACGGTAAGGGGAAACAAGGCTAAGGCACGACAACGCAGGACTAGGCAATGCACGGCAAGGCAAGGAAAGGGTAACGCAAGGCAAGGCACGGTCAGGCGAGGCAAGGCTAAGGCACGACAACGCAAGGCCAGGCAGTGCTCGGCAAGGCAAGGAAAGAGTAACGGAAGGAAAGAAAGGCAAGGGAAAGCAAGGGAAGGAAAGGGTAACGGAAGGAACGGCACGGTAAGGGGAAACAAGGCTAAGGCACGACAACGCAGGACTAGGCACTGCACGGCAAGGCAAGGAAAGGGTAACGCAAGGCAAGGCACGGTCAGGCGAGGCAAGGCTAAGGCACGACAACGCAAGTCTAGGCAGTGCACGGCTAGGCAAGGAAAGAGTAACGGAAGGAGAGGAAAGCAAGGCAAAGCAAGGCAAGGCAAGTGTAACAAAAGGCAAGCCACGGCAAGGGGAAACAAGGGTAAGGCACGGCAACGCACGGCTAGGCAATGCATGGCAAGGCAAGGAAAGGGTAACGCAAAGCAAGGCACGGTGAGGCAAGGGAAGGCTAATGCACGACAACGCTCGGCTAGGCAATGCACGGCAAGGCAAGGAAAGGTTAACGCAAGGCAAGGCACTGTCAGGCGAGCCAAGGCTAAGGCACGACAACGCAAGTCTAGGCAGTGCACGGCTAGGCAAGGAAAGAGTAACGGAAGGAAAGGAAGGCAAGGCAAAGTAAGGCAAGGCAAGTGTAACGGAAGAAACGGCACAGCAAGGGGAAACAAGGCTAAGGCAAGACAACGCACGGCTAGGCAATGCACGGCAAGGGAAGGAAAGGGTAACGCAAGGCAAGGCACGGTCAGGCGAGGCAAGGCTAATGCACGACAATGCAAGGCTAGGCAATGCACGGCTAGGCAAGGAAAGAGTAACGGAAGGAAAGGAAGGCAAAGCAAAGCAAGGCAAGGCAAGTGTAACAAAAGGCACGGCACGGCAAGGGGAAACAAGGGTAAGGCACGACAACGCAAGGCTAGGCAGTGCACGGCAAGGCAAGGAAAGGGTAACGCAAGGCAAGGTACGTTGAGGCAAGGGAAGGCTAATGCACGACAACGCAAGGCTAGGCAGTGCACGGCTAGGCAAGGAAAGAGTAACGGAAGGAAAGGAAGGCAAGGCAAAGAAAGGCAAGGCAAGTGTAACGGAAGGAACGGCACAGCAAGGGGAAACAAGGCTAAGGCACGACAACGCACGGCTAGGCATTGCACGGCTAGGCAAGGAAAGAGTAACGGAAGGAAAGAAAGGCAAGGGAAAGCAAGGGAAGGCAAGGCTAACGGAAGGAACGACACGGTACGGGGAAACAAGGTTAAGGCACGACAACGCAGGACTAGGCAATGCACGGCAAGGCAAAGAAAGGTTAACGCAAGGCAAGGCATGGTCAGGCGACGCAAGGCTAAGGCACGACAACGCAAGGCAAGGCAATGCACGGAAGGTAAGTAAAGAGTAACGGAAGGCAAGGAAGGCAAGGGAAAGCAAGGGTAGGCAAGGGCAACGGACGGAACGGCACGTTAAGGGGAAACAAGCCTAAGGCACGACAACGCAGGACTAGGCAATGCACGGCAAGGCAAGGAAAGGGTAACGCAAGGCAAGGCACGGTCAGGCGAGGCAACGCTAATGCACGAAAAAGCACGGCTAGGCAATGCACGGCAAGGCAAGGAAAGGGTAACGCAAGGCAAGGCACGGTCAGGCGAGGCAAGGCTAATGCACGACAACGCAAGGCTAGGCAATGCACGGCAAGGCAAGGAAAGAGTAACGCAAGGCAATGCACGGTCAGGCGAGGCAAGGCTAATGCACGACAACGCAAGGCTAGGCAGTGCTCGGCAAGGCAAGGAAAGAGTAACGGAAGGAAAGAAAGGCAAGGGAAAGCAAGGGAAGGCAAGGGTAACGGAAGGAACGGCACGGTAAGGGGAAACAAGGCTAAGGCACGACAACGCAGGACTAGGCAATGCACGGCAAGGCAAGGAAAGGGTAACGCAAGGCAAGGCACGGTCAGGCGAGGCAACGCTAATGCACGAAAAAGCACGGCTAGGCAATGCACGGCAAGGCAAGGAAAGGGTAACGCAAGGCAAGGCACGGTCACGCGAGGCAAGGCTAATGCACGACAACGCAAGGCTAGGCAATGCACGGCAAGGCAAGGAAAGAGTAACGGAAGGAGAGGAAGGCAAGGCAAAGCAAGGCAAGACAAGTGTAACAAAAGGCAAGGCACGGCAAGGGGAAACAAGGGTAAGGCACGGCAACGCACGGCTAGGCAATGCACGGCCAAGCAAGGAAAGGGTAACGCAAGGCAAGGAACGGTGAGGAAAGGCAAGGCTAATGCACGACAATGCAGGGCTAGGCAATGCACGGCAAGACAAGGAAAGCATAACGCAAGGCAAGGCACGGTCAGGCGAGGCAAGGCTAATGCACGACAACGCAAGGCTAGGCAGTGTTCGGCAAGGCAAGGAAAGAGTAACGGAAGGAAAGAAAGGCAAGGGAAAGCAAGGGAAGGCAAAAGTAACGGAAGGAACGGCACGGTAAGGGGAAACAAGGCTAAGGCACGACAACGCAGGACTAGGCAATGCACGGCAAGCAAGGAAAGGGTAACGCAAGGCAAGGCACGGTCAGGCGAGGCAACGCTAATGCACGAAAAAGCACGGCTAGGCAATGCACGGCAAGGCAAGGAAAGGGTAACGCAAGGGAAGGCACGGTCAGGCGAGGCAAGGCTAATGCACGACAACGCAAGGCTAGGCAATGCACGGCAAGGCAAGGAAAGGGTAACGCAAGGCAATGCACGGTCAGGCGAGGCAAGGCTAATGCACGACAACGTAACGCTAGGCAGTTTTCGGCAAGGCAAGGAAAGAGTAACGGAAGGAAAGGAAGGCAAGGGAAAGCAAGGGAAGGCAAGGGTAACGGAAGGAACGGCACGGTAAGGGGAAACAAGGCTAAGGCACGACAACGCAGGACTAGGCAATGCACGGCAAGGCAAAGAAAGGGTAACGCAAGGCAAGGCACGGTCAGGCGAGGCAAGGCTAATGCACGACAACGCAAGGCTAGGCAGTGCTCGGCAAGGCAAGGAAAGAGTAACGGAAGGAAAGAAAGGCAAGGGAAAGCAAGGGAAGGCAAGTGTAACAAAAGGGAAGCCACGGCACGGGGAAACAAGGGTAAGGCACGGCAACGCACGGCTAGGCAATGCATGGCAAGGCAAGGAAAGGGTAACGCAAAGCAAGGCACGGTGAGGCAAGGGAAGGCTAATGCACGACAACGCTCGGCTAGGCAATGCACGGCAAGGCAAGGAAAGGTTAACGCAAGGCAAGGCACTGTCAGGCGAGCCAAGGCTAAGGCACGACAACGCAAGTCTAGGCAGTGCACGGCTAGGCAAGGAAAGAGTAACGGAAGGAAAGGAAGGCAATGCAAAGTAAGGCAAGGCAAGTGTAACGGAAGAAACGGCACAGCAAGGGGAAACAAGGCTAAGGCAAGACAACGCACGGCTAGGCAATGCACGGCAAGGGAAGGAAAGGGTAACGCAAGGCAAGGCACGGTCAGGCGAGGCAAGGCTAATGCACGACAACGCAAGGCTAGGCAATGCACGGCTAGGCAAGGAAAGAGTAACGGAAGGAAAGGAAGGCAAAGCAAAGCAAGGCAAGACAAGTGTAACAAAAGGCACGGCACGGCAAGGGGAAACAAGGGTAAGGCACGACAACGCAAGGCTAGGCAGTGCACGGCAAGGCAAGGAAAGGGTAACGCAAGGCAAGGTACGTTGAGGCAAGCGAAGGCTAATGCACGACAACGCAAGGCTAGGCAGTGCACGGCTAGGCAAGGAAAGAGTAACGGAAGGAAAGGAAGGCAAGGCAAAGAAAGGCAAGGCAAGTGTAACGGAAGGAACGGCACAGCAAGGGGAAACAAGGCTAAGGCACGACAACGCACGGCTAGGCAGTGCACGGCTAGGCAAGGAAAAAGTAACGGAAGGAAAGAAAGGCAAGGGAAAGCAAGGGAAGGCAAGGCTAACGGAAGGAACGGCACGGTACGGGGAAACAAGGCTAAGGCACGACAACGCAGGACTAGGCAATGCACGGCAAGGCAAGGAAAGGGTAACGCAAGGCAAGGCACGGTCAGGCGAGGCAACGCTAATGCACGAAAAAGCACGGCTAGGCAATGCACGGCAAGGCAAGGAAAGGGTAACGCAAGGCAAGGCACGGTCAGGCGAGGCAAGGCTAATGCACGACAACGCAAGGCTAGGCAATGCACGGCAAGGCAAGGAAAGAGTAACGGAAGGAGAGGAAGGCAAGGCAAAGCAAGGCAAGACAAGTGTAACAAAAGGCAAGGCACGGCAAGGGGAAACAAGGGTAAGGCACGGCAACGCACGGCTAGGCAATGCACGGCCAAGCAAGGAAAGGGTAACGCAAGGCAAGGAACGGTGAGGAAAGGCAAGGCTAATGCACGACAATGCAGGGCTAGGCAATGCACGGCAAGGCAAGGAAAGCATAACGCAAGGCAAGGCACGGTCAGGCGAGGCAAGGCTAAGGTACGACAACGCAAGGCTAGGCAGTGTTCGGCAAGGCAAGGAAAGAGTAACGGAAGGAAAGAAAGGCAAGGGAAAGCAAGGGAAGGCAAAAGTAACGGGAGGAACGGCACGGTAAGGGGAAACAAGGCTAAGGCACGACAACGCAGGACTAGGCAATGCACGGCAAGGCAAGGAAAGGGTAACGCAAGGCAAGGCACGGTCAGGCGAGGCAACGCTAATGCACGAAAAAGCACGGCTAGGCAATGCACGGCAAGGCAAGGAAAGGGTAACGCAAGGCAAGGCACGGTCAGGCGAGGCAAGGCTAATGCACGACAACGCAAGGCTAGGCAATGCACGGCAAGGCAAGGAAAGGGTAACGCAAGGCAATGCACGGTCAGGCGAGGCAAGGCTAATGCACGACAACGCAACGCTAGGCAGTGCTCGGCAAGGCAAGGAAAGAGTAACGGAAGGAAAGGAAGGCAAGGGAAAGCAAGGGAAGGCAAGGGTAACGGAAGGAACGGCACGGTAAGGGGAAACAAGGCTAAGGCACGACAACGCAGGACTAGGCAATGCACGGCAAGGCAAAGAAAGGGTAACGCAAGGCAAGGCACGGTCAGGCGAGGCAAGGCTATTGCACGACAACGCAAGGCTAGGCAGTGCTCGGCAAGGCAAGGAAAGAGTAACGGAAGGAAAGAAAGGCAAGGGAAAGCAAGGGAAGGCAAGTGTAACAAAAGGGAAGAAACGGCACGGGGAAACAAGGGTAAGGCACGGCAACGCACGGCTAGGCAATGCATGGCAAGGCAAGGAAAGGGTAACGCAAAGCAAGGCACGGTGAGGCAAGGGAAGGCTAATGCACGACAACGCTCGGCTAGGCAATGCACGGCAAGGCAAGGAAAGGTTAACGCAAGGCAAGGCACTGTCAGGCGAGCCAAGGCTAAGGCACGACAACGCAAGTCTAGGCAGTGCACGGCTAGGCAAGGAAAGAGTAACGGAAGGAAAGGAAGGCAATGCAAAGTAAGGCAAGGCAAGTGTAACGGAAGAAACGGCACAGCAAGGGGAAACAAGGCTAAGGCAAGACAACGCACGGCTAGGCAATGCACGGCAAGGGAAGGAAAGGGTAACGCAAGGAAAGGCACGGTCAGGCGAGGCAAGGCTAATGCACGACAACGCAAGGCTAGGCAATGCACGGCTAGGCAAGGAAAGAGTAACGGAAGGAAAGGAAGGCAAAGCAAAGCAAGGCAAGGCAAGTGTAACAAAAGGCACGGCACGGCAAGGGGAAACAAGGGTAAGGCACGACAACGCAAGGCTAGGCAGTGCACGGCAAGGCAAGGAAAGGGTAACGCAAGGCAAGGTACGTTGAGGCAAGCGAAGGCTAATGCACGATAACGCAAGGCTAGGCAGTGCACGGCTAGGCAAGGAAAGAGTAACGGAAGGAAAGGAAGGCAAGGCAAAGAAAGGCAAGGCAAGTGTAACGGAAGGAACGGCACAGCAAGGGGAAACAAGGCTAAGGCACGACAACGCAGGACTAGGCAATGCACGGCAAGGCAAGGAAAGGGTAACGCAAGGCAAGGCACGGTCAGGCGAGGCAACGCTAATGCACGAAAAAGCACAGCTAGGCAATGCACGGCAAGGCAAGGAAAGGGTAACGCAAGGCAAGGCACGGTCAGGCGAGGCAAGGCTATTGCACGACAACGCAAGGCTAGGCAATGCACGGGAAGGCAAGGAAAGAGTAACGGAAGGAGAGGAAGGCAAGGCAAAGCAAGGCAAGACAAGTGTAACAAAAGGCAAGGCACGGCAAGGGGAAACAAGGGTAAGGCACGGCAACGCACGGCTAGGCAATGCACGGCCAAGCAAGGAAAGGGTAACGCAAGGCAAGGAACGGTGAGGAAAGGCAAGGCTAATGCACGACAATGCAGGGCTAGGCAATGCACGGCAAGGCAAGGAAAGCATAACGCAAGGCAAGGCACGGTCAGGCGAGGCAAGGCTAATGCACGACAACGCAAGGCTAGGCAGTGTTCGGCAAGGAAAGGGAAAGAGTAACGGAAGGAAAGAAAGGCAAGGGAAAGCAAGGGAAAGCAAGGGTAACGGAAGGAACGGCACGGTAAGGGGAAACAAGGCTAAGGCACGACAACGCAGGATTAGGCAATGCACGGCAAGGCAAGGAAAGGGTAACGCAAGGCAAGGCACGGTCAGGCGAGGCAACGCTAATGCACGAAAAAGCACGGCTAGGCAATGCACGGCAAGGCAAGGAAAGGGTAACGCAAGGCAAGGCACGGTCAGGCGAGGCAAGGCTAATGCACGACAACGCAAGGCTAGGCAATGCACGGCAAGGCAAGGAAAGGGTAACGCAAGGCAATGCACGGTCAGGCGAGGCAAGGCTAATGCACGGCAACGCAAGGCTAGGCAGTGCTCGGCAAGGCAAGGAAAGAGTAACGGAAGGAAAGAAAGGCAAGGGAAAGCAAGGGAAGGCAAGGGTAACGGAAGGAACGGCACGGTAAGGGGAAACAAGGCTAAGGCACGACAACGCAGGACTAGGCAATGCACGGCAAGGCAAAGAAAGGGTAACGCAAGGCAAGGCACGGTCAGGCGAGGCAAGGCTAATGCACGACAACGCAAGGCTAGGCAGTGCTCGGCAAGGCAAGGAAAGAGTAACGGAAGGAAAGAAAGGCAAGGGAAAGCAAGGGAAGGCAAGTGTAACAAAAGGGAAGCCACGGCACGGGGAAACAAGGGTAAGGCACGGCAACGCACGGCTAGGCAATGCATGGCAAGGCACGGAAAGGGTAACGCAAAGCAAGGCACGGTGAGGCAAGGGAAGGCTAATGCACGACAACGCTCGGCTAGGCAATGCACGGCAAGGCAAGGAAAGGGTAACGCAAGGCAAGGCACGGTCAGGCGAGCCAAGGCTAAGGCACGACAACGCAAGGCTAGGCAGTGCACGGCTAGGCAAGGAAAGAGTAACGGAAGGAAAGGAAGGCAAGGCAAAGTAAGGCATGGCAAGTGTAACGGAACAAACGGCACAGCAAGGGGAAACAAGGCTAAGGCAAGACAACGCACGGCTAGGCAATGCACGGCAAGGGAAGGAAAGGGTAACGCAAGGCAAGGCACGGTCAGGCGAGGCAAAGCTAATGCACGACAACGCAAGGCTAGGCAATGCACGGCTAGGCAAGGAAAGAGTAACGGAAGGAAAGGAAGGCAAAGCAAAGCAAGGCAAGGCAAGTGTAACAAAAGGCACGGCACGGCAAGGGGAAACAAGGGTAAGGCACGACAACGCAAGGCTAGGCAGTGCACGGCAAGGCAAGGAAAGGGTAACGCAAGGCAAGGTACGGTGAGGCAAGGGAAGGCTAATGCACGACAACGCAAGGCTAGGCAGTGCACGGAAGGTAGGTAAAGAGTAACGGAAGGCAAGGAAGGCAAGGCAAAGAAAGGCAAGGCAAGTGTAACGGAAGGAACGGCACAGCAAGGGGAAACAAGGCTAAGGCACGACAACGCACGGCTAGGCAGTGCACGGCTAGGCAAGGAAAGAGTAACGGAAGGAAAGAAAGGCAAGGGAAGGCAAGGGAAGGCAAGGCTAACGGAAGGAACGGCACGGTACGGGGAAACGAGGCTAAGGCACGACAACGCAGGACTAGGCAATGCACGGAAAGGCAAAGAAAGGGTAACGCAAGGCAAGGCACGGTCAGGCGACGCAAGGCTAAGGCACGACAACGCAAGGCTCGGCAATGCACGGAAGGTAAGTAAAGAGTAACGGAAGGCAAGGAAGGCAAGGGAAAGCAAGGGTAGGCAAGGACAACGGACGGAGCGGCACGTTAAGGGGAAACAAGCCTGAGGAACGACAACGCAGGACTAGGCAATGCACGGCAAGGCAAGGAAAGGGTAACGCAAGGCAAGGCACGGTCAGGCGAGGCAACGCTAATGCACGAAAAAGCACGGCTAGGCAATGCACGGCAAGTCAAGGAAAGGGTAACGCAAGGCAAGGCACGGTCAGGCGAGGCAAGGCTAATGCACGACAACGCAAGGCTAGGCAATGCACGGCAAGGCAAGGAAAGGGTAACGCAAGGCAATGCACGGTCAGGCGAGGCAAGGCTAATGCACGACAACGCAAGGCTAGGCAGTGCACGGCTAGGCAAGGAAAGAGTAACGGAAGCAAAGGAAGGCAAGGCAAAGCAAGGCAAGGCAAGTGTAACAAAAGGCACGTCACGGCAAGGGGAAACAAGGCTAAGGCACGGCAACGCACTGCTAGGCAATGCACGGCCAGGCAAGGTAAGGGTAACGCAAGGCAAGGCACGTTGAGGCAAGGCAAGGCTAATGCACGACAATGCAGGGCTAGGCAATGCACGGCAAGGCAAGGAAAGGGTAACGCAAGGCAAGGCACGGTCAGGCGAGGCAAGGCTAATGCACGACAACGCAAGGCTAGGCAGTGCACGGCAAGGCAAGGAAAGAGTAACGGAAGGAACGAAAGGCAAGGAAAAGCCAGGCAAGTCAAGTGTAACAAAAGGCACGGCACGGCAAGGGGAAACAAGTCTAAGGCTAGACAACGCACGGCTAGGCAATGCACGGCAAGGCAAGGAAAGGGTAACGCAAGGCAAGGCACGGTCAGGCGAGGCAAGGCTAAGGCAGGACAACGCAAGGCTAGGCAATGCACGGAAGGCAAGCAAAGAGTAACGATAGGCAAGGAAGGCAAGGGAAGGCAAAGGTAAAGGAAGGAACGGCACGGTAAGCGGAAACAAGGCTAAGGCACGACAACTCAGGACTAGGCAATGCACGGCAAGGGAAGGAAAGGGTAACGCAAGGCAATGCACGGTCAGGCGAGGCAAGGCTAATGCACGACAACGCAAGGCTAGGCAGTGCTCGGCAAGGCAAGGAAAGAGTAACGGAAGGAAAGAAAGGCAAGGCAAAGCAAGGGAAGGCAAGGGTAACGGAAGGAACGGCACGGTAAGGGGAAACAAGGCTAAGGCACGACAACGCAGGACTAGGCAATGCACGGCAAGGCAAAGAAAGGGTAACGCAAGGCAAGGCACGGTCAGGCGAGGCAAGGCTAATGCACGACAACGCAAGTCTAGGCAGTGCTCGGCAAGGCAAGGAAAGAGTAACGGAAGGAAAGAAAGGCAAGGGAAAGCAAGGGAAGGCAAGTGTAACAAAAGGGAAGCCACGGCACGGGGAAACAAGGGTAAGGCACGGCAACGCACGGCTAGGCAATGAATGGCAAGGCAAGGAATGGGTAACGCAAAGCAAGGCACGGTGAGGCAAGGGAAGGCTAATGCACGACAACGCTCGGCTAGGCAATGCACGGCAAGGCAAGGAAAGGTTAACGCAAGGCAAGGCACGGTCAGGCGAGGCAAGGCTAATGCACGACAACGCAAGGCTAGGCAATGCACGGCTAGGCAAGGAAAGAGTAACGGAAGGAAAGGAAGGCAAAGCAAAGCAAGGCAAGGCAAGTGTAACAAAAGGCACGGCACGGCAAGGGGAAACAAGGCTAATGCACGACAACGCAAGGCTAGGCAGTGCACGGCAAGGCAAGGAAAGGGTAACGCAAGGCAAGGTACGTTGAGGCAAGCGAAGGCTAATGCACGACAACGCAAGGCTAGGCAGTGCACGGCTAGGCAAGGAAAGAGTAACGGAAGGAAAGGAAGGCAAGGCAAAGAAAGGCAAGGCAAGTGTAACGGAAGGAACGGCACAGCAAGGGGAAACAAGGCTAAGGCACGACAACGCACGGCTAGGCAGTGCACGGCTAGGCAAGGAAAGAGTAACGGAAGGAAAGAAAGGCAAGGGAAAGCAAGGGAAGGCAAGGCTAACGGAAGGAACGGCACGGTACGGGGAAACAAGGCTAAGGCACGACAACGCAGGACTAGGCAATGCACGGCAAGGCAAGGAAAGGGTAACGCAAGGCAAGGCACGGTCAGGCGAGGCAACGCTAATGCACGAAAAAGCACGGCTAGGCAATGCACGGCAAGGCAAGGAAAGGGTAACACAAGGCAAGGCACGGTCAGGCGAGGCAAGGCTAATGCACGACAACGCAAGGCTAGGCAATGCACGGCAAGGCAAGGAAAGAGTAACGGAAGGAGAGGAAGGCAAGGCAAAGCAAGGCAAGACAAGTGTAACAAAAGGCAAGGCACGGCAAGGGGAAACAAGGGTAAGGCACGGCAACGCACGGCTAGGCAATGCACGGCCAAGCAAGGAAAGGGTAACGCAAGGCAAGGAACGGTGAGGAAAGGCAAGGCTAATGCACGACAATGCAGGGCTAGGCAATGCACGGCAAGGCAAGGAAAGCATAACGCAAGGCAAGGCACGGTCAGGCGAGGCAAGGCTAATGCACGACAACGCAAGGCTAGGCAGTGTTCGGCAAGGCAAGGAAAGAGTAACGGAAGGAAAGAAAGGCAAGGGAAAGCAAGGGAAAGCAAGGGTAACGGAAGGAACGGCACGGTAAGGGGAAACAAGGCTAAGGCACGACAACGCAGGATTAGGCAATGCACGGCAAGGCAAGGAAAGGGTAACGCAAGGCAAGGCACGGTCAGGCGAGGCAACGCTAATGCACGAAAAAGCACGGCTAGGCAATGCACGGCAAGGCAAGGAAAGGGTAACGCAAGGCAAGGCACGGTCAGGCGAGGCAAGGCTAATGCACGACAACGCAAGGCTAGGCAATGCACGGCAAGGCAAGGAAAGGGTAACGCAAGGCAATGCACGGTCAGGCGAGGCAAGGCTAATGCACGACAACGCAAGGCTAGGCAGTGCTCGGCAAGGCAAGGAAAGAGTAACGGAAGGAAAGAAAGGCAAGGGAAAGCAAGGGAAGGCAAGGGTAACGGAAGGAACGGCACGGTAAGGGGAAACAAGGCTAAGGCAAGACAACGCACGGCTAGGCAATGCACGGCAAGGGAAGGAAAGGGTAACGCAAGGCAAGGCACGGTCAGGCGAGGCAAAGCTAATGCACGACAACGCAAGGCTAGGCAATGCACGGCTAGGCAAGGAAAGAGTAACGGAAGGAAAGGAAGGCAAAGCAAAGCAAGGCAAGGCAAGTGTAACAAAAGGCACGGCACGGCAAGGGGAAACAAGGGTAAGGCACGACAACGCACGGCTAGGCAATGCATGGCAAGGCACGGAAAGGGTAACGCAAAGCAAGGCACGGTGAGGCAAGGGAAGGCTAATGCACGACAACGCTCGGCTAGGCAATGCACGGCAAGGCAAGGAAAGGGTAACGCAAGGCAAGGCACGGTCAGGCGAGCCAAGGCTAAGGCACGACAACGCAAGGCTAGGCAGTGCACGGCTAGGCAAGGAAAGAGTAACGGAAGGAAAGGAAGGCAAGGCAAAGTAAGGCATGGCAAGTGTAACGGAACAAACGGCACAGCAAGGGGAAACAAGGCTAAGGCAAGACAACGCACGGCTAGGCAATGCACGGCAAGGGAAGGAAAGGGTAACGCAAGGCAAGGCACGGTCAGGCGAGGCAAAGCTAATGCACGACAACGCAAGGCTAGGCAATGCACGGCTAGGCAAGGAAAGAGTAACGGAAGGAAAGGAAGGCAAAGCAAAGCAAGGCAAGGCAAGTGTAACAAAAGGCACGGCACGGCAAGGGGAAACAAGGGTAAGGCACGACAACGCAAGGCTAGGCAGTGCACGGCAAGGCAAGGAAAGGGTAACGCAAGGCAAGGTACGGTGAGGCAAGGGAAGGCTAATGCACGACAACGCAAGGCTAGGCAGTGCACGGAAGGTAGGTAAAGAGTAACGGAAGGCAAGGAAGGCAAGGCAAAGAAAGGCAAGGCAAGTGTAACGGAAGGAACGGCACAGCAAGGGGAAACAAGGCTAAGTCACGACAACGCACGGCTAGGCAGTGCACGGCTAGGCAAGGAAAGAGTAACGGAAGGAAAGAAAGGCAAGGGAAAGCAAGGGAAGGCAAGGCTAACGGAAGGAACGGCACGGTACGGGGAAACGAGGCTAAGGCACGACAACGCAGGACTAGGCAATGCACGGAAAGGCAAAGAAAGGGTAACGCAAGGCAAGGCACGGTCAGGCGACGCAAGGCTAAGGCACGACAACGCAAGGCTCGGCAATGCACGGAAGGTAAGTAAAGAGTAACGGAAGGCAAGGAAGGCAAGGGAAAGCAAGGGTAGGCAAGGACAACGGACGGAGCGGCACGTTAAGGGGAAACAAGCCTGAGGCACGACAACGCAGGACTAGGCAATGCACGGCAAGGCAAGGAAAGGGTAACGCAAGGCAAGGCACGGTCATGCGAGGCAACGCTAATGCACGAAAAAGCACGGCTAGGCAATGCACGGCAAGTCAAGGAAAGGGTAACGCAAGGCAAGGCACGGTCAGGCGAGGCAAGGCTAATGCACGACAACGCAAGGCTAGGCAATGCACGGCAAGGCAAGGAAAGGGTAACGCAAGGCAATGCACGGTCAGGCGAGGCAAGGCTAATGCACGACAACGCAAGGCTAGGCAGTGCACGGCTAGGCAAGGAAAGAGTAACGGAAGCAAAGGAAGGCAAGGCAAAGCAAGGCAAGGCAAGTGTAACAAAAGGCACGTCACGGCAAGGGGAAACAAGGCTAAGGCACGGCAACGCACTGCTAGGCAATGCACGGCCAGGCAAGGTAAGGGTAACGCAAGGCAAGGCACGTTGAGGCAAGGCAAGGCTAATGCACGACAATGCAGGGCTAGGCAATGCACGGCAAGGCAAGGAAAGGGTAACGCAAGGCAAGGCACGGTCAGGCGAGGCAAGGCTAATGCACGACAACGCAAGTCTAGGCAGTGCACGGCAAGGCAAGGAAAGAGTAACGGAAGGAACGAAAGGCAAGGCAAAGCCAGGCAAGTCAAGTGTAACAAAAGGCACGGCACGGCAAGGGGAAACAAGGCTAAGGCTAGACAACGCACGGCTAGGCAATGCACGGCAAGGCAAGGAAAGGGTAACGCAAGGCAAGGCACGGTCAGGCGAGGCAAGGCTAAGGCAGGACAACGCAAGGCTAGGCAATGCACGGAAGGCAAGCAAAGAGTAACGATAGGCAAGGAAGGCAAGGGAAGGCAAAGGTAAAGGAAGGAACGGCACGGTAAGCGGAAACAAGGCTAAGGCACGACAACTCAGGACTAGGCAATGCACGGCAAGGGAAGGAAAGGGTAACGCAAGGCAATGCACGGTCAGGCGAGGCAAGGCTAATGCACGACAACGCAAGGCTAGGCAGTGCTCGGCAAGGCAAGGAAAGAGTAACGGAAGGAAAGAAAGGCAAGGCAAAGCAAGGGAAGGCAAGGGTAACGGAAGGAACGGCACGGTAAGGGGAAACAAGGCTAAGGCACGACAACGCAGGACTAGGCAATGCACGGCAAGGCAAAGAAAGGGTAACGCAAGGCAAGGCACGGTCAGGCGAGGCAAGGCTAATGCACGACAACGCAAGGCTAGGCAGTGCTCGGCAAGGCAAGGAAAGAGTAACGGAAGGAAAGAAAGGCAAGGGAAAGCAAGGGAAGGCAAGTATAACAAAAGGGAAGCCACGGCACGGGGAAACAAGGGAAGGGACGGCAACGCACGGCTAGGCAATGAATGGCAAGGCAAGGAAAGGGTAACGCAAAGCAAGGCACGGTGAGGCAAGGGAAGGCTAATGCACGACAACGCTCGGCTAGGCAATGCACGGCAAGGCAAGGAAAGGTTAACGCAAGGCAAGGCACTGTCAGGCGAGCCAAGGCTAAGGCAGGACAACGCAAGTCTAGGCAGTGCACGGCTAGGCAAGGAAAGAGTAACGGAAGGAAAGGAAGGCAATGCAAAGTAAGGCAAGGCAAGTGTAACGGAAGAAACGGCACAGCAAGGGGAAACAAGGCTAAGGCAAGACAACGCACGGCTAGGCAATGCACGGCAAGGGAAGGAAAGGGTAACGCAAGGCAAGGCACGGTCAGGCGAGGCAAGGCTAATGCACGACAACGCAAGGCTAGGCAATGCACGGCTAGGCAAGGAAAGAGTAACGGAAGGAAAGGAAGGCAAAGCAAAGCAAGGCAAGGCAAGTGTAACAAAAGGCACGGCACGGCAAGGGGAAACAAGGGTAAGGCACGACAACGCAAGGCTAGGCAGTGCACGGCAAGGCAAGGAAAGGGTAACGCAAGGCAAGGTACGTTGAGGCAAGCGAAGGCTAATGCACGACAACGCAAGGCTAGGCAGTGCACGGCTAGGCAAGGAAAGAGTAACGGAAGGAAAGGAAGGCAAGGCAAAGAAAGGCAAGGCAAGTGTAACGGAAGGAACGGCACAGCAAGGGGAAACAAGGCTAAGGCACGACAACGCACGGCTAGGCAGTGCACGGCTAGGCAAGGAAAGAGTAACGGAAGGAAAGAAAGGCAAGGGAAAGCAAGGGAAGGCAAGGCTAACGGAAGGAACGGCACGGTACGGGGAAACAAGGCTAAGGCACGACAACGCAGGACTAGGCAATGCACGGCAAGGCAAGGAAAGGGTAACGCAAGGCAAGGCACGGTCAGGCGAGGCAACGCTAATGCACGAAAAAGCACGGCTAGGCAATGCACGGCAAGGCAAGGAAAGGGTAACGCAAGGCAAGGCACGGTCAGGCGAGGCAAGGCTAATGCACGACAACGCAAGGCTAGGCAATGCACGGCAAGGCAAGGAAAGAGTAACGGAAGGAGAGGAAGGCAAGGCAAAGCAAGGCAAGACAAGTGTAACAAAAGGCAAGGCACGGCAAGGGGAAACAAGGGTAAGGCACGGCAACGCACGGCTAGGCAATGCACGGCCAAGCAAGGAAAGGGCAACGCAAGGCAAGGAACGGTGAGGAAAGGCAAGGCTAATGCACGACAATGCAGGGCTAGGCAATGCACGGCAAGGCAAGGAAAGCATAACGCAAGGCAAGGCACGGTCAGGCGAGGCAAGGCTAATGCACGACAACGCAAGGCTAGGCAGTGTTCGGCAAGGCAAGGAAAGAGTAACGGAAGGAAAGAAAGGCAAGGGAAAGCAAGGGAAAGCAAGGGTAACGGAAGGAACGGCACGGTAAGGGGAAACAAGGCTAAGGCACGACAACGCAGGATTAGGCAATGCACGGCAAGGCAAGGAAAGGGTAACGCAAGGCAAGGCACGGTCAGGCGAGGCAACGCTAATGCACGAAAAAGCACGGCTAGGCAATGCACGGCAAGGCAAGGAAAGGGTAACGCAAGGCAAGGCACGGTCAGGCGAGGCAAGGCTAATGCACGACAACGCAAGGCTAGGCAATGCACGGCAAGGCAAGGAAAGGGTAACGCAAGGCAATGCACCGTCAGGCGAGGCAAGGCTAATGCACGACAACGCAAGGCTAGGCAGTGCTCGGCAAGGCAAGGAAAGAGTAACGGAAGGAAAGAAAGGCAAGGGAAAGCAAGGGAAGGCAAGGGTAACGGAAGGAACGGCACGGTAAGGGGAAACAAGGCTAAGGCACGACAACGCAGGACTAGGCAATGCACGGCAAGGCAAAGAAAGGGTAACGCAAGGCAAGGCACGGTCAGGCGAGGCAAGGCTAATGCACGACAACGCAAGGCTAGGCAGTGCTCGGCAAGGCAAGGAAAGAGTAACGGAAGGAAAGAAAGGCAAGGGAAAGCAAGGGAAGGCAAGTGTAACAAAAGGGAAGCCACGGCACGGGGAAACAAGGGTAAGGCACGGCAACGCACGGCTAGGCAATGCATGGCAAGGCACGGAAAGGGTAACGCAAAGCAAGGCACGGTGAGGCAAGGGAAGGCTAATGCACGACAACGCTCGGCTAGGCAATGCACGGCAAGGCAAGGAAAGGGTAACGCAAGGCAAGGCACGGTCAGGCGAGCCAAGGCTAAGGCACGACAACGCAAGGCTAGGCAGTGCACGGCTAGGCAAGGAAAGAGTAACGGAAGGAAAGGAAGGCAAGGCAAAGTAAGGCATGGCAAGTGTAACGGAACAAACGGCACAGCAAGGGGAAACAAGGCTAAGGCAAGACAACGCACGGCTAGGCAATGCACGGCAAGGGAAGGAAAGGGTAACGCAAGGCAAGGCACGGTCAGGCGAGGCAAGGCTAATGCACGACAACGCAAGGCTAGGCAATGCACGGCTAGGCAAGGAAAGAGTAACGGAAGGAAAGGAAGGCAAAGCAAAGCAAGGCAAGGCAAGTGTAACAAAAGGCACGGCACGGCAAGGGGAAACAAGGGTAAGGCACGACAACGCAAGGCTAGGCAGTGCACGGCAAGGCAAGGAAAGGGTAACGCAAGGCAAGGTACGGTGAGGCAAGGGAAGGCTAATGCACGACAACGCAAGGCTAGGCAGTGCACGGAAGGTAGGTAAAGAGTAACGGAAGGCAAGGAAGGCAAGGCAAAGAAAGGCAAGGCAAGTGTAACGGAAGGAACGGCACAGCAAGGGGAAACAAGGCTAAGTCACGACAACGCACGGCTAGGCAGTGCACGGCTAGGCAAGGAAAGAGTAACGGAAGGAAAGAAAGGCAAGGGAAAGCAAGGGAAGGCAAGGCTAACGGAAGGAACGGCACGGTACGGGAAAACGAGGCTAAGGCACGACAACGCAAGGCTAGGCAGTGCACGGCAAGGCAAGGAAAGGGTAACGCAAGGCAAAGTACGGTGAGGCAAGGGAAGGCTAATGCACGACAACGCAAGGCTAGGCAGTGCACAGCTAGGCAAGGAAAGAGTAACGGAAGGAAAGGAAGGCAAGGCAAAGAAAGGCAAGGCAAGTGTAACGGAAGGAACGGCACAGCAAGGGGAAACAAGGCTAAGGCACGACAACGCAGGACTAGGCAATGCACGGCAAGGCAAAGAAAGGGTAACGCAAGGCAAGGCACGGTCAGGCGACGCAAGGCTAAGGCACGACAACGCAAGGCTAGGCAATGTACGGAAGGTAAGTAAAGAGTAACGGAAGGCAAGGAAGGCAAGGGAAAGCAAGGGAAGGCAAGGGCAACGGACGGAACGGCACGTTAAGGGGAAACAAGCCTAAGGCACGACAACGCAGGAGTAGGCAATGCACGGCAAGGGAAGGAAAGGGTAACGCAAGGCAAGGCACGGTCAGGCGAGGCAACGCTAATGCACGAAAAAGCACGGCTAGGCAATGCACGGCAAGGCAAGGAAAGGGTAACGCAAGGCAAGGCACGGTCAGGCGAGGCAAGGCTAATGCACGACAACGCAAGGCTAGGCAATGCACGGCAAGGCAAGGAAAGGGTAATGCAAGGCAATGCACGGCCAGGCGAGGCAAGGCTAATGCACGACATCGCAAGGCTAGGCAGTGCTCGGCAAGGCAAGGAAAGAGTAACGGAAGGAAAGAAAGGCAAGGGAAAGCAAGGGAAGGCAAGGGTAACGGAAGGAACGGCACGGTAAGGGGAAACAAGGCTAAGGCACGACAACGCAGGACTAGGCAATGCACGGCAAGCAAAGAAAGGGTAACGGAAGGAGAGGAAGGCAAGGCAAAGCAAGCCAAGGCAAGTGTAACAAAAGGCAAGGCACGGCAAGGGGCAACAAAGGTAAGGCACGGCAACGCACGGCTAGGCAATGCACGGCCAAGCAAGGAAAGGGTAACGCAAGGCAAGGCACGGTGAGGAAAGGCAAGGCTAATGCACGACAATGCAGGGCTAGGCAATGCACGGCAAGGGAAGGAAAGCATAACGCAAGGCAAGGCACGGTCAGGGGAGGCAAGGCTAATGCACGACAACGCAAGGCTAGGCAGTGCTCGGCAAGGCAAGGAAAGAGTAACGGAAGGAAAGAAAGGCAAGGGAAAGCAAGGGAAGGCAAGGGTAACGGAAGGAACGGCACGGTAAGGGGAAACAAGGCTAAGGCACGACAACGCAGGACTAGGCAATGCACGGCAAGGCAAAGAAAGCGTAACGCAAGGCAAGGCACGGTCAGGCGAGGCAAGGCTAATGCACGACAACGCAAGGCTAGGCAATGCACGGCTAGGCAAGGAAAGAGTAACGGAAGGAGAGGAAGGCAAGGCAAAGCAAGGCAAGGCAAGTGTAACAAAAGGCAAGGCACGGCAAGGGGAAACAAGGGTAAGGCACGGCAACGCACGGCTAGGCAATGCACGGCCAAGCAAGGAAAGGGTAACGCAAGGCAAGGCACGGTGAGGAAAGGCAAGGCTAATGCACGACAATGCAGGGCTAGGCAATGCACGGCAAGGCAAGGAAAGCATAACGCAAAGCAAGGCACGGTCAGGCGAGGCAAGGCGAATGCACGACAACGCAAGGCTAGGCAGTGCTCGGCAAGGCAAGGAAAGAGTAAGGGAAGGAAAGAAAGGCAAGGGAAAGCAAGGGAAGGCAAGGGTAACGGAAGGAACGGCACGGTAAGGGGAAACAAGGCTAAGGCACGACAACGCAGGATTAGGCAATGCACGGCAAGGCAAAGAAAGGGTAACGCAAGGCAAGGCACGGTCAGGCGAGGCAAGGCTAAGGCAGGACAACGCAAGGCTAGGCAATGCACGGAAGGCAAGCAAAGAGTAACGGAAGGCAAGGAAGGCAAGGGAAGGCAAAGGTAAAGGAAGGAACGGCACGGTAAGCGGAACCAAGGCTAAGGCACGACAACTCAGGACTAGGCAATGCAAGGCAAGGCAAGGAAAGGGTAACGCAAGGCAAAGTACGGTGAGGCAAGGGAAGGCTAATGCACGACAACGCAAGGCTAGGCAGTGCACGGCTAGGCAAGGAAAGAGTAACGGAAGGAAAGAAAGGCAAGGGAAAGCAAGGGAAGGCAAGGCTAACGGAAGGAACGGCACGGTACGGGGAAAGAAGGCTAAGGCACGACAACGCAGGACTAGGCAATGCACGGCAAGGCAAAGAAAGGGTAACGCAAGGCAAGGCACGGTCAGGCGACGCAAGGCTAGGCAATGCACGGAAGGTAAGTAAAGAGTAAGGGAAGGCAAGGAAGGCAAGGGAAAGCAAGGGAAGGCAAGGGCAACGGACGGAACGGCACGTTAAGGGGAAACAAGCCTAAGGCACGACAACGCAGGACTAGGCAATGCACGGCAAGGCAAGGAAAGGGTAACGCAAGGCAAGGCACGGTCAGGCGAGGCAAGGCTAATGCACGACAACGCAAGGCTAGGCAATGCACGGCAAGGCAAGGAAAGGGTAACGCAAGGCAATGCACGGTCAGGCGAGGCAAGGCTAATGCACGACAACGCAAGGCTAGGCAGTGCTCGGCAAGGCAAGGAAAGAGTAACGGAAGGAAAGAAAGGCAAGGGAAAGCAAGGGAAGGCAATGGTAACGGAAGGAACGGCACGGTAAGGGGAAACAAGGCTAAGGCACGACAACGCAGGACTAGGCAATGCACGGCAAGGCAAAGAAATGGTAACGAAAGGCAAGGCACGGTCAGGCGAGGCAAGGCTAATGCACGACAACGCAAGGCTAGGCAATGCACGGCAAGGCAAGGAAAGGGTAACGCAAGGCAATGCACGGTCAGGCGAGGCAAGGCTAATGCACGACAACGCAAGGCTAGGCAGTGCTCGGCAAGGTAAGGAATGAGTAACGGAAGTAAAGAAAGGCAAGGGAAAGCAAGGGAAGGCAAGGGTAACGGAAGGAACGGCACGGTAAGGGGAAACAAGGCTAAGGCACGACAACGCAGGACTAGGCAATGCACGGCAAGGCAAAGAAAGGGTAACGCAAGGCAAGGCACGGTCAGGCGAGGCAAGGCTAATGCACGACAACGCAAGGCTAGGCAATGCACGGCTAGGCAAGGAAAGAGTAACGGAAGGAGAGGAAGGCAAGGCAAAGCAAGGCAAGGCAAGTGTAACAAAAGGCAAGGCACGGCAAGGGGAAACAAGGGTAAGGCACGGCAACGCACGGCTAGGCAATGCACGGCCAAGCAAGTTAAGGGTAACGCAAGGCAAGGCACGGTGAGGAAAGGCAAGGCTAATGCACGACAATGCAGGGCTAGGCAATGCACGGCAAGGCAAGGAAAGCATAACGCAAGGCAAGGCACGGTCAGGCGAGGCAAGGCTAATGCACGACAACGCAAGGCTAGGCAGTGCTCGGCAAGGCAAGGAAAGAGTAACGGAAGGAAAGGAAGGCAAGGGAAAGCAAGGGAAGGCAAGGGTAACGGAAGGAACGGCACGGTAAGGGGAAACAAGGCTAAGGCACGACAACGCAGGATTAGGCAATGCACGGCAAGGCAAGGAAAGGGTAACGCAAGGCAAGGCACGGTCAGGCGAGGCAAGGCTAAGGCAGGACAACGCAAGGCTAGGCAATGCACGGAAGGCAAGCAAAGAGTAACGGAAGGCAAGGAAGGCAAGGGAAGGCAAAGGTAAAGGAAGGAACGGCACGGTAAGCGGAAACAAGGCTAAGGCACGACAACTCAGGACTAGGCAATGCAAGGCAAGGCAAGGAAAGGGTAACGCAAGGCAAGGCACGGTCAGGCGAGGCAAGGCTAATGCACGACAACGCAAGGCTAGGCAATGCACGGCTAGGCAAGGAAAGAGTAACGGAAGGAAAGGAAGGCAAGGCAAAGAAAGGCAAGGCAAGTGTAACGGAAGGAACGGCACAGCAAGGGGAAACAAGGCTAAGGCACGACAACGCACGGCTAGGCAGTGCACGGCTAGGCAAGGAAAGAGTAACGGAAGGAAAGAAAGGCAAGGGAAAGCAAGGGAAGGCAAGGCTAACGGAAGGAACGGCACGGTACGGGGAAAGAAGGCTAAGGCACGACAACGCAGGACTAGGCAATGCACGGCAAGGCAAAGAAAGGGTAACGCAAGGCAAGGCACGGTCAGGCGACGTAAGGCTAGGCAATGCACGGAAGGTAAGTAAAGAGTAAGGGAAGGCAAGGAAGGCAAGGGAAAGCAAGGGAAGGCAAGGGCAACGGACGGAACGGCACGTTAAGGGGAAACAAGCCTAAGGCACGACAACGCAGGACTAGGCAATGCACGGCAAGGCAAGGAAAGGGTAACGCAAGGCAAGGCACGGTCAGGCGAGGCAAGGCTAATGCACGACAACGCAAGGCTAGGCAATGCACGGCAAGGCAAGGAAAGGGTAACGCAAGGCAATGCACGGTCAGGCGAGGCAAGGCTAATGCACGACAACGCAAGGCTAGGCAGTGCTCGGCAAGGCAAGGAAAGAGTAACGGAAGGAAAGAAAGGCAAGGGAAAGCAAGGGAAGGCAATGGTAACGGAAGGAACGGCACGGTAAGGGGAAACAAGGCTAAGGCACGACAACGCAGGACTAGGCAATGCACGGCAAGGCAAAGAAAGGGTAACGCAAGGCAAGGCACGGTCAGGCGAGGCAAGGCTAATGCACGACAACGCAAGGCTAGGCAATGCACGGCAAGGCAAGGAAAGGGTAACGCAAGGCAATGCACGGTCAGGCGAGGCAAGGCTAATGCACGACAACGCAAGGCTAGGCAGTGCTCGGCAAGGTAAGGAATGAGTAACGGAAGTAAAGAAAGGCAAGGGAAAGCAAGGGAAGGCAAGGGTAACGGAAGGAACGGCACGGTAAGGGGAAACAAGGCTAAGGCACGACAACGCAGGACTAGGCAATGCACGGCAAGGCAAAGAAAGGGTAACGCAAGGCAAGGCACGGTCAGGCGAGGCAAGGCTAATGCACGACAACGCAAGGCTAGGCAGTGCTCGGCAAGGCAAGGAAAGAGTAACGGAAGGAAAGAAAGGCAAGGGAAAGCAAGGGAAGGCAAGTGTAACAAAAGGGAAGCCACGGCACGGGGAAACAAGGGTAAGGCACGGCAACGCACGGCTAGGCAATGCATGGCAAGGCACGGAAAGGGTAACGCAAAGCAAGGCACGGTGAGGCAAGGGAAGGCTAATGCACGACAACGCTCGGCTAGGCAATGCACGGCAAGGCAAGGAAAGGGTAACGCAAGGCAAGGCACGGTCAGGCGAGCCAAGGCTAAGGCACGACAACGCAAGGCTAGGCAGTGCACGGCTAGGCAAGGAAAGAGTAACGGAAGGAAAGGAAGGCAAGGCAAAGTAAGGCATGGCAAGTGTAACGGAACAAACGGCACAGCAAGGGGAAACAAGGCTAAGGCAAGACAACGCACGGCTAGGCAATGCACGGCAAGGGAAGGAAAGGGTAACGCAAGGCAAGGCACGGTCAGGCGAGGCAAGGCTAATGCACGACAACGCAAGGCTAGGCAATGCACGGCTAGGCAAGGAAAGAGTAACGGAAGGAAAGGAAGGCAAAGCAAAGCAAGGCAAGGCAAGTGTAACAAAAGGCACGGCACGGCAAGGGGAAACAAGGGTAAGGCACGACAACGCAAGGCTAGGCAGTGCACGGCAAGGCAAGGAAAGGGTAACGCAAGGCAAGGTACGGTGAGGCAAGGGAAGGCTAATGCACGACAACGCAAGGCTAGGCAGTGCACGGAAGGTAGGTAAAGAGTAACGGAAGGCAAGGAAGGCAAGGCAAAGAAAGGCAAGGCAAGTGTAACGGAAGGAACGGCACAGCAAGGGGAAACAAGGCTAAGTCACGACAACGCACGGCTAGGCAGTGCACGGCTAGGCAAGGAAAGAGTAACGGAAGGAAAGAAAGGCAAGGGAAAGCAAGGGAAGGCAAGGCTAACGGAAGGAACGGCACGGTACGGGAAAACGAGGCTAAGGCACGACAACGCAAGGCTAGGCAGTGCACGGCAAGGCAAGGAAAGGGTAACGCAAGGCAAAGTACGGTGAGGCAAGGGAAGGCTAATGCACGACAACGCAAGGCTAGGCAGTGCACAGCTAGGCAAGGAAAGAGTAACGGAAGGAAAGGAAGGCAAGGCAAAGAAAGGCAAGGCAAGTGTAACGGAAGGAACGGCACAGCAAGGGGAAACAAGGCTAAGGCACGACAACGCAGGACTAGGCAATGCACGGCAAGGCAAAGAAAGGGTAACGCAAGGCAAGGCACGGTCAGGCGACGCAAGGCTAAGGCACGACAACGCAAGGCTAGGCAATGCACGGAAGGTAAGTAAAGAGTAACGGAAGGCAAGGAACGCAAGGGAAAGCAAGGGAAGGCAAGGGCAACGGACGGAACGGCACGTTAAGGGGAAACAAGCCTAAGGCACGACAACGCAGGAGTAGGCAATGCACGGCAAGGGAAGGAAAGGGTAACGCAAGGCAAGGCACGGTCAGGCGAGGCAACGCTAATGCACGAAAAAGCACGGCTAGGCAATGCACGGCAAGGCAAGGAAAGGGTAACGCAAGGCAAGGCACGGTCAGGCGAGGCAAGGCTAATGCACGACAACGCAAGGCTAGGCAATGCACGGCAAGGCAAGGAAAGGGTAATGCAAGGCAATGCACGGCCAGGCGAGGCAAGGCTAATGCACGACATCGCAAGGCTAGGCAGTGCTCGGCAAGGCAAGGAAAGAGTAACGGAAGGAAAGAAAGGCAAGGGAAAGCAAGGGAAGGCAAGGGTAACGGAAGGAACGGCACGGTAAGGGGAAACAAGGCTAAGGCACGACAACGCAGGACTAGGCAATGCACGGCAAGCAAAGAAAGGGTAACGGAAGGAGAGGAAGGCAAGGCAAAGCAAGCCAAGGCAAGTGTAACAAAAGGCAAGGCACGGCAAGGGGCAACAAAGGTAAGGCACGGCAACGCACGGCTAGGCAATGCACGGCCAAGCAAGGAAAGGGTAACGCAAGGCAAGGCACGGTGAGGAAAGGCAAGGCTAATGCACGACAATGCAGGGCTAGGCAATGCACGGCAAGGGAAGGAAAGCATAACGCAAGGCAAGGCACGGTCAGGGGAGGCAAGGCTAATGCACGACAACGCAAGGCTAGGCAGTGCTCGGCAAGGCAAGGAAAGAGTAACGGAAGGAAAGAAAGGCAAGGGAAAGCAAGGGAAGGCAAGGGTAACGGAAGGAACGGCACGGTAAGGGGAAACAAGGCTAAGGCACGACAACGCAGGACTAGGCAATGCACGGCAAGGCAAAGAAAGCGTAACGCAAGGCAAGGCACGGTCAGGCGAGGCAAGGCTAATGCACGACAACGCAAGGCTAGGCAATGCACGGCTAGGCAAGGAAAGAGTAACGGAAGGAGAGGAAGGCAAGGCAAAGCAAGGCAAGGCAAGTGTAACAAAAGGCAAGGCACGGCAAGGGGAAACAAGGGTAAGGCACGGCAACGCACGGCTAGGCAATGCACGGCCAAGCAAGGAAAGGGTAACGCAAGGCAAGGCACGGTGAGGAAAGGCAAGGCTAATGCACGACAATGCAGGGCTAGGCAATGCACGGCAAGGCAAGGAAAGCATAACGCAAAGCAAGGCACGGTCAGGCGAGGCAAGGCGAATGCACGACAACGCAAGGCTAGGCAGTGCTCGGCAAGGCAAGGAAAGAGTAAGGGAAGGAAAGAAAGGCAAGGGAAAGCAAGGGAAGGCAAGGGTAACGGAAGGAACGGCACGGTAAGGGGAAACAAGGCTAAGGCACGACAACGCAGGATTAGGCAATGCACGGCAAGGCAAAGAAAGGGTAACGCAAGGCAAGGCACGGTCAGGCGAGGCAAGGCTAAGGCAGGACAACGCAAGGCTAGGCAATGCACGGAAGGCAAGCAAAGAGTAACGGAAGGCAAGGAAGGCAAGGGAAGGCAAAGGTAAAGGAAGGAACGGCACGGTAAGCGGAACCAAGGCTAAGGCACGACAACTCAGGACTAGGCAATGCAAGGCAAGGCAAGGAAAGGGTAACGCAAGGCAAAGTACGGTGAGGCAAGGGAAGGCTAATGCACGACAACGCAAGGCTAGGCAGTGCACGGCTAGGCAAGGAAAGAGTAACGGAAGGAAAGAAAGGCAAGGGAAAGCAAGGGAAGGCAAGGCTAACGGAAGGAACGGCACGGTACGGGGAAAGAAGGCTAAGGCACGACAACGCAGGACTAGGCAATGCACGGCAAGGCAAAGAAAGGGTAACGCAAGGCAAGGCACGGTCAGGCGACGCAAGGCTAGGCAATGCACGGAAGGTAAGTAAAGAGTAAGGGAAGGCAAGGAAGGCAAGGGAAAGCAAGGGAAGGCAAGGGCAACGGACGGAACGGCACGTTAAGGGGAAACAAGCCTAAGGCACGACAACGCAGGACTAGGCAATGCACGGCAAGGCAAGGAAAGGGTAACGCAAGGCAAGGCACGGTCAGGCGAGGCAAGGCTAATGCACGACAACGCAAGGCTAGGCAATGCACGGCAAGGCAAGGAAAGGGTAACGCAAGGCAATGCACGGTCAGGCGAGGCAAGGCTAATGCACGACAACGCAAGGCTAGGCAGTGCTCGGCAAGGCAAGGAAAGAGTAACGGAAGGAAAGAAAGGCAAGGGAAAGCAAGGGAAGGCAATGGTAACGGAAGGAACGGCACGGTAAGGGGAAACAAGGCTAAGGCACGACAACGCAGGACTAGGCAATGCACGGCAAGGCAAAGAAATGGTAACGAAAGGCAAGGCACGGTCAGGCGAGGCAAGGCTAATGCACGACAACGCAAGGCTAGGCAATGCACGGCAAGGCAAGGAAAGGGTAACGCAAGGCAATGCACGGTCAGGCGAGGCAAGGCTAATGCACGACAACGCAAGGCTAGGCAGTGCTCGGCAAGGTAAGGAATGAGTAACGGAAGTAAAGAAAGGCAAGGGAAAGCAAGGGAAGGCAAGGGTAACGGAAGGAACGGCACGGTAAGGGGAAACAAGGCTAAGGCACGACAACGCAGGACTAGGCAATGCACGGCAAGGCAAAGAAAGGGTAACGCAAGGCAAGGCACGGTCAGGCGAGGCAAGGCTAATGCACGACAACGCAAGGCTAGGCAATGCACGGCTAGGCAAGGAAAGAGTAACGGAAGGAGAGGAAGGCAAGGCAAAGCAAGGCAAGGCAAGTGTAACAAAAGGCAAGGCACGGCAAGGGGAAACAAGGGTAAGGCACGGCAACGCACGGCTAGGCAATGCACGGCCAAGCAAGTTAAGGGTAACGCAAGGCAAGGCACGGTGAGGAAAGGCAAGGCTAATGCACGACAATGCAGGGCTAGGCAATGCACGGCAAGGCAAGGAAAGCATAACGCAAGGCAAGGCACGGTCAGGCGAGGCAAGGCTAATGCACGACAACGCAAGGCTAGGCAGTGCTCGGCAAGGCAAGGAAAGAGTAACGGAAGGAAAGGAAGGCAAGGGAAAGCAAGGGAAGGCAAGGGTAACGGAAGGAACGGCACGGTAAGGGGAAACAAGGCTAAGGCACGACAACGCAGGATTAGGCAATGCACGGCAAGGCAAGGAAATTGTAACGCAAGGCAAGGCACGGTCAGGCGAGGCAAGGCTAAGGCAGGACAACGCAAGGCTAGGCAATGCACGGAAGGCAAGCAAAGAGTAACGGAAGGCAAGGAAGGCAAGGGAAGGCAAAGGTAAAGGAAGGAACGGCACGGTAAGCGGAAACAAGGCTAAGGCACGACAACTCAGGACTAGGCAATGCAAGGCAAGGCAAGGAAAGGGTAACGCAAGGCAAGGCACGGTCAGGCGAGGCAAGGCTAATGCACGACAACGCAAGGCTAGGCAATGCACGGCTAGGCAAGGAAAGAGTAACGGAAGGAAAGGAAGGCAAGGCAAAGAAAGGCAAGGCAAGTGTAACGGAAGGAACGGCACAGCAAGGGGAAACAAGGCTAAGGCACGACAACGCACGGCTAGGCAGTGCACGGCTAGGCAAGGAAAGAGTAACGGAAGGAAAGAAAGGCAAGGGAAAGCAAGGGAAGGCAAGGCTAACGGAAGGAACGGCACGGTACGGGGAAAGAAGGCTAAGGCACGACAACGCAGGACTAGGCAATGCACGGCAAGGCAAAGAAAGGGTAACGCAAGGCAAGGCACGGTCAGGCGACGTAAGGCTAGGCAATGCACGGAAGGTAAGTAAAGAGTAAGGGAAGGCAAGGAAGGCAAGGGAAAGCAAGGGAAGGCAAGGGCAACGGACGGAACGGCACGTTAAGGGGAAACAAGCCTAAGGCACGACAACGCAGGACTAGGCAATGCACGGCAAGGCAAGGAAAGGGTAACGCAAGGCAAGGCACGGTCAGGCGAGGCAAGGCTAATGCACGACAACGCAAGGCTAGGCAATGCACGGCAAGGCAAGGAAAGGGTAACGCAAGGCAATGCACGGTCAGGCGAGGCAAGGCTAATGCACGACAACGCAAGGCTAGGCAGTGCTCGGCAAGGCAAGGAAAGAGTAACGGAAGGAAAGAAAGGCAAGGGAAAGCAAGGGAAGGCAATGGTAACGGAAGGAACGGCACGGTAAGGGGAAACAAGGCTAAGGCACGACAACGCAGGACTAGGCAATGCACGGCAAGGCAAAGAAAGGGTAACGCAAGGCAAGGCACGGTCAGGCGAGGCAAGGCTAATGCACGACAACGCAAGGCTAGGCAATGCACGGCAAGGCAAGGAAAGGGTAACGCAAGGCAATGCACGGTCAGGCGAGGCAAGGCTAATGCACGACAACGCAAGGCTAGGCAGTGCTCGGCAAGGTAAGGAATGAGTAACGGAAGTAAAGAAAGGCAAGGGAAAGCAAGGGAAGGCAAGGGTAACGGAAGGAACGGCACGGTAAGGGGAAACAAGGCTAAGGCACGACAACGCAGGACTAGGCAATGCACGGCAAGGCAAAGAAAGGGTAACGCAAGGCAAGGCACGGTCAGGCGAGGCAAGGCTAATGCACGACAACGCAAGGCTAGGCAATGCACGGCTAGGCAAGGAAAGAGTAACGGAAGGAGAGGAAGGCAAGGCAAAGCAAGGCAAGGCAAGTGTAACAAAAGGCAAGGCACGGCAAGGGGAAACAAGGTTAAGGCACGGCAACGCACGGCTAGGCAATGCACGGCCAAGCAAGTTAAGGGTAACGCAAGGCAAGGCACGGTGAGGAAAGGCAAGGCTAATGCACGACAATGCAGGGCTAGGCAATGCACGGCAAGGCAAGGATAGCATAACGCAAGGCAAGGCACGGTCAGGCGAGGCAAGGCTAATGCACGACAACGCAAGGCTAGGCAGTGCTCGGCAAGGCAAGGAAAGAGTAACGGAAGGAAAGGAAGGCAAGGGAAAGCAAGGGAAGGCAAGGGTAACGGAAGGAACGGCACGGTAAGGGGAAACAAGGCTAAGGCACGACAACGCAGGATTAGGCAATGCACGGCAAGGCAAGGAAAGGGTAACGCAAGGCAAGGCACGGTCAGGCGAGGCAAGGCTAAGGCAGGACAACGCAAGGCTAGGCAATGCACGGAAGGCAAGCAAAGAGTAACGGAAGGCAAGGAAGGCAAGGGAAGGCAAAGGTAAAGGAAGGAACGGCACGGTAAGCGGAAACAAGGCTAAGGCACGACAACTCAGGACTAGGCAATGCAAGGCAAGGCAAGGAAAGGGTAACGCAAGGCAAGGCACGGTCAGGCGAGGCAAGGCTAATGCACGACAACGCAAGGCTAGGCAATGCACGGCTAGGCAAGGAAAGAGTAACGGAAGGAAAGGAAGGCAAGGCAAAGAAAGGCAAGGCAAGTGTAACGGAAGGAACGGCACAGCAAGGGGAAACAAGGCTAAGGCACGACAACGCACGGCTAGGCAGTGCACGGCTAGGCAAGGAAAGAGTAACGGAAGGAAAGAAAGGCAAGGGAAAGCAAGGGAAGGCAAGGCTAACGGAAGGAACGGCACGGTACGGGGAAACAAGGCTAAGGCACGACAACGCAGGACTAGGCAATGCACGGCAAGGCAAAGAAAGGGTAACGAAAGGCAAGGCACGGTCAGGCGACGCAAGGCTAAGGCACGACAACGCAAGGCTAGGCAGTGCTCGGCAAGGCAAGGAAAGAGTAACGGAAGGAAAGAAAGGGAAGGGAAAGCAAGGGAAGGCAAGGGTAACGGAAGGAACGGCACGGTAAGGGGAAACAAGGCTAAGGCACGACAACGCAGGACTAGGCAATGCACGGCAAGGCAAGGAAAGGGTAACGCAAGGCAAGGCACGGTCAGGCGAGGCAAGGCTAAGGCAGGACAACGCAAGGCTAGGCAATGCACGGAAGGCAAGCAAAGAGTAACGGAAGGCAAGGAAGGCAAGGGAAGGCAAAGGTAAAGGAAGGAACGGCACGGTAAGCGGAAACAAGGCTAAGGCACGAAAACTCAGGACTAGGCAATGCACGGCAAGGGAAGGAAAGGGTAACGCAAGGCAATGCACGGTCAGGCGAGGCAAGGCTAATGCACGACAACGCAAGGCTAGGCAGTGCTCGGCAAGGCAAGGAAAGAGTAACGGAAGGAAAGAAAGGCAAGGGAAAGCAAGGGAAGCAAAGGGTAACGGAAGCAACGGCACGGTAAGGGGAAACAAGGCTAAGGCACGACAACGCAGGACTAGGCAATGCACGGCAAGGCAAGGAAAGGGTAACGCAAGGCAAGGCACGGTGAGGCGAGGCAAGGCTAAGGCACGACAACGCAAGTCTAGGCAGTGCACGGCTAGGCAAGGAAAGAGTAACGGAAGGAGAGGAAAGCAAGGCAAATCAAGGCAAGGCAAGTGTAACAAAAGGCAAGCCACGGCAAGGGGAAACAAGGGTAAGGCACGGCAACGCACGGCTAGGCAATGCATGGCAAGGCAAGGAAAGGGTAACGCAAAGCAAGGCACGGTGAGGCAAGGGAAGGCTAATGCACGACAACGCTCGGCTAGGCAATGCACGGCAAGGCAAGGAAAGGGTAACGCAAGGCAAGGCACTGTCAGGCGAGCCAAGGCTAAGGCACGACAACGCATGTCTAGGCAGTGCACGGCTAGGCAAGGAAAGAGTAACGGAAGGAAAGGAAGGCAAGGCAAAGTAAGGCAAGGCAAGTGTAACGGAAGAAACGGCACAGCAAGGGGAAACAAGGCTAAGGCAAGACAACGCACGGCTAGGCAATGCACGGCAAGGGAAGGAAAGGGTAACGCAAGGCAAGGCACGGTCAGGCGAGGCAAGGCTAATGCAAGACAACGCAAGGCTAGGCAATGCACGGCTAGGCAAGGAAAGAGTAACGGAAGGAAAGGAAGGCAAAGCAAAGCAAGGCAAGGCAAGTGTAACAAAAGGCACGGCACGGCAAGGGGAAACAACGGTAAGGCACGACAACGCAAGGCTAGGAAGTGCACGGCAAGGCAAGGAAAGGGTAACGCAAGGCAAGGTACGGTGAGGCAAGGGAAGGCTAATGCACGACAACGCAAGGCTAGGCAGTGCACAGCTAGGCAAGGAAAGAGTAACGGAAGGAAAGGAAGGCAAGGCAAAGAAAGGCAAGGCAAGTGTAACGGAAGGAACGGCACAGCAAGGGGAAACAAGGCTAAGGCACGACAACGCACGGCTAGGCAGTGCACGGCTAGGCAAGGAAAGAGTAACGGAAGGAAAGAAAGGCAAGGGAAAGCAAGGGAAGGCAAGGCTAACGGAAGGAACGGCACGGTACGGGGAAACAAGGCTAAGGCACGACAACGCAGGACTAGGCAATGCACGGCAAGGCAAAGAAAGGGTAACGCAAGGCAAGGCACGGTCAGGCGACGCAAGGCTAAGGCACGACAACGCAAGGCTAGGCAATGCACGGAAGGTAAGTAAAGAGTAACGGAAGGCAAGGAAGGCAAGGGAAAGCAAGGGTAGGCAAGGGCAACGGACGGAACGGCACGTTAAGGGGTAACAAGCCTAAGGCACGACAACGCAGGACTAGGCAATGCACGGCAAGGCAAGGAAAGGGTAACGCAAGACAAGGCACGGTCAGGCGAGGCAACGCTAATGCACGAAAAAGCACGGCTAGGCAATGCACGGCACGGCAAGGAAAGGGTAACGCAAGGGAAGGCACGGTCAGGCGAGGCAAGGCTAATGCACGACAACGCAAGGCTAGGCAATGCACGGCAAGGCAAGGAAAGGGTAACGCAAGGCAATGCACGGTCAGGCGAGGCAAGGCTAATGCACGACAACGCAAGGCTAGGCAGTGCTCGGCAAGGCAAGGAAAGAGTAACGGAAGGAAAGAAAGGCAAGGGAAAGCAAGGGAAGGCAATGGTAACGGAAGGAACGGCACGGTAAGGGGAAACAAGGCTAAGGCACGACAACGCAGGACTAGGCAATGCACGGCAAGGCAAAGAAAGGGTAACGCAAGGCAAGGCACGGTCAGGCGAGGCAAGGCTAATGCACGACAACGCAAGGCTAGGCAATGCACGGCTAGGCAAGGAAAGAGTAACGGAAGGAGAGGAAGGCAAGGCAAAGCAAGGCAAGGCAAGTGTAACAAAAGGCAAGGCACGGCAAGGGGAAACAAGGGTAAGGCACGGCAACGCACGGCTAGGCAATGCACGGCCAAGCAAGGAAAGGGTAATGCAAGGCAAGGCACGGTGAGGAAAGGCAAGGCTAATGCACGACAATGCAGGGCTAGGCAATGCACGGCAAGGTAAGGAAAGCATAACGCAAGGCAAGGCACGGTCAGGCGAGGCAAGGCTAATGCACGACAACGCAAGGCTAGGCAGTGTTCGGCAAGGCAAGGAAAGAGTAACGGAAGGAAAGAAAGGCAAGGGAAAGCAAGGGAAGGCAAGGGTAACGGAAGGAACGGCACGGTAAGGGGAAACAAGGCTAAGGCACGACAACGCAGGACTAGGCAATGCACGGCAAGGCAAGCAAAGGGTAACGCAAGGCAAGGCACGGTCAGGCGAGGCAACGCTAATGCACGAAAAAGCACGGCTAGGCAATGCACGGCAAGGCAAGGAAAGGGTAACGCAAGGCAAGGCACGGTCAGGCGAGGCAAGGCTAATGCACGACAACGCAAGGCTAGGCAATGCACGGCAAGGCAAGGAAAGAGTAACGGAAGGAAAGAAAGGCAAGGCAAAGAAAGGCAAGGCAAGTGTAACGGAAGGAACGGCACAGCAAGGGGAAACAAGGCTAAGGCACGACAACGCACGGCTAGGCAGTGCACGGCTAGGCAAGGAAAGAGTAACGGAAGGAAAGAAAGGCAAGGGAAAGCAAGGGAAGGCAAGGCTAACGGAAGGAACGGCACGGTACGGGGAAACAAGGCTAAGGCACGACAACGCAGGACTAGGCAATGCACGGCAAGGCAAAGAAAGGGTAACGCAAGGCAAGGCACGGTCAGGCGACGCAAGGCTAAGGCACGACAACGCAAGGCTAGGCAATGCACGGCAAGGCAAGGAAAGGGTAACGGAAGGAACGAAAGGCAAGGGAAAGCAAGGGAAGGCAAGGGTAACGGAAGGAACGGCACGGTAAGGGGAAACAAGTCTAAGGCACGACAACGCAGGACTAGGCAATGCACGGCAAGGCAAGGAAAGGGTAACGCAAGGCAAGGCACGGTCAGGCGAGGCAAGGCTAAGGCAGGACAACGCAAGGCTAGGCAATGCACGGAAGGCAAGCAAAGAGTAACGGAAGGCAAGGAAGGCAAGGGAAGGCAAAGGTAAAGGAAGGAACGGCACGGTAAGCGGAAACAAAGCTAAGGCACGAAAACTCAGGACTAGGCAATGCACGGCAAGGGAAGGAAAGGGTAACGCAAGGCAATGCACGGTCAGGCGAGGCAAGGCTAAGGCACGACAACGCAAGTCTAGGCAGTGCACGGCTAGGCAAGGAAAGAGTAACGGAAGGAGAGGAAAGCAAGGCAAAGCAAGGCAAGGCAAGTGTAACAAAAGGCAAGCCACGGCAAGGGGAAACAAGGGTAAGGCACGGCAACGCACGGCTAGGCAATGCATGGCAAGGCAAGGAAAGGGTAACGCAAAGCAACGCACGGTGAGGCAAGGGAAGGCTAATGCACGACAACGCTCGGCTAGGCAATGCACGGCAAGGCAAGGAAAGGGTAACGCAAGGCAAGGCACTGTCAGGCGAGCCAAGGCTAAGGCACGACAACGCAAGTCTAGGCAGTGCACGGCTAGGCAAGGAAAGAGTAACGGAAGGAAAGGAAGGCAAGGCAAAGTAAGGCAAGGCAAGTGTAACGGAAGAAACGGCACAGCAAGGGGAAACAAGGCTAAGGCAAGACAACGCACGGCTAGGCAATGCACGGCAAGGGAAGGAAAGGGTAACGCAAGGCAAGGCACGGTCAGGCGAGGCAAGGCTAATGCAAGACAACGCAAGGCTAGGCAATGCACGGCTAGGCAAGGAAAGAGTAACGGAAGGAGAGGAAGGCAAGGCAAAGCAAGGCATTGCAAGTGTAACAAAAGGCAAGGCACGGCAAGGGGAAACAAGGGTAAGGCACGGCAACGCACGGCTAGGCAATGCACGGCCAAGCAAGGAAAGGGTAACGCAAGGCAAGGCACGGTGAGGAAAGGCAAGGCTAATGCACGACAATGCAGGGCTAGGCAATGCACGGCAAGGCAAGGAAAGCATAACGCAAGGCAAGGCACGGTCAGGCGAGGCAAGGCTAATGCACGACAACGCAAGGCTAGGCAGTGTTCGGCAAGGCAAGGAAAGAGTAACGGAAGGAAAGAAAGGCAAGGGAAAGCAAGGGAAGGCAAGGGTAACGGAAGGAACGGCACGGTAAGGGGAAACAAGGCTAAGGCACGACAACGCAGGACTAGGCAATGCACGGCAAGGCAAGCAAAGGGTAACGCAAGGCAAGGCACGGTCAGGCGAGGCAACGCTAATGCACGAAAAAGCACGGCTAGGCAATGCACAGCAAGGCAAGGAAAGGGTAACGCAAGGCAAGGCACGGTCAGGCGAGGCAAGGCTAATGCACGACAACGCAAGGCTAGGCAATGCACGGCAAGGCAAGGAAAGAGTAACGGAAGGAAAGAAAGGCAAGGCAAAGAAAGGCAAGGCAAGTGTAACGGAAGGAACGGCACAGCAAGGGGAAACAAGGCTAAGGCACGACAACGCACGGCTAGGCAGTGCACGGCTAGGCAAGGAAAGAGTAACGGAAGGAAAGAAAGGCAAGGGAAAGCAAGGGAAGGCAAGGCTAACGGAAGGAACGGCACGGTACGGGGAAACAAGGCTAAGGCACGACAACGCAGGACTAGGCAATGCACGGCAAGGCAAAGAAAGGGTAACGCAAGGCAAGGCACGGTCAGGCGACGCAAGGCTAAGGCACGACAACGCAAGGCTATGCAATGCACGGCTAGGCAAGGAAAGAGTAACGGAAGGAGAGGAAGGCAAGGCAAAGCAAGGCAAGGCAAGTGTAACAAAAGGCAAGGCACGGCAAGGGGAAACAAGGGTAAGGCACGGCAACGCACGGCTGGGCAATGCACGGCCAAGCAAGGAAAGGGTAACGCAAGGCAAGGCACGGTGAGGAAAGGCAAGGCTAATGCACGACAATGCAGGGCTAGGCAATGCACGGCAAGGCAAGGAAAGCATAACGCAAGGCAAGGCACGGTCAGGCGAGGCAAGGCTAATGCACGACAACGCAAGGCTAGGCAGTGCTCGGCAAGGCAAGGAAAGAGTAACGGAAGGAAAGAAAGGCAAGGGAAAGCAAGGGAAGGCAAAGGTAACGGAAGGAACGGCACGGTAAGGGGAAACAAGGCTAAGGCACGACAACGCAGGACTAGGCAATGCACGGCAAGGCAAGGAAAGGGTAACGCAAGGCAAGGCACGGTCAGGCGAGGCAAGCTAAGGCAGGACAACGCAAGGCTAGGCAATGCACGAAAGGCAAGCAAAGAGTAACGGAAGGCAAGGAAGGCCAGGGAAGGCAAAGGTAAAGGAAGGAACGGCACGGTAAGCGGAAACAAGGCTAAGGCAAGACAACTCAGGACTAGGCAATGCACGGCAAGGGAAGGAAAGGGTAACGCAAGGCAATGCACGGTCAGGCGAGGCAAGGCTAATGCACGACAACGCAAGGCTAGGCAGTGCTCGGCAAGGCAAGGAAAGAGTAACGGAAGGAAAGAAAGGCAAGGGAAAGCAAGGGAAGGAAAGGGTAACGGAAGCAACGGCACTGTAAGGGGAAACAAGGCTAAGGCACGACAACGCAGGACTAGGCACTGCACGGCAAGGCAAGGAAAGGGTAACGCAAGGCAAGGCACGGTCAGGCGAGGCAAGGCTAAGGCACGACAACGCAAGTATAGGCAGTGCACGGCTAGGCAAGGAAAGAGTAACGGAAGGAGAGGAAAGCAAGGCAAAGCAAGGCAAGGCAAGTGTAACAAAAGGCAAGCCACGGCAAGGGGAAACAAGGGTAAGGCACGGCAACGCACGGCTAGGCAATGCATGGCAAGGCAAGGAAAGGGTAACGCAAAGCAAGGCACGGTGAGGCAAGGGAAGGCTAATGCACGACAACGCTCGGCTAGGCAATGCACGGCAAGGCAAGGAAAGGGTAACGCAAGGCAAGGCACGGTCAGGCGAGGCAACGCTAATGCACGAAAAAGCACGGCTAGGCAATGCACGGCAAGGCAAGGAAAGGGTAACGCAAGGCAAGGCACGGTCAGGCGAGGCAAGGCTAATGCACGACAACGCAAGGCTAGGCAATGCACGGCAAGGCAAGGAAAGGGTAACGCAAGGCAATGCACGGTCAGGCGAGGCAAGGCTAATGCACGACAACGCAAGGCTAGGCAGTGCTCGGCAAGGCAAGGAAAGAGTAACGGAAGGAAAGAAAGGCAAGGGAAAGCAAGGGAAGGCAAGGGTAACGGAAGGAACGGCACGGTAAGGGGAAACAAGGCTAAGGCACGACAACGCAGGACTAGGCAAAGCACGGCAAGTCAAAGAAAGGGTAACGCAAGGCAAGGCAAGTTCAGGCGAGGCAAGGCTAATGCACGACAACGCAAGGCTAGGCAATGCACGGCTAGGCAAGGAAAGAGTAACGGAAGGAGAGCAAGGCAAGGCAAAGCAAGGCAAGGCAAGTGTAACAAAAGGCAAGGCACGGCAAGGGGAAACAAGGGTAAGGCACGGCAACGCACGGCTAGGCAATGCACGGCCAAGCAAGGAAAGGGTAACGAAAGGCAAGGCACGGTGAGGAAAGGCAAGGCTAATGCACGACAATGCAGGGCTAGGCAATGCACGGCAAGGCAAGGAAAGCATAACGCAAAGCAAGGCACGGTCAGGCGAGGCAAGGCTAATGCACGACAACGCAAGGCTAGGCAGTGCTCGGCAAGGCAAGGAAAGAGTAACCGAAGGAAAGAAAGGCAAGGGAAAGCAAGGGAAGGCAAGGGTAACGGAAGGAACGGCACGGTAAGGGGAAACAAGGCTAAGGCACGACAACGCAGGACTAGGCAATGCACGGCAAGGCAAAGAAAGCGTAACGGAAGGCAAGGCACGGTCAGGCGAGGCAAGGCTAATGCACGACAACGCAAGGCTAGGCAATGCACGGCTAGGCAAGGAAAGAGTAACGGAAGGAGAGGAAGGCAAGGCAAAGAAAGGCAAGGCAAGTGTAACAAAAGGCAAGGCACGGCAAGGGGAAACAAGGGTAAGGCACGGCAACGCACGGCTAGGCAATGCACGGCCAAGCAAGGAAAGGGTAACGCAAGGCAAGGCACGGTGAGGAAAGACAAGGCTAATGCACGACAATGCAGGGCTAGGCAATGCACTTCAAGGCAAGGAAAGCATAACGCAAGGCAAGGCACGGTCAGGCGAGGTAAGGCTAATGCACGACAACGCAAGGCTAGGCAGTGCTCGGCAAGGCAAGGAAAAAGTAACGGAAGGAAAGAAAGGCAAGGAAAAGCAAGGGAAGGCAAGGGTAACGGAAGGAACGGCACGGTAAGGGGAAACAAGGCTAAGGCACGACAACGCAGGACTAGGCAATGCACGGCAAGGCAAGGAAAGGGTAACGCAAGGCAAGTCACGGTCAGGCGAGGCAAGGCTAAGGCAGGACAACGCAAGGCTAGGCAATGCACGGAAGGCAAGCAAAGAGTAACGGAAGGCAAGGAAGGCAAGGGAAGGCAAAGGTAAAGGAAGGAAAGGCACGGTAAGCGGAAACAAGGCTAAGGCACGAAAACTCAGGACTAGGCAATGCACGGCAAAGGAAGGAAAGGGTAACGCAAGGCAATGCACGGTCAGGCGAGGCAAGGCTAATGCACGACAACGCAAGGCTAGGCAGTGCTCGGCAAGTCAAGGAAAGAGTAACGGAAGGGAATAAAAGGCAAGGGAAAGCAAGGGAAGGAAAGGGTAACGGAAGCAACGGCACGGTAAGGGGAAACAAGGCTAAGGCACGACAACGCAGGACTAGGCAATGCACGGCAAGGCAAGGAAAGGGTAACGCAAGGCAAGGCACGGTGAGGCGAGGCAAGGCTAAGGCACGACAACGCAAGTCTAGGCAGTGCACGGCTAGGCAAGGAAAGAGTAACGGAAGGAGAGGAAAGCAAGGCAAAGCAAGGCAAGGCAAGTGTAACAAAAGGCAAGCCACGGCAAGGGGAAACAAGGGTAAGGCACGGCAACGCACGGCTAGGCAATGCATGGCAAGGCAAGGAAAGGGTAACGCAAAGCAAGGCACGGTGAGGCGAGGCAAGGCTAAGGCACGACAACGCAAGTCTAGGCAGTGCACGGCTAGGCAAGGAAAGTGTAACGGAAGGAGAGGAAAGCAAGGCAAAGCAAGGCAAGGCAAGTGTAACAAAAGGCAAGCCACGGCAAGGGGAAACAAGGGTAAGGCACGGCAACGCACGGCTAGGCAATGCACCGCCAAGCAAGGAAAGGGTAACGCAAGGCAAGGCACGATGAGGAAAGGCAAGGCTAATGCACGACAATGCAGGGCTAGGCAATGCACGGCAAGGCAAGGAAAGCATAACGCAAGGCAAGGCACGGTCAGGCGAGGCAAGGCTAATGCACGACAACGCAAGGCTAGGCAGTGCTCGGCAAGGCAAGGAAAGAGTAACGGAAGGAAAGAAAGGCAAGGGAAAGCAAGGGAAGGCAAGGGTAACGGAAGGAACGGCACGGTAAGGGGAAACAAGGCTAAGGCAAGACAACGCAGGCTAGGCAATGCACGGCAAGGGAAGGAAAGGTTAACGCAAGGCAAGGCACGGTCAGGCGAGGCAAGGCTAATGCACGACAACGCAAGGCTAGGCAATGCACGGCTAGGCAAGGAAAGAGTAACGGAAGGAAAGGAAGGCAAAGCAATGCAAGGCAAGGCAAGTGTAACAAAAGGCACGGCACGGCAAGGGGAAACAAGGGTAAGGCACGACAACGCAAGGCTAGGCAGTGCACGGCAAGGCAAGGAAAGGGTAACGCAAGGCAAGGTACGTTGAGGCAAGGGAAGGCCAATGCACTACAACGCAAGGCTAGGCAGTGCACAGCTAGGCAAGGAAAGAGTAACGGAAGGAAAGGAAGGCAAGGCAAAGAAAGGCAAGGCAAGTGTAACGGAAGGAACGGCACAGCAAGGGGAAACAAGGCTAAGGCACGACAACGCACGGCTAGGCAGTGCACGGCTAGGCAAGGAAAGAGTAACGGAAGGAAAGAAAGGCAAGGGAAAGCAAGGGAAGGCAAGGCTAACGGAAGGAACGGCACGGTACGGGGAAACAAGGCTAAGGCACGACAACGCAGGACTAGGCAATGCACGGCAAGGCAAAGAAAGGGTAACGCAAGGCAAGGCACGGTCAGGCGACGCAAGGCTAAGGCACGACAACGCAAGGCTAGGCAATGCACGGAAGGTAAGTTAAGAGTAACGGAAGGCAAGGAAGGCAAGGGAAAGCAAGGGTAGGCAAGGGCAACGGACGGAACGGCACGTTATGGGGAAACAAGCCTAAGGCACGACAACGCAGGACTAGGCAATGCCCGGCAAGGCAAGGAAAGGGTAACGCAAGGCAATGCACGGTCAGGCGAGGCAAGGCTAATGCACGACAACGCAAGGCTAGGCAGTGCTCGGCAAGGCAAGGAAAGAGTAACGGAAGGAAAGAAAGGCAAGGGAAAGCAAGGGAAGGCAAGGGTAACGGAAGGAACGGCACGGTAAGGGGAAACAAGGCTAAGGCACGACAACGCAGGACTAGGCAATGCGCGACAAGGCAAAGAAAGTGTAACGCAAGGCAAGGCACGGTCAGGCGAGGCAAGGCTAATGCACGACAACGCAAGGCTAGGCAATGCACGGCTAGGCAAGGAAAGAGTAACGGAAGGAGAGGAAGGCAAGGCAAAACAAGGCAAGGCAAGTGTAACAAAAGGCAAGGCACGGCAAGGGGAAACAAGGGTAAGGCACGGCAACGCACGGCTAGGCAATGCACGGCCAAGCAAGGAAAGGGTAACGCAAGGCAAGGCACGGTGAGGAAAGGCAAGGCTAATGCACTACAATGCAGGGCTAGGCAATGCACGGCAAGGCAAGGAAAGCATAACGCAAGGCAAGGCACGGTCAGGCGAGGCAAGGCTAATGCACGACAACGCAAGGCTAGGCAGTGCTCGGCAAGGCAAGGAAAGAGTAACGGAAGGAAAGAAAGGCAAGGCAAAGTAAGGCAAGGCAAGTGTAACGGACGAAACGGCACAGCAAGGGGAAACAAGGCTAAGGCAAGACAACGCACGGCTAGGCAATGCACGGCAAGGGAAGTAAAGGGTAACGCAAGGCAAGGCACGGTCAGGCGAGGCAAGGCTAATGCACGACAACGCAAGGCTAGGCAATGCACGGCTAGGCAAGGAAAGAGTAACGGAAGGAAAGGAAGGCAAAGCAAAGCAAGGCAAGGCAAGTGCAACAAAAGGCACGGCACGGCAAGGGGAAACAAGGGTAAGGCACGACAACGCAAGGCTAGGCAGTGCACGGCAAGGCAAGGAAAGAGTAACGGAAGGAAAGAAAGGCAAGGGAAAGCAAGGGAAGGCAAGGCTAACGGACGGAACGGCACGGTACGGGGAAACAAGGCTAAGGCACGACAACGCAGGACTAGGCAATGCACGGCAAGGCAAAGAAAGGGTAAAGCAAGGCAAGGCACGGTCAGGCGACGCAAGGCTAAGGCACGACAACGCAAGGCTAGGCAATGCACGGAAGGTAAGTAAAGAGTAACGGAAGGCAAGGAATGCAAGGCAAAGAAAGGCAAGGCAAGTGTAACGGAAGGAACGGCACAGCAAGGGGAAACAAGGCTAAGGCACGACAACGCACGGCTAGGCAGTGCACGGCTAGGCAAGGAAAGAGTAACGGAAGGAAAGAAAGGCAAGGGAAAGCAAGGGAAGGCAAGGCTAACGGAAGGAACGGCACGGTACGGGGAAACAAGGCTAAGGTACGACAACGCAGGACTAGGCAATGCACGGCAAGGCAAAGAAAGGGTAACGCAAGGCAAGGCACGGTCAGGCGACGCAAGGCTAAGGCACGACAACGCAAGGCTAGGCAATGCACGGCTAGGCAAGGAAAGAGTAACGGAAGGAAAGGAAGGCAAAGCAATGCAAGGCAAGGCAAGTGTAACAAAAGGCACGGCACGGCAAGGGGAAACAAGGGTAAGGCACGACAACGCAAGGCTAGGCAGTGCACGGCAAGGCAAGGAAAGGGTAACGCAAGGCAAGGTACGGTTAGGCAAGGGAAGGCTAATGCACGACAACGCAAGGCTAGGCAGTGCACAGCTAGGCAAGGAAAGAGTAACGTAAGGAAAGGAAGGCAAGGCAAAGAAAGGCAAGGCAAGTGTAACGGAAGGAACGGCACAGCAAGGGGAAACAAGGCTAAGGCACGACAACGCACGGCTAGGCAGTGCACGGCTAGGCAAGGAAAGAGTAACGGAAGGAAAGAAAGGCAAGGGAAAGCAAGGGAAGGCAAGGCTAACGGAAGGAACGGCACGGTACGGGGAAACAAGGCTAAGGCACGACAACGCAGGACTAGGCAATGCACGGCAAGGCAAGGAAAGGGTAACGCAAGGCAAGGCACGGTCAGGCGAGGCAACGCTAATGCACGAAAAAGCACGGCTAGGCAATGCACGGCAAGGCAAGGAAAGGGTAACGCAAGGCAAGGCACGGTCAGGTGAGGCAAGGCTAATGCACGACAACGCAAGGCTAGGCAATGCACGGCAAGGCAAGGAAAGGGAAACGCAAGGCAATGCACGGTCAGGCGAGGCAAGGCTAATGCACGACAACGCAAGGCTAGGCAGTGCTCGGCAAGGCAAGGAAAGAGTAACGGAAGGAGAGGAAGGCAAGGCAAAGCAAGGCAAGGCAAGTGTAACAAAAGGCAAGGCACGGTAAGGGGAAACAAGGGTAAGGCACGGCAACGCACTGCTAGGCAATGCACGGCCAAGCAAGGAAAGGGTAACGCAAGGCAAGGCACGGTGAGGAAAGGCAAGGCTAATGCACGACAATGCAGGGCTAGGCAATGCACGGCAAGGCAAGGAAAGCATAACGCAAGGCAAGGCACGGTCAGGCGAGGGAAGGCTAATGCACGACAACGCAACGATAGGCAGTGTTCGGCAAGGCAAGGAAAGAGTAACGGAAGGAAAGAAAGGCAAGGGAAAGCAAGGGAAGGCAAGGGTAACGGAAGCAACGGCACGGTAAGGGGAAACAAGGCTAAGGCACGACAACGCAGGACTAGGCAATGCACGGCAAGGCAAGGAAAGGGTAACGCAAGGCAAGGCACGGTCAGGCGAGGCAAGGCTAATGCACGACAACGCAAGGCTAGGCAGTGCTCGGCAAGGCAAGGAAAGAGTAACGGAAGGAAAGAAAGGCAAGGGAAAGCAAGGGAAGGCAAGGGTAACGGAAGGAACGTCACGGTAAGGGGAAACAAGGCTAAGGCACGACAACGCAGGATTAGGCAATGCACGGCAAGGCAAGGAAAGGGTAACGCAAGGCAAGGCACGGTCAGGCGAGGCAAGGCTAAGGCAGGACAACGCAAGGCTAGGCAATGCACGGAAGGCAAGCAAAGAGTAACGGAAGGCAAGGAAGGCAAGGGAAGGCAAAGGTAAAGGAAGGAACGGCACGGTAAGCGGAAACAAGGCTAAGGCACGACAACGCACGGCTAGGCAGTGCACGGCTAGGCAAGGAAAGGGAAGGAAAGGAAGGCAAGGCAAAGTAAGGCAAGGCACGTGTAACGGAAGAAACGGCACAGCAAGGGGAAACAAGGCTAAGGCAAGACAACGCACGGCTAGGCAATGCACGGCAAGGGAAGGAAAGGGTAACGCAAGGCAAGGCACGGTCAGGCGAGGCAAGGCTAATGCACGACAACGCAAGGCTAGGCAATGCACGGCTAGGCAAGGAAAGAGTAACGGAAGCAAAGGAAGGCAAAGCAATGCAAGAAAAGGCAAGTGTAACAAAAGGCACGGCACGGCAAGGGGAAACAAGGGTAAGGCACGACAACGCAAGGCTAGGCAGTGCACGGCAAGGCAAGGAAAGGGTAACGCAAGGCAAGGTACGGTGAGGCAAGGGAAGGCTAATGCACGACAACGCAAGGCTAGGCAGTGCACAGCTAGGCAAGGAAAGAGTAACGGAAGGAAAGGAAGGCAAGGCAAAGAAAGGCAAGGCAAGTGTAACGGAAGGAACGGCACAGCAAGGGGAAACAAGGCTAAGGCACGACAACGCACGGCTAGGCAGTGCACGGCTAGGCAAGGAAAGAGTAACGGAAGGAAAGAAAGGCAAGGGAAAGCAAGGGAAGGCAAGGCTAACGGAAGGAACGGCACGGTACGGGGAAACAAGGCTAAGGCACGACAACGCAGGACTAGGCAATGCACGGCAAGGCAAAGAAAGGGTAACGCAAGGCAAGGCACGGTCAGGCGACGAAAGGCTAAGGCACGACAACGCAAGGCTAGGCAATGCACGGAAGGTAAGTAAAGAGTAACGGAAGGCAAGGAAGGCAAGGGAAAGCAAGGGAAGGCAAGGGCAACGGACGGAACGGCACGTTAAGGGGAAACAAGCCTAAGGCACGACAACGCAGGACTAGGCAATGCACGGCAAGGCAAGGAAAGGGTAACGCAAGGCAAGGCACGGTCAGGCGAGGCAACGCTAATGCACGAAAAAGCACGGCTAGGCAATGCACGGCAAGGCAAGGAAAGGGTAACGAAAGGCAAGGCACGGTCAGGCGAGGCAAGGCTAATGCACGACAACGCAAGGCTAGGCAATGCACGGCAAGGCAAGGAAAGGGTAACGCAAGGCAATGCACGGTCAGGCGAGGCAAGGCTAATGCACGACAACGCAAGGCTAGGCAGTGCTCGGCAAGGCAAGGAAAGATTAACGGAAGGAAAGAAAGGCAAGGGAAAGCAAGGGAAGGCAAGGGTAACGGAAGGAACGGCACGGTAAGGGGAAACAAGGCTAAGGCACGACAACGCAGGACTAGGCAATGCACGGCAAGGCAAAGAAAGCGTAACGCAAGGCAAGGCACGGTCAGGCGAGGCAAGGCTAATGCACGACAACGCAAGGCTAGGCAATGCACGGCTAGGCAAGGAAAGAGTAACGGAAGGAGAGGAAGGCAAGGCAAAGCAAGGCAAGGCAAGTGTAACAAAAGGCAAGGCACGGCAAGGGGAAACAAGGGTAAGGCACGGCAACGCACGGCTAGGCAATGCACGGCCAAGCAAGGAAAGGGTAACGCAAGGCAAGGCACGGTGAGGAAAGGCAAGGCTAAAGCACGACAATGCAGGGCTAGGCAATGCACGGCAAGGTAAGGAAAGCATAACGCAAGGCAAGGCACGGTCAGGCGAGGCAAGGCTAATGCACGACAACGCAAGGCTAGGCAGTGCTCGGCAAGGCAAGGAAAGAGTAACGGAAGGAAAGAAAGGCAAGGGAAAGCAAGGGAAGGCAAGGGTAACGGAAGGAACGGCACGGTAAGGGGAAACAAGGCTAAGGCACGACAACGCAGGATTAGGCAATGCACGGCAAGGCAAGGAAAGGGTAACGCAAGGCAAGGCACGGTCAGGCGAGGCAAGGCTAAGGCAGGACAACGCAAGGCTAGACAATGCACGGAAGGCAAGCAAAGAGTAACGGAAGGCAAGGAAGGCAAGGGAAGGCAAAGGTAAAGGAAGGAACGGCACGGTAAGCGGAAACAAGGCTAAGGCACGACAACTCAGGACTAGGCAATGCAAGGCAAGGCAAGGAAAGGGTAACGCAAGGCAAGGCACGGTCAGGCGAGGCAAGGCTAATGCACGACAACGCAAGGCTAGGCAATGCACGGCTAGGCAAGGAAAGAGTAACGGAAGGAAAGGAAGGCAAGGCAAAGAAAGGCAAGGCAAGTGTAACGGAAGGAACGGCACAGCAAGGGGAAACAAGGCTAAGGCACGACAACGCACGGCTAGGCAGTGCAGGGCTAGGCAGGGAAAGAGTAACGGAAGGAAAGAAAGGCAAGGGAAAGCAAGGGAAGGCAAGGCTAACGGAAGGAACGGCAGGGTACGGGGAAACAAGGCTAAGGCACGACAACGCAGGACTAGGCAATGCACGGCAAGGCAAAGATAGGGTAACGCAAGGCAAGGCACGGTCAGGCGACGCAAGGCTAAGGCACGACAACGCAAGGCTAGGCAATGCACGGAAGGTAAGTTAAGAGTAACGGAAGGCAAGGAAGGCAAGGGAAAGCAAGGGTAGGCAAGGGAAACGGACGGAACGGCACGTTAAGGGGAAACAAGCCTAAGGCACGACAACGCAGGACTAGGCAATGCCCGGCAAGGCAAGTAAAGGGTAACGCAAGGCAATGCACGGTCAGGGGAGGCAAGGCTAATGCACGAAAACGCAAGGCTAGGCAGTGCTCGGCAAGGCAAGGAAAGAGTAACGGAAGGAAAGAAAGGCAAGGGAAAGCAAGGGAAGGCAAGGGTAACGGAAGGAACGGCACGGTAAGGGGAAACAAGGCTAAGGCACGACAACGCAGGACTAGGCAATGCACGGCAAGGCAAAGAAAGGGTAACGCAAGGCAAGGCACGGTCAGGCGAGGCAAGGCTAATGCACGACAACGCAAGGCTAGGCAATGCACGGCTAGGCAAGGAAAGAGTAACGGAAGGAGAGGAAGGCAAGGCAAAGCAAGGCAAGGCAAGTGTAACAAAAGGCAAGGCACTGCAAGGGGAAACAAGGGGAAGGCACGGCAAAGCACGGCTAGGCAATGCACGGCCAAGCAAGGAAAGGGTAACGCAAGGCAAGGCACGGTGAGGAAAGGCAAGGCTAATGCACTACAATGCAGGGCTAGGCAATGCACGGCAAGGCAAGGAAAGCATAACGGAAGGCAAGGCACGGTCAGGCGAGGCAAGGCTAATGCACGACAACGCAAGGCTAGGCAGTGCTCGGCAAGGCAAGGAAAGAGTAACGGAAGGAAAGAAAGGCAAGGGAAAGCAAGGGAAGGCAAGGGTAACGGAAGGAACGGCACGGTAAAGGGAAACAAGGCTAAGGCACGACAACGCAGGACTAGGCAATGCACGGCAAGGCAAAGAAAGGGTAACGCAAGGCAAGGCACGGTCAGGCGAGGCAAGGCTAATGCACGACAACGCAAGGCTAGGCAATGCACGGCTAGGCAAGGAAAGAGTAACGGAAGGAGAGGAAGGCAAGGCAAAGCAAGGCAAGGCAAGTGTAACAAAAGGCAAGGCACGGCAAGGGGAAACAAGGGTAAGGCACGGCAACGCACGGCTAGGCAATGCACGGCCAAGCAAGGAAAGGGTAACGCAAGGCAAGGCACGGTGAGGAAAGGCAAGGCTAATGCACGACAATGCAGGGCTAGGCAATGCACGGCAAGGCAAGGAAAGCATAACGCAAGGCAAGGCACGGTCAGGCGAGGCAAGGCTAATGCACGACAACGCAAGGCTAGGCAGTGCTCGGCAAGGCAAGGAAAGAGTAACGGAAGGAGAGGAAGGCAAGGCAAAGCAAGGCAAGGCAAGTGTAACAAAAGGCAAGGCACGGCAAGGGGAAACAAGGGTAAGGCACGGCAACGCACGGCTAGGCAATGCACGGCCAAGCAAGGAAAGGGTAACGCAAGGCAAGGCACGGTCAGGCGAGGCAAGGCTAATGCACGACAACGCAAGGCTAGGCAATGCACGGCAAGGCAAGGAAAGGGTAACGCAAGGCAATGCACGGTCAGGCGAGGCAAGGCTAATGCACGACAACGCAAGGCTAGGCAGTGCTCGGCAAGGCAAGGAAAGAGTAACGGAAGGAAAGAAAGGCAAGGGAAAGCAAGGGAAGGCAAGGCTAACGGAAGGAACGGCACGGTACGGGGAAACAAGGCTAAGGCACGACAACGCAGGACTAGGCAATGCACGGCAAGGCAAAGAAAGGGTAACGCAAGGCAAGGCACGGTCAGGCGACGCAAGGCTAAGGCACGACAACGCAAGGCTAGGCAATGCACGGAAGGTAAGTAAAGAGTAACGGAAGGCAAGGAAGGCAAGGGAAAGCAAGGGTAGGCAAGGGCAACGGACGGAACGGCACGTTAAGGGGAAACAAGCCTAAGGCACGACAACGCAGGACTAGGCAATGCCCGGCAAGGCAAGGAAAGGGTAACGCAAGGCAATGCACGGTCAGGCGAGGCAAGGCTAATGCACGACAACGCAAGGCTAGGCAGTGCTCGGCAAGGCAAGGAAAGAGTAACGGAAGGAAAGAAAGGCAAGGGAAAGCAAGGGAAGGCAAGGGTAACGGAAGGAACGGCACGGTAAGGGGAAACAAGGCTAAGGCACGACAACGCAGGACTAGGCAGTGCACGGCAAGGCAAAGAAAGGGTAACGCAAGGCAAGGCACGGTCAGGCGAGGCAAGGCTAATGCACGACAACGCAAGGCTAGGCAATGCACGGCTAGGCAAGGAAAGAGTAACGGAAGGAGAGGAAGGCAAGGCAAAGCAAGGCAAGGCAAGTGTAACAAAAGGCAAGGCACGGCAAGGGGAAACAAGGGTAAGGCACGGCAACGCACGGCTAGGCAATGCACGGCCAAGCAAGGAAAGGGTAACGCAAGGCAAGGCACGGTGAGGAAAGGCAAGGCAAATGCACTACAATGCAGGGCTAGGCAATGCACGGCAAGGCAAGGAAAGCATAACGCAAGGCAAGGCACGGTCAGGCGAGGCAAGGCTAATGCACGACAACGCAAGGCTAGGCAGTGCTCGGCAAGGCAAGGAAAGAGTAACGGAAGGAAAGAAAGGCAAGGGAAAGCAAGGGAAGGCAAGGGTAACGGAAGGAACGGCACGGTAAGGGGAAACAAGGCTAAGGCACGACAACGCAGGACTAGGCAATGCACGGCAAGGCAAAGAAAGGGTAACGCAAGGCAAGGCACGGTCAGGCGAGGCAAGGCTAATGCACGACAACGCAAGGCTAGGCAAGGAAAGAGTAACGTAAGGAGAGGAAGGCAAGGCAAAGCAAGGCAAGGCAAGTGTAACAAAAGGCAAGGCACGGCAAGGGGAACCAAGGGTAAGGCACGGCAACGCACGGCTAGGCAATGCACGGCCAAGCAAGGAAAGGGTAACGCAAGGCAAGGCACGGTGAGGAAAGGCAAGGCTAATGCACGACAATGCAGGGCTAGGCAATGCACGGCAAGGCAAGGAAAGCATAACGCAAGGCAAGGCACGGTCAGGCGAGGCAAGGCTAATACACGACAACGCAAGGCTAGGCAGTGCTCGGCAAGGCAAGGAAAGAGTAAGGGAAGGAAAGAAAGGCAAGGGAAAGCAAGGGAAGGCAAGGGTAACGGAAGAAACGGCACAGCAAGGGGAAACAAGGCTAAGGCAAGACAACGCACGGCTAGGCAATGCACGGCAAGGGAAGGAAAGGGTAACGCAAGGCAAGGCACGGTCAGGCGAGGCAAGGCTAATGCACGACAACGCAAGGCTAGGCAATGCACGGCTAGGCAAGGAAAGAGTAACGGAAGGAGAGGAAGGCAAGGCAAAGCAAGGCAAGGCAAGTGTAACAAAAGGCAAGGCACGGGAAGGGGAAACAAGGTTAAGGCACGGCAACGCACGGCTAGGCAATGCACGGCCAAGCAAGGAAAGGGTAACGCAAGGCAAGGCACGGTCAGGCGAGCCAAGGCTAAGGCACGACAACGCAAGGCTAGGCAGTGCACGACTAGGCAAGGAAAGAGTAACGGAAGGAAAGGAAGGCAAGGCAAAGTAAGGCAAGGCAAGTGTAACGGAAGAAACGGCACAGCAAGGGGAAACAAGGCTAAGGCAAGACAACGCACGGCTAGGCAATGCACGGCAAGGGAAGGAAAGGGTAACGCAAGGCAAGGCACGGTCAGGCGAGGCAAGGCTAATGCACGACAACGCAAGGCTAGGCAATGCACGGCTAGGCAAGGAAAGAGTAACGGAAGGAAAGGAAGGCAAAGCAATGCAAGGCAAGGCAAGTGTAACAAAAGGCACGGCACGGCAAGGGGAAACAAGGGTAAGGCACGACAACGCAAGGCTAGGCAGTGCACGGCAAGGCAAGGAAAGGGTAACGCAAGGCAAGGTACGGTGAGGCAAGGGAAGGCTAATGCACGACAACGCAAGGCTAGGCAGTGCACAGCTAGGCAAGGAAAGAGTAACGGAAGGAAAGGAAGGCAAGGCAAAGAAAGGCAAGGCAAGTGTAACAGAAGGAACGGCACAGCAAGGGGAAACAAGGCTAAGGCACGACAACGCACGGCTAGGCAGTGCACGGCTAGGCAAGGAAAGAGTAACGGAAGGAAAGAAAGGCAAGGGAAAGCAAGGGAAGGCAAGGCTAACGGAAGGAACGGCACGGTACGGGAAACAAGGCTAAGGCACGACAACGCAGGACTAGGCAATGCACGGCAAGGCAAAGAAAGGGTAACGCAAGGCAAGGCACGGTCAGGCGACGCAAGGCTAAGGCACGACAACGCAAGGCTAGGCAATGCACGGAAGGTAAGTAAAGAGTAACGGAAGGCAAGGAAGGCAAGGGAAAGCAAGGGTAGGCAAGGGCAACGGACGGAACGGCACGTTAAGGGGAAACAAGCCTAAGGCACGACAACGCAGGACTAGGCAATGCACGGCAAGGCAAGGAAAGGGTAACGCAAGGCAAGGCACGGTCAGGCGAGGCAACGCTAATGCACGAAAAAGCACGGCTAGGCAATGCACGGCAAGGCAAGGAAAAGGTAACGCAAGGCAAGGCACGGTCAGGCGAGGCAAGGCTAATGCACGACAACGCAAGGCTAGGCAATGCACGGCAAGGCAAGGAAAGAGTAACGCAAGGCAATGCACGGTCAGGCGAGGCAAGGCTAAGGCACGACAACGCAAGGCTAGGCAGTGCTCGGCAAGGCAAGGAAAGAGTAACGGAAGGAAAGAAAGGCAAGGGAAAGCAAGGGAAGGCAAGGGTAACGGAAGGAACGGCACGGTAAGGGGAAACAAGGCTAAGGCACGACAACGCAGGACTAGGCAATGCACGGCACGGCAAAGAAAGCGTAACGCAAGGCAAGGCACGGTCAGGCGAGTCAAGGCTAATGCACGACAACGCAAGGCTAGGCAATGCACGGCTAGGCAAGGAAAGAGTAACGGAAGGAGAGGAAGGCAAGGCAAAGCAAGGCAAGGCAAGTGTAACAAAAGGCAAGGCACGGCAAGGGGAAACAAGGGTAAGGCACGGCAACGCACGGCTAGGCAATGCACGGCCAAGCAAGGAAAGGGTAACGCAAGGCAAGGCACGGTGAGGAAAGGCAAGGCTAATGCACGACAATGCAGGGCTAGGCAATGCACGGCAAGGTAAGGAAAGCATAACGCAAGGCAAGGCACGGTCAGGCGAGGCAAGGCTAATGCACGACAACGCAAGGCTAGGCAGTGCTCGGCAAGGCAAGGAAAGAGTAACGGAAGGAAAGAAAGGCAAGGGAAAGCAAGGGAAGGCAAGGGTAACGGAAGGAACGGCACGGTAAGGGGAAACAAGGCTAAGGCACGACAACGCAGGATTAGGCAATGCACGGCAAGGCAAGGAAAGGGTAACGCAAGGCAAGGCACGGTCAGGCGAGGCAAGGCTAAGGCAGGACAACGCAAGGCTAGGCAATGCACGGAAGGCAAGCAAAGAGTAACGGAAGGCAAGGAAGGCAAGGGAAGGCAAATGTAAAGGAAGGAACGGCACGGTAAGCGGAAACAAGGCTAAGGCACGACAACTCAGGACTAGGCAATGCAAGGCAAGGCAAGGAAAGGGTAACGCAAGGCAAGGCACGGTCAGGCGAGGCAAGGCTAATGCACGACAACGCAAGGCTAGGCAATGCACGGCTAGGCAAGGAAAGAGTAACGGAAGGAAAGGAAGGCAAGCCAAAGAAAGGCAAGGCAAGTGTAACGGAAGGAACGGCACAGCAAGGGGAAACAAGGCTAAGGCACGACAACGCACGGCTAGGCAGTACACGGCTAGGCAGGGAAAGAGTAACGGAAGGAAAGAAAGGCAAGGGAAAGCAAGGGAAGGCAAGGGCAACGGACGGAACGGCACGTTAAGGGGAAACAAGCCTAAGGCACGACAACGCAGGACTAGGCATTGCCCGGCAAGGCAAGGAAAGGGTAACGCAAGGCAATGCACGGTCAGGCGAGGCAAGGCTAATGCACGACAACGCAAGGCTAGGCAGTGCTCGGCAAGGCAAGGAAAGAGTAACGGAAGGAAAGAAAGGCAAGGGAAAGCAAGGGAAGGCAAGGGTAACGGAAGGAACGGCACGGTAAGGGGAAACAAGGCTAAGGCACGACAACGCAGGACTAGGCAATGCACGGCAAGGCAAAGAAAGGGTAACGCAAGGCAAGGCACGGTCAGGCGAGGCAAGGCTAATGCACGACAACGCAAGGCTAGGCAATGCACGGCTAGGCAAGGAAAGAGTAACGGAAGGAGAGGAAGGCAAGGCAAAGCAAGGCAAGGCAAGTGTAACAAAAGGCAAGGCACGGCAAGGGGAAACAAGGGTAAGGCACGGCAACGCACGGCTAGGCAATGCACGGCCAAGCAAGGAAAGGGTAACGCAAGGCAAGGCACGGTGAGGAAAGGCAAGGCTAATGCACTACAATGCAGGGCTAGGCAATGCACGGCAAGGCAAGGAAAGCATAACGCAAGGCAAGGCACGGTCAGGCGAGGCAAGGCTAATGCACGACAACGCAAGGCTAGGCAGTGCTCGGCAAGGCAAGGAAAGAGTAACGGAAGGAAAGAAAGGCAAGGGAAAGCAAGGGAAGGCAAGGGTAACGGAAGGAACGGCACGGTAAGGGGAAACAAGGCTAAGGCACGACAACGCAGGACTAGGCAATGCACGGCAAGGCAAGGAAAGGGTAACGCAAGGCAAGGCACGGTCAGGCGAGGCAAGGCTAAGGCAGGACAACGGAAGGCTAGGCAATGCACGGAAGGCAAGCAAAGAGTAACGGAAGGCAAGGAAGGCAAGGGAAGGCAAAGGTAAAGGAAGGAACGGCACGGTAAGCGGAAACAAGGCTAAGGCACGACAACGCACGGCTAGGCAGTGCACGGCTAGGCAAGGAAAGGGAAGGAAAGGAAGGCAAGGCAAAGTAAGGCAAGGCACGTGTAACGGAAGAAACGGCACAGCAAGGGGAAACAAGGCTAAGGCAAGACAACGCACGGCTAGGCAATGCACGGCAAGGGAAGGAAAGGGTAACGCAAGGCAAGGCACGGTCAGGCGAGGCAAGGCTAATGCACGACAACGCAAGGCTAGGCAATGCACGGCTAGGCAAGGAAAGAGTAACGGAAGGAAAGGAAGGCAAAGCAATGCAAGAAAAGGCAAGTGTAACAAAAGGCACGGCACGGCAAGGGGAAACAAGGGTAAGGCACGACAACGCAAGGCTAGGCAGTGCACGGCAAGGCAAGGAAAGGGTAACGCAAGGCAAGGTACGGTGAGGCAAGGGAAGGCTAATGCACGACAACGCAAGGCTAGGCAGTGCACAGCTAGGCAAGGAAAGAGTAACGGAAGGAAAGGAAGGCAAGGCAAAGAAAGGCAAGGCAAGTGTAACGGAAGGAACGGCACAGCAAGGGGAAACAAGGCTAAGGCACGACAACGCACGGCTAGGCAGTGCACGGCTAGGCAAGGAAAGAGTAACGGAAGGAAAGAAAGGCAAGGGAAAGCAAGGGAAGGCAAGGCTAACGGAAGGAACGGCACGGTACGGGGAAACAAGGCTAAGGCACGACAACGCAGGACTAGGCAATGCACGGCAAGGCAAAGAAAGGGTAACGCAAGGCAAGGCACGGTCAGGCGACGCAAGGCTAAGGCACGACAACGCAAGGCTAGGCAATGCACGGAAGGTAAGTAAAGAGTAACGGAAGGCAAGGAAGGCAAGGGAAAGCAAGGGAAGGCAAGGGCAACGGACGGAACGGCACGTTAAGGGGAAACAAGCCTAAGGCACGACAACGCAGGACTAGGCAATGCACGGCAAGGCAAGGAAAGGGTAACGCAAGGCAAGGCACGGTCAGGCGAGGCAACGCTAATGCACGAAAAAGCACGGCTAGGCAATGCACGGCAAGGCAAGGAAAGGGTAACGCAAGGCAAGGCACGGTCAGGCGAGGCAAGGCTAATGCACGACAACGCAAGGCTAGGCAATGCACGTCAAGGCAAGGAAAGGGTAACGCAAGGCAATGCACGGTCAGGCGAGGCAAGGCTAATGCACGACAACGCAAGGCTAGGCAGTGCTCGGCAAGGCAAGGAAAGATTAACGGAAGGAAAGAAAGGCAAGGGAAAGCAAGGGAAGGCAAGGGTAACGGAAGGAACGGCACGGTAAGGGGAAACAAGGCTAAGGCACGACAACGCAGGACTAGGCAATGCACGGCAAGGCAAAGAAAGCGTAACGCAAGGCAAGGCACGGTCAGGCGAGGCAAGGCTAATGCACGACAACGCAAGGCTAGGCAATGCACGGCTAGGCAAGGAAAGAGTAACGGAAGGAGAGGAAGGCAAGGCAAAGCAAGGCAAGGCAAGTGTAACAAAAGGCAAGGCACGGCAAGGGGAAACAAGGGTAAGGCACGGCAACGCACGAATAGGCAATGCACGGCCAAGCAAGGAAAGGGTAACGCAAGGCAAGGCACGGTGAGGAAAGGCAAGGCTAATGCACGACAATGCAGGGCTAGGCAATGCACGGCAAGGTAAGGAAAGCATAACGCAAGGCAAGGCACGGTCAGGCGAGGCAAGGCTAATGCACGACAACGCAAGGCTAGGCAGTGCTCGGCAAGGCAAGGAAAGAGTAACGGAAGGAAAGAAAGGCAAGGGAAAGCAAGGGAAGGCAAGGGTAACGGAAGGAACGGCACGGTAAGGGGAAACAAGGCTAAGGCACGACAACGCAGGATTAGGCAATGCACGGCAAGGCAAGGAAAGGGTAACGCAAGGCAAGGCACGGTCAGGCGAGGCAAGGCTAAGGCAGGACAACGCAAGGCTAGGCAATGCACGGAAGGCAAGCAAAGAGTAACGGAAGGCAAGGAAGGCAAGGGAAGGCAAAGGTAAAGGAAGGAACGGCACGGTAAGCGGAAACAAGGCTAAGGCACGACAACTCAGGACTAGGCAATGCAAGGCAAGGCAAGGAAAGGGTAACGCAAGGCAAGGCACGGTCAGGCGAGGCAAGGCTAATGCACGACAACGCAAGGCTAGGCAATGCACGGCTAGGCAAGGAAAGAGTAACGGAAGGAAAGGAAGGCAAGGCAAAGAAAGGCAAGGCAAGTGTAACGGAAGGAACGGCACAGCAAGGGGAAACAAGGCTAAGGCACGACAACGCACGGCTAGGCAGTACACGGCTAGGCAGGGAAAGAGTAACGGAAGGAAAGAAAGGCAAGGGAAAGCAAGGGAAGGCAAGGCTAACGGAAGGAACGGCACGGTACGGGGAAACGAGGCTAAGGCACGCCAACGCAGGACTAGGCAATGCACGGCAAGGCAAAGAAAGGGTAACGCAAGGCAAGGCACGGTCAGGCGACGCAAGGCTAAGGCACGACAACGCAAGGCTAGGCAATGCACGGAAGGTAAGTTAAGAGTAACGGAAGGCAAGGAAGGCAAGGGAAAGCAAGGGTAGGCAAGGGCAACGGACGGAACGGCACGTTAAGGGGAAAGAAGCCTAAGGCACGACAACGCAGGACTAGGCAATGCCCGGCAAGGCAAAGAAAGGGTAACGCAAGGCAATGCACGGTCAGGCGAGGCAAGGCTAATGCACGACAACGCAAGGCTAGGCAGTGCTCGGCAAGGCAAGGAAAGAGTAACGGAAGGAAAGAAAGGCAAAGGAAAGCAAGGGAAGGCAAGGGTAACGGAAGGAACGGCACGGTAAGGGGAAACAAGGCTAAGGCACGACAACGCAGGATTAGGCAATGCACGGCAAGGCAAGGAAAGGGTAACGCAAGGCAAGGCACGGTCAGGCGAGGCAAGGCTAAGGCAGGACAACGCAAGGCTAGGCAATGCACGGAAGGCAAGCAAAGAGTAACGGAACGCAAGGAAGGCAAGGGAAGGCAAAGGTAAAGGAAGGAACGGCACGGTAAGCGGAAACAAGGCTAAGGCACGACAACTCAGGACTAGGCAATGCAAGGCAAGGCAAGGAAAGGGTAACGCAAGGCAAGGCACGGTCAGGCGAGGCAAGGCTAATGCACGACAACGCAAGGCTAGGCAAGGCACGGCTAGGCAAGGAAAGAGTAACGGAAGGAAAGGAAGGCAAGGCAAAGAAAGGCAAGGCAAGTGTAACGGAAGGAACGGCACAGCAAGGGGAAACAAGGCTAAGGCACGACAACGCACGGCTAGGCAGTACACGGCTAGGCAGGGAAAGAGTAACGGAAGGAAAGAAAGGCAAGGGGAAAGCAAGGGAAGACAAGGCTAACGGAAGGAACGGCACGGTACGGGGAAACAAGGCTAAGGCACGACAACGCAGGACTAGGCAATGCACGGCAAGGCAAAGAAAGGGTAACGCAAGGCAAGGCACGGTCAGGCGACGCAAGGCTAAGGCACGACAACGCAAGGCTAGGCAATGCAAGGAAGGTAAGTAAAGAGTAACGGAAGGCAAGGAAGGCAAGGGAAAGCAAGGGTAGGCAAGGGCAACGGACGGAACGGCACGTTAAGGGGAAACAAGCCTAAGGCACGACAACGCAGGACTAGGCAATGCCCGGCAAGGCAAGGAAAGGGTAACGCAAGGCAATGCACGGTCAGGCGAGGCAAGGCTAATGCACGACAACGCAAGGCTAGGCAGTGCTCGGCAAGGCAAGGAAAGAGTAACGGAAGGAAAGAAAGGCAAGGGAAAGCAAGGGAAGGCAAGGGTAACGGAAGGAACGGCACGGTAAGGGGAAACAAGGCTAAGGCACGACAACGCAGGACTAGGCAATGCACGGCAAGGCAAAGAAAGGGTAACGCAAGGCAAGGCACGGTCAGGCGAGGCAAGGCTAATGCACGACAACGCAAGGCTAGGCAATGCACGGCTAGGCACGGAAAGAGTAACGGAAGGAGAGGAAGGCAAGGCAAAGCAAGGCAAGGCAAGTGTAACAAAAGGCAAGGCACGGCAAGGGGAAACAAGGGTAAGGCACGGCAACGCACGGCTAGGCAATGCACGGCCAAGCAAGGAAAGGGTAACGCAAGGCAAGGCACGGTGAGGAAAGGCAAGGCTAATGCACTACAATGCACGGCTAGGCAATGCACGGCAAGGCAAGGAAAGCATAACGCAAGGCAAGGCACAGTCAGGCGAAGCAAGGCTAATGCACGACATCGCAAGGCTAGGCAATGCACGGCTAGGCAAGGAAAGAGTAACGGAAGGAAAGAAGGCAAGGGAAAGCAAGGGAAGGCAAGGGTAACGGAAGGAACGGCACGGTAAGGGGAAACAAGGCTAAGGCACGACAACGCAGGACTAGGCAATGCACGGCAAGGCAAAGAAAGGGTAATGCAAGGCAAGGCACGGTCAGGCGAGGCAAGGCTAATGCACGACATCGCAAGGCTAGGCAATGCACGGCTAGGCAAGGAAAGAGTAACGGAAGGAGAGGAAGGCAAGGCAAAGCAAGGCAAGGCAAGTGTAACAAAAGGCAAGGCAAGGCAAGGGGAAACAAGGGTAAGGCACGGCAACGCACGGCTAGGCAATGCACGGCCAAGCAAGGAAAGGGTAACGCAAGGCAAGGCACGGTCAGGCGAGCCAAGGCTAAGGCACGACAACGCAAGTCTAGGCAGTGCACGGCTAGGCAAGGAAAGAGTAACGGAAGGAAAGGAAGGCAAGGCAAAGTAAGGCAAGGCAAGTGTAACGGACGAAACGGCACAGCAAGGTGAAACAAGGCTAAGGCAAGACAACGCACGGCTAGGCAATGCACGGCAAGGGAAGTAAAGGGTAACGCAAGGCAAGGCACGGTCAGGCGAGGCAAGGCTAATGCACGACAACGCAAGGCTAGGCAATGCACGGCTAGGCAAGGAAAGAGTAACGGAAGGAAAGGAAGGCAAAGCAAAGCAAGGCAAGGCAAGTGCAACAAAAGGCACGGCACGGCAAGGGGAAACAAGGGTAAGGCACGACAACGCAAGGCTAGGCAGTGCACGGCAAGGCAAGGAAAGAGTAACGGAAGGAAAGAAAGGCAAGGGAAAGCAAGGGAAGGCAAGGCTAACGGACGGAACGGCATGGTACGGGGAAACAAGGCTAAGGCACGACAACGCAGGACTAGGCAATGCACGGCAAGGCAAAGAAAGGGTAAAGCAAGGCAAGGCACGGTGAGGCGACGCAAGGCTAAGGCACGACAACGCAAGGCTAGGCAATGCACGGTAGGTAAGTAAAGAGTAACGGAAGGCAAGGAAGGCAAGGCAAAGAAAGGCAAGGCAAGTGTAACGGAAGGAACGGCACAGCAAGGGGAAACAAGGCTAAGGCACGACAACGCACGGCTAGGCAGTGCACGGCTAGGCAAGGAATGAGTAACGGAAGGAAAGAAAGGCAAGGGAAGGCAAGGGAAGGCAAGGCTAACGGAAGGAACGGCACGGTACGGGGAAACAAGGCTAAGGCACGACAACGCAGGACTAGGCAATGCACGGCAAGGCAAAGAAAGGGTAACGCAAGGCAAGGCACGGTCAGGCGACGCAAGGCTAAGGCACGACAACGCAAGGCTAGGCAATGCACGGCTAGGCAAGGAAAGAGTAACGGAAGGAAAGGAAGGCAAAGCAATGCAAGGCAAGGCAAGTGTAACAAAAGGCACGGCACGGCAAGGGGAAACAAGGGTAAGGCACGACAACGCAAGGCTAGGCAGTGCACGGCAAGGCAAGGAAAGGGTAACGCAAGGCAAGGTACGGTTAGGCAAGGGAAGGCTAATGCACGACAACGCAAGGCTAGGCAATGCACGGAAGGCAAGCAAAGAGTAACGGAAGGCAAGGAAGGCAAGGGAAGGCAAATGTAAAGGAAGGAACGGCACGGTAAGCGGAAACAAGCCTAAGGCACGACAACGCAGGACTAGGCAATGCACGGCAAGGCAAGGAAAGGGTAACGCAAGGCAAGGCACGGTCAGGCGAGGCAACGCTAATGCACGAAAAAGCACGACTAGGCAATGCACGGCAAGGCAAGGAAAGGGTAACGCAAGGCAAGGCACGGTCAGGCGAGGCAAGGCTAATGCACGACAACGCAAGGCTAGGCAATGCACGGCAAGGCAAGGAAAGAGTAACGCAAGGCAATGCACGGTCAGGCGAGGCAAGGCTAATGCACGACAACGCAAGGCTAGGCAGTGCTCGGCAAGGCAAGGAAAGAGTAACGGAAGGAAAGAAAGGCAAGGGAAAGCAAGGGAAGGCAAGGGTAACGGAAGGAACGGCACGGTAAGGGGAAACAAGGCTAAGGCACGACAACGCAGGACTAGGCAATGCACGGCAAGGCAAAGAAAGGGTAACGCAAGGCAAGGCACGGTCAGGCGAGGCAAGGCTAATGCACGACAACGCAAGGCTAGGCAATGCACGGCTAGGCAAGGAAAGAGTAACGGAAGGAGAGGAAGGCAAGGCAAAGCAAGGCAAGGCAAGTGTAACAAAAGGCAAGGCACGGCAAGGGGAAACAAGGGTAAGGCACGGCAACGCACGGCTAGGCAATGCACGGCCAAGCAAGGAAAGGGTAACGCAAGGCAAGGCACGGTGAGGAAAGGCAAGGCTAATGCACGACAATGCAGGGCTAGGCAATGCACGGCAAGGTAAGGAAAGCATAACGCAAGGCAAGGCACGGTCAGGCGAGGCAAGGCTAATGCACGACAACGCAAGGCTAGGCAGTGCTCGGCAAGGCAAGGAAAGAGTAACGGAAGGAAAGAAAGGCAAGGGAAAGCAAGGGAAGGCAAGGGTAACGGAAGGAACGGCACGGTAAGGGGAAACAAGGCTAAGGCACGACAACGCAGGATTAGGCAATGCACGGCAAGGCAAGGAAAGGGTAACGCAAGGCAAGGCACGGTCAGGCGAGGCAAGGCTAAGGCAGGACAACGCAAGGCTAGGCAATGCACGGAAGGCAAGCAAAGAGTAACGGAAGGCAAGGAAGGCAAGGGAAGGCAAAGGTAAAGGAAGGAACGGCACGGTAAGCGGAAACAAGGCTAAGGCACGACAACTCAGGACTAGGCAATGCAAGGCAAGGCAAGGAAAGGGTAACGCAAGGCAAGGCACGGTCAGGCGAGGCAAGGCTAATGCACGACAACGCAAGGCTAGGCAATGCACGGCTAGGCAAGGAAAGAGTAACGGAAGGAAAGGAAGGCAAGCCAAAGAAAGGCAAGGCAAGTGTAACGGAAGGAACGGCACAGCAAGGGGAAACAAGGCTAAGGCACGACAACGCACGGCTAGGCAGTACACGGCTAGGTAGGGAAAGAGTAACGGAAGGAAAGAAAGGCAAGGGAAAGCAAGGGAAGGCAAGGCTAACGGAAGGAACGGCACGGTACGGGGAAACAAGGCTAAGGCACGACAACGCAGGACTAGGCAATGCACGGCAAGGCAAAGAAAGGGTAACGCAAGGCAAGGCACGGTCAGGCGACGCAAGGCTAAGGCACGACAACGCAAGGCTAGGCAATGCACGGAAGGTAAGTTAAGAGTAACGGAAGGCAAGGAAGGCAAGGGAAAGCAAGGGTAGGCAAGGGCAACGGACGGAACGGCACGTTAAGGGGAAACAAGCCTAAGGCACGACAACGCAGGACTAGGCAATGCCCGGCAAGGCAAGGAAAGGGTAACGCAAGGCAATGCACGGTCAGGCGAGGCAAGGCTAATGCACGACAACGCAAGGCTAGGCAGTGCTCGGCAAGGCAAGGAAAGAGTAACGGAAGGAAAGAAAGGCAAGGGAAAGCAAGGGAAGGCAAGGGTAACGGAAGGAACGGCACGGTAAGGGGAAACAAGGCTAAGGCACGACAACGCAAGACTAGGCAATGCACGGCAAGGCAAAGAAAGGATAACGCAAGGCAAGGCACGGTCAGGCGAGGCAAGGCTAATGCACGACAACGCAAGGCTAGGCAATGCACGGCTAGGCAAGGAAAGAGTAACGGAAGGAGAGGAAGGCAAGGGAAAGCAAGGCAAGGCAAGTGTAACAAAAGGCAAGGCACGGCAAGGGGAAACAAGGGTAAGGCACGGCAACGCACGGCTAGGCAATGCACGGCCAAGCAAGGAAAGGGTAACGCAAGGCAAGGCACGGTGAGGAAAGGCAAGGCTAATGCACTACAATGCAGGGCTAGGCAATGCACGGCAAGGCAAGGAAAGCATAACGCAAGGCAAGGCACGGTCAGGCGAGGCAAGGCTAATGCACGACAACGCAAGGCTAGGCAGTGCTCGGCAAGGCAAGGAAAGAGTAACGGAAGGAAAGAAAGGCAAGGGAAAGCAAGGGAAGGCAAGGGTAACGGAAGGAACGGCACGGTAAGGGGAAACAAGGCTAAGGCACGACAACGCAGGACTAGGCAATGCACGGCAAGGCAAAGAAAGGGTAACGCAAGGCAAGGCACGGTCAGGCGAGGCAAGGCTAATGCACGACAACGCAAGGCTAGGCAAGGAAAGAGTAACGTAAGGAGAGGAAGGCAAGGCAAAGCAAGGCAAGGCAAGTGTAACAAAAGGCAAGGCACGGCAAGGGGAAACAAGGGTAAGGCACGGCAACGCACGGCTAGGCAATGCACGGCCAAGCAAGGAAAGGGTAACGCAAGGCAAGGCACGGTGAGGAAAGGCAAGGCTAATGCACGACAATGCAGGGCTAGGCAATGCACGGCAAGGCAAGGAAAGCATAACGCAAGGCAAGGCACGGTCAGGCGAGGCAAGGCTAATGCACGACAATGCAAGGCTAGGCAGTGGTCGGCAAGGCAAGGAAAGAGTAAGGGAAGGAAAGAAAGGCAAGGGAAAGCAAGGGAAGGCAAGGGTAACGGAAGGAACGGCACGGTAAGGGGAAACAAGGCTAAGGCACGATAACGCAGGACTAGGCAATGCACGGCAAGGCAAAGAAAGGGTAACGCAAGGCAAGGCACGGTCAGGCGAGGCAAGGCTAATGCACGACAACGCAAGGCTAGGCAATGCACGGCTAGGCAAGGAAAGAGTAACGGAAGGAGAGGAAGGCAAGGCAAAGCAAGGCAAGGCAAGTGTAACAAAAGGCAAGGCACGGCAAGGGGAAACAAGGGTAAGGCACGGCAACGCACGGCTAGGCAATGCACGGCCAAGCAAGGAAAGGGTAACGGAAGGCAAGGCACGGTCAGGCGAGGCAAGGCTAATGCACGACAACGCAAGGCTAGGCAATGCACGGCAAGGCAAGGAAAGGGTAACGCAAGGCAATGCACGGTCAGGCGAGGCAAGGCTAATGCACGACAACGCAAGGCTAGGCAGTGCTCGGCAAGGCAAGGAAAGAGTAACGGAAGGAAAGAAAGGCAAGGGAAAGCAAGGGAAGGCAAGGCTAACGGAAGGAACGGCACGGTACGGGGAAACAAGGCTAAGGCACGACAACGCAGGACTAGGCAATGCACGGCAAGGCAAAGAAAGGGTAACGCAAGGCAAGGCACGGTCAGGCGACGCAAGGCTAAGGCACGACAACGCAAGGCTAGGCAATGCATGGAAGGTAAGTTAAGAGTAACGGAAGGCAAGGAAGGCAAGGGAAAGCAAGTGTAGGCAAGGGCAACGGACGGAACGGCACGTTAAGGGGAAACAAGCCTAAGGCACGACAACGCAGGACTAGGCAATGCCCGGCAAGGCAAGGAAAGGGTAACGCAAGGCAATGCACGGTCAGGCGAGGCAAGGCTAATGCACGACAACGCAAGGCTAGGCAGTGCTCGGCAAGGCATCGAAAGAGTAACGGAAGGAAAGAAAGGCAAGGGAAAGCAAGGGAAGGCAAGGGTAACGGAAGGAACGGCACGGTAAGGGGAAACAAGGCTAAGGCACGACAACGCAGGACTAGGCAATGCACGGCAAGGCAAAGAATGGGTAACGCAAGGCAAGGCACGGTCAGGCGAGGCAAGGCTAATGCACGACAACGCAAGGCTAGGCAATGCACGGCTAGGCAAGGAAAGAGTAACGGAAGGAGAGGAAGGCAAGGCAAAGCAAGGCAAGGCAAGTGTATCAAAAGGCAAGGCACGGCAAGGGGAAACAAGGGTAAGGCACGGCAACGCACGGCTAGGCAATGCACGGCCAAGCAAGGAAAGGGTAACGCAAGGCAAGGCACGGTGAGGAAAGGCAAGGCTAATGCACTACAATGCAGGGCTAGGCAATGCACGGCAAGGCAAGGAAAGCATAACGCAAGGCAAGGCACGGTCAGGCGAGGCAAGGCTAATGCACGACAACGCAAGGCTAGGCAGTGCTCGGCAAGGCAAGGAAAGAGTAAGGGAAGGAAAGAAAGGCAAGGGAAAGCAAGGGAAGGCAAGGGTAACGGAAGAAACGGCACAGCAAGGGGAAACAAGGCTAAGGCAAGACAACGCACGGCTAGGCAATGCACGGCAAGGGAAGGAAAGGGTAACGCAAGGCAAGGCACGGTCAGGCGAGGCAAGGCTAATGCACGACAACGCAAGGCTAGGCAATGCACGGCTAGGCAAGGAAAGAGTAACGGAAGGAGAGGAAGGCAAGGCAAAGCAAGGCAAGGCAAGTGTAACAAAAGGCAAGGCACGGCAAGGGGAAACAAGGTTAAGGCACGGCAACGCACGGCTAGGCAATGGACGGCCAAGCAAGGAAAGGGTAACGCAAGGCAAGGCACGGTCAGGCGAGCCAAGGCTAAGGCACGACAACGCAAGGCTAGGCAGTGCACGACTAGGCAAGGAAAGAGTAACGGAAGGAAAGGAAGGCAAGGCAAAGTAAGGCAAGGCAAGTGTAACGGAAGAAACGGCACAGCAAGGGGAAACAAGGCTAAGGCAAGACAACGCACGGCTAGGCAATGCACGGCAAGGGAAGGAAAGGGTAACGCAAGGCAAGGCACGGTCAGGCGAGGCAAGGCTAATGCACGACAACGCAAGGCTAGGCAATGCACGGCTAGGCAAGGAAAGAGTAACGGAAGGAAAGGAAGGCAAAGCAAAGCAAGGCAAGGCAAGTGTAACAAAAGGCACGGCACGGCAAGGGGAAACAAGGGTAAGGCACGACAACGCAAGGCTAGGCAGTGCACGGCAAGGCAAGGAAAGGGTAACGCAAGGCAAGGTACGGTGAGGCAAGGGAAGGCTAATGCACGACAACGCAAGGCTAGGCAGTGCACGGCTAGGCAAGGAAAGAGTAACGGAAGGAAAGGAAGGCAAGGCAAAGAAAGGCAAGGCAAGTGTAACGGAAGGAACGGCACAGCAAGGGGAAACAAGGCTAAGGCACGACAACGCACGGCTAGGCACTGCACGGCTAGGCAAGCAAAGAGTAACGGAAGGAAAGAAAGGCAAGGGAAAGCAAGGGAAGGCAAGGCTAACGGAAGGAACGGCACGGTACGGGGAAACAAGGCTAAGGCACGACAACGCAGGACTAGGCAATGCACGGCAAGGCAAAGAAAGGGTAACGCAAGGCAAGGCACGGTCAGGCGACGCAAGGCTAAGGCACGACAACGCAAGGCTAGGCAATGCACGGAAGGTAAGTAAAGAGTAACGGAAGGCAAGGGAAAGCAAGGGTAGGCAAGGGCAACGGACGGAACGGCACGTTAAGGGGAAACAAGCCTAAGGCACGACAACGCAGGACTAGGCAATGCACGGCAAGGCAAGGAAAGGGTAACGCAAGGCAAGGCACGGTCAGGCGAGGCAAGGCTAATGCACGACAACGCAAGGCTAGGCAATGCACGGCAAGGCAAGGAAAGAGTAACGCAAGGCAATGCACGGTCAGGCGAGGCAAGGCTAAGGCACGACAACGCAAGGCTAGGCAATGCACGGCTAGGCAAGGAAAGAGTAACGGAAGGAGAGGAAGGCAAGGCAAAGCAAGGCAAGGCAAGTGTAACAAAAGGCAAGGCTAATGCACGACAATGCAGGGCTAGGCAATGCACGGCAAGGCAAGGAAAGCATAACGCAAGGCAAGGCACGGTCAGGCGAGGCAAGGCTAATGCACGACAACGCAAGGCTAGGCAGTGCTCGGCAAGGCAAGGAAAGAGTAACGGAAGGAAAGAAAGGCAAGGGAAAGCAAGGGAAGGCAAGGGTAACGGAAGAAACGGCACAGCAAGGGGAAACAAGGCTAAGGCAAGACAACGCAAGGCTAGGCAATGCACGGCTAGGCAAGGAAAGAGTAACGGAAGGAAAGGAAGGCAAAGCAATGCAAGGCAAGGGAAGTGTAACAAAAGGCACGGCACGGCAAGGGGAAACAAGGGTAAGGCACGACAACGCAAGGCTAGGCAGTGCACGGCAAGGCAAGGAAAGGGTAACGCAAGGCAAGGTACGGTGAGGCAAGGGAAGGCTAATGCACGACAACGCAAGGCTAGGCAGTGCACAGCTAGGCAAGGAAAGAGTAACGGAAGGAAAGGAAGGCAAGGCAAAGAAAGGCAAGGCAAGTGTAACGGAAGGAACGGCACAGCAAGGGGAAACAAGGCTAAGGCACGACAACGCACGGCTAGGCAGTGCACGGCTAGGCAAGGAAAGAGTAACGGAAGGAAAGAAAGGCAAGGGAAAGCAAGGGAAGGCAAGGCTAACGGAAAGAACGGCACGGTACGGGAAACAAGGCTAAGGCACGACAACGCAGGACTAGGCAATGCAAGGCTAGGCAGTGCACGGCAAGGCAAGGAAAGGGTAACGCAAGGCAAGGCACGGTCAGGCGACGCAAGGCTAAGGCACGACAACGCAAGGCTAGGCAATGCACGGAAGGTAAGTAAAGAGTAACGGAAGGCAAGGAAGGCAAGGGAAAGCAAGGGTAGGCAAGGGCAACGGACGGAACGGCACGTTAAGGGGAAACAAGCCTAAGGCACGACAACGCAGGACTAGGCAATGCACGGCAAGGCAAGGAAAGGGTAACGCAAGGCAAGGCACGGTCAGGCGAGGCAACGCTAATGCACGAAAAAGCACGGCTAGGCAATGCACGGCAAGGCAAGGAAAAGGTAACGCAAGGCAAGGCACGGTCAGGCGAGGCAAGGCTAATGCACGACAACGCAAGGCTAGGCAATGCACGGCAAGGCAAGGAAAGAGTAACGCAAGGCAAGGCACGGTCAGGCGAGGCAAGGCTAATGCACGACAACGCAAGGCTAGGCAATGCACGGCAAGGCAAGGAAAGAGTAACGCAAGGCAATGCACGGTCAGGCGAGGCAAGGCTAAGGCACGACAACGCAAGGCTAGGCAGTGCTCGGCAAGGCAAGGAAAGAGTAACGGAAGGAAAGAAAGGCAAGGGAAAGCAAGGGAAGGCAAGGGTAACGGAAGGAACGGCACGGTAAGGGGAAACAAGGCTAAGGCACGACAACGCAGGACTAGGCAATGCACGGCAAGGCAAAGAAAGCGTAACGCAAGGCAAGGCACGGTCAGGCGAGTCAAGGCTAATGCACGACAACGCAAGGCTAGGCAATGCACGGCTAGGCAAGGAAAGAGTAACGGAAGGAGAGGAAGGCAAGGCAAAGCAAGGCAAGGCAAGTGTAACAAAAGGCAAGGCACGGCAAGGGGAAACAAGGGTAAGGCACGGCAACGCACGGCTAGGCAATGCACGGCCAAGCAAGGAAAGGGTAACGCAAGGCAAGGCACGGTGAGGAAAGGCAAGGCTAATGCACGACAATGCAGGGCTAGGCAATGCACGGCAGGTAAGGAAAGCATAACGCAAGGCAAGGCACGGTCAGGCGAGGCAAGTCTAATGCACGACAACGCAAGGCTAGGCAGTGCTCAGCAAGGCAAGGAAAGAGTAACGGAAGGAAAGAAAGGCAAGGGAAAGCAAGGGAAGGCAAGGGTAACGGAAGGAACGGCACGGTAAGGGGAAACAAGGCTAAGGCACGACAACGCAGGATTAGGCAATGCACGGCAAGGCAAGGAAACGGTAACGCAAGGCAAGGCACGGTCAGGCGAGGCAAGGCTAAGGCAGGACAACGCAAGGCTAGGCAATGCACGGAAGGCAAGCAAAGAGTAACGGAAGGCAAGGAAGGCAAGGGAAGGCAAAGGTAAAGGAAGGAACGGCACGGTAAGCGGAAACAAGGCTAAGGCACGACAACTCAGGACTAGGCAATGCAAGGCAAGGCAAGGAAAGGGTAACGCAAGGCAAGGCACGGTCAGGCGAGGCAAGGCTAATGCACGACAACGCAAGGCTAGGCAATGCACGGCTAGGCAAGGAAAGAGTAACGGAAGGAAAGGAAGGCAAGCCAAAGAAAGGCAAGGCAAGTGTAACGGAAGGAACGGCACAGCAAGGGGAAACAAGGCTAAGGCACGACAACGCACGGCTAGGCAGTACACGGCTAGGCAGGGAAAGAGTAACGGAAGGAAAGAAAGGCAAGGGAAAGCAAGGGAAGGCAAGGCTAACGGAAGGAACGGCACGGTACGGGGAAACAAGGCTAAGGCACGACAACGCAGGACTAGGCATTGCACGGCAAGGCAAAGAAAGGGTAACGCAAGGCAAGGCACGGTCAGGCGACGCAAGGCTAAGGCACGACAACGCAAGGCTAGGCAATGCACGGAAGGTAAGTTAAGAGTAACGGAAGGCAAGGAAGGCAAGGGAAAGCAAGGGTAGGCAAGGGCAACGGACGGAACGGCACGTTAAGGGGAAACAAGCCTAAGGCACGACAACGCAGGACTAGGCATTGCCCGGCAAGGCAAGGAAAGGGTAACGCAAGGCAATGCACGGTCAGGCGAGGCAAGGCTAATGCACGACAACGCAAGGCTAGGCAGTGCTCGGCAAGGCAAGGAAAGAGTAACGGAAGGAAAGAAAGGCAAGGGAAAGCAAGGGAAGGCAAGGGTAACGGAAGGAACGGCACGGTAAGGGGAAACAAGGCTAAGGCACGACAAAGCAGGACAAGGCAATGCACGGCAAGGCAAAGAAAGGGTAACGCAAGGCAAGGCACGGTCAGGCGAGGCAAGGCTAATGCACGACAACGCAAGGCTAGGCAATGCACGGCTAGGCAAGGAAAGAGTAACGGAAGGAGAGGAAGGCAAGGCAAAGCAAGGCAAGGCAAGTGTAACAAAAGGCAAGGCACGGCAAGGGGAAACAAGGGTAAGGCACGGCAACGCACGGCTAGGCAATGCACGGCCAAGCAAGGAAAGGGTAACGCAAGGCAAGGCACGGTGAGGAAAGGCAAGGCTAATGCACGACAATGCAGGGCTAGGCAATGCACGGCAAGGCAAGGAAAGCATAACGCAAGGCAAGGCACGGTCAGGCGAGGCAAGGCTAATGCACGACAACGCAACGATAGGCAGTGTTCGGCAAGGCAAGGAAAGAGTAACGGAAGGAAAGAAAGGCAAGGGAAAGCAAGGGAAGGCAAGGGTAACGGAAGCAACGGCACGGTAAGGGGAAACAAGGCTAAGGCACGACAACGCAGGACTAGGCAATGCACGGCAAGGCAAGGAAAGGGTAACGCAAGGGAAGGCACGGTCAGGCGAGGCAAGGCTAATGCACGACAACGCAAGGCTAGGCAGTGCTCGGCAAGGCAAGGAAAGAGTAACGGAAGGAAAGAAAGGCAAGGGAAAGCAAGGGAAGGCAAGGGTAACGGAAGGAACGGCACGGTAAGGGGAAACAAGGAAGGCAAGGGAAGGCAAAGGTAAAGGAAGGAACGGCACGGTAAGCGGAAACAAGGCTAAGGCACGACAACTCAGGACTAGGCAATGCAAGGCAAGGCAAGGAAAGGGTAACGCAAGGCAAGGCACGGTCAGGCGAGGCAAGGCTAATGCACGACAACGCAAGGCTAGGCAATGCACGGCTAGGCAAGGAAAGAGTAACGGAAGGAAAGGAAGGCAAGCCAAAGAAAGGCAAGGCAAGTGTAACGGAAGGAACGGCACAGCAAGGGGAAACAAGGCTAAGGCACGACAACGCAGGACTAGGCAATGCACGGCAAGGCAAGGAAAGGGTAACGCAAGGCAAGGCACGGTCAGGCGAGGCAAGGCTAAGGCAGGACAACGCAAGGCTAGGCAATGCACGGAAGGCAAGCAAAGAGTAACGGAAGGCAAGGAAGGCAAGGTAAGGCAAATGTAAAGGAAGGAACGGCACGGTAAGCGGAAACAAGGCTAAGGCACGACAACGCACGGCTAGGCAGTGCACGGCTAGGCAAGGAAAGGGAAGGAAAGGAAGGCAAGGCAAAGTAAGGCAAGGCACGTGTAACGGAAGCAACGGCACAGCAAGGGGAAACAAGGCTAAGGCAAGACAACGCACGGCTAGGCAATGCACGGCAAGGGAAGGAAAGGGTAACGCAAGGCAAGGCACGGTCAGGCGAGGCAAGGCTAATGCACGACAACGCAAGGCTAGGCAATGCACGGCTAGGCAAGGAAAGAGTAACGGAAGGAAAGGAAGGCAAAGCAATGCAAGAAAAGGCAAGTGTAACAAAAGGCACGGCACGGCAAGGGGAAACAAGGGTAAGGCACGACAACGCAAGGCTAGGCAGTGCACGGCAAGGCAAGGAAAGGGTAACGCAAGGCAAGGTACGGTGAGGCAAGGGAAGGCTAATGCACGACAACGCAAGGCTAGGCAGTGCACAGCTAGGCAAGGAAAGAGTAACGGAAGGAAAGGAAGGCAAGGCAAAGAAAGGCAAGGCAAGTGTAACGGAAGGAACGGCACAGCAAGGGGAAACAAGGCTAAGGCACGACAACGCACGGCTAGTTAGTGCACGGCTAGGCAAGGAAAGAGTAACGGAAGGAAAGAAAGGCAAGGGAAAGCAAGGGAAGGCAAGGCTAACGGAAGGAACGGCACGGTACGGGGAAACAAGGCTAAGGCACGACAACGCAGGACTAGGCAATGCACGGCAAGGCAAAGAAAGCGTAACGCAAGGCAAGGCACGGTCAGGCGACGCAAGGCTAAGGCACGACAACGCAAGGCTAGGCAATGCACGGAAGGTAAGTAAAGAGTAACGGAAGGCAAGGAAGGCAAGGGAAAGCAAGGGAAGGCAAGGGCAACGGACGGAACGGCACGTTAAGGGGAAACAAGCCTAAGGCACGACAACGCAGGACTAGGCAATGCACGGCAAGGCAAGGAAAGGGTAACGCAAGGCAAGGCACGGTCAGGCGAGGCAACGCTAATGCACGAAAAAGCACGGCTAGGCAATGCACGGCAAGGCAAGGAAAGGGTAACGCAAGGCAAGGCACGGTCAGGCGAGGCAAGGCTAATGCACGACAACGCAAGGCTAGGCAATGCACGGCAAGGCAAGGAAAGGGTAACGCAAGGCAATGCACGGTCAGGCGAGGCAAGGCTAATGCACGACAACGCAAGGCTAGGCAGTGCTCGGCAAGGCAAGGAAAGATTAACGGAAGGAAAGAAAGGCAAGGGAAAGCAAGGGAAGGCAAGGGTAACGGAAGGAACGGCACGGTAAGGGGAAACAAGGCTAAGGCACGACAACGCAGGACTAGGCAATGCACGGCAAGGCAAAGAAAGCGTAACGCAAGGCAAGGCACGGTCAGGCGAGGCAAGGCTAATGCACGACAACGCAAGGCTAGGCAATGCACGGCTAGGCAAGGAAAGAGTAACGGAAGGAGAGGAAGGCAAGGCAAAGCAAGGCAAGGCAAGTGTAACAAAAGGCAAGGCACGGCAAGGGGAAACAAGGGTAAGGCACGGCAACGCACGACTAGGCAATGCACGGCCAAGCAAGGAAAGGGTAACGCAAGGCAAGGCACGGTGAGGAAAGGCAAGGCTAATGCACGACAATGCAGGGCTAGGCAATGCACGGCAAGGTAAGGAAAGCATAACGCAAGGCAAGGCACTGTCAGGCGAGGCAAGGCTAATGCACGACAACGCAAGGCTAGGCAGTGCTCGGCAAGGCAAGGAAAGAGTAACGGAAGGAAAGAAAGGCAAGGGAAAGCAAGGGAAGGCAAGGGTAACGGAAGGAACGGCAAGGTAAGGGGAAACAAGGCTAAGGCACGACAACGCAGGATTAGGCAATGCACGGCAAGGCAAGGAAAGGGTAACGCAAGGCAAGGCACGGTCAGGCGAGGCAAGGCTAAGGCAGGACAACGCAAGGCTAGGCAATGCACGGAAGGCAAGCAAAGAGTAACGGAAGGCAAGGAAGGCAAGGGAAGGCAAAGGTAAAGGAAGGAACGGCACGGTAAGCGGAAACAAGGCTAAGGCACGACAACTCAGGACTAGGCAATGCAAGGCAAGGCAAGGAAAGGGTAACGCAAGGCAAGGCACGGTCAGGCGAGGCAAGGCTAATGCACGACAACGCAAGGCTAGGCAATGCACGGCTAGGCAAGGAAAGAGTAACGGAAGGAAAGGAAGGCAAGGCAAAGAAAGGCAAGGCAAGTGTAACGGAAGGAACGGCACAGCAAGGGGAAACAAGGCTAAGGCACGACAACGCACGGCTAGGCAGTACACGGCTAGGCAGGGAAAGAGTAACGGAAGGAAAGAAAGGCAAGGGAAAGCAAGGGAAGGCAAGGCTAACGGAAGGAACGGCACGGTACGGGGAAACAAGGCTAAGGCACGCCAACGCAGGACTAGGCAATGCACGGCAAGGCAAAGAAAGGGTAACGCAAGGCAAGGCACGGTCAGGCGACGCAAGGCTAAGGCACGACAACGCAAGGCTAGGCAATGCACGGAAGGTAAGTTAAGAGTAACGGAAGGCAAGGAAGGCAAGGGAAAGCAAGGGTAGGCAAGGGCAACGGACGGAACGGCACGTTAAGGGGAAAGAAGCCTAAGGCACGACAACGCAGGACTAGGCAATGCCCGGCAAGGCAAGGAAAGGGTAACGCAAGGCAATGCACGGTCAGGCGAGGCAAGGCTAATGCACGACAACGCAAGGCTAGGCAGTGCTCGGCAAGGCAAGGAAAGAGTAACGGAAGGAAAGAAAGGCAAAGGAAAGCAAGGGAAGGCAAGGGTAACGGAAGGAACGGCACGGTAAGGGGAAACAAGGCTAAGGCACGACAACGCAGGATTAGGCAATGCACGGCAAGGCAAGGAAAGGGTAACGCAAGGCAAGGCACGGTTAGGCGAGGCAAGGCTAAGGCAGGACAACGCAAGGCTAGGCAATGCACGGAAGGCAAGCAAAGAGTAACGGAACGCAAGGAAGGCAAGGGAAGTCTAAGGTAAAGGAAGGAACGGCACGGTAAGCGGAAACAAGGCTAAGGCACGACAACTCAGGACTAGCCAATGCAAGGCAAGGCAAGGAAAGGGTAACGCAAGGCAATGCACGGTCAGGCGAGGCAAGGCTAATGCACGACAACGCAAGGCTAGGCAAGGCACGGCTAAGCAAGGAAAGAGTAACGGAAGGAAAGGAAGGCAAGGCAAAGAAAGGCAAGGCAAGTGTAACGGAAGGAACGGCACAGCAAGGGGAAACAAGGCTAAGGCACGACAACGCACGGCTAGGCAGTACACGGCTAGGCAGGGAAAGAGTAACGGAAGGAAAGAAAGGCAAGGGAAAGCAAGGGAAGGCAAGGCTAACGGAAGGAACGGCACGGTAAGCGGAAACAAGGCTAAGGCACGACAACGCAGGACTAGGCAATGCACGGCAAGGCAAAGAAAGGGTAACGCAAGGCAAGGCACGGTCAGGCGACGCAAGGCTAAGGCACGACAACGCAAGGCTAGGCAATGCACGGAAGGTAAGTTAAGAGTAACGGAAGGAAAGAAAGGCAAGGGAAAGCAAGGGAAGGCAAGGGTAACGGAAGGAACGGCACGGTAAGGGGAAACAAGGCTAAGGCACGACAACGCAGGACTAGGCAATGCACGGCAAGGCAAAGAAAGGGTAACGCAAGGCAAGGCACGGTCAGGCGAGGCAAGGCTAATGCACGACAACGCAAGGCTAGGCAATGCACGGCTAGGCAAGGAAAGAGTAACGGAAGGAGAGGAAGGCAAGGCAAAGCAAGGCAAGGCAAGTGTAACAAAAGGCAAGGCACGGCAAGGGGAAACAAGGGTAAGGCACGGCAACGCACGGCTAGGCAATGCACGGCCAAGCAAGGAAAGGGTAACGCAAGGCAAGGCACGGTGAGGAAAGGCAAGGCTAATGCACTACAATGCAGGGCTAGGCAATGCACGGCAAGGCAAGGAAAGCATAACGGAAGGCAAGGCACAGTCAGGCGAGGCAAGGCTAATGCACGACAACGCAAGGCTAGGCAGTGCTCGGCAAGGCAAGGAAAGAGTAACGGAAGGAAAGAAAGGCAAGGGAAAGCAAAGGAAGGCAAGGGTAACGGAAGGAACGGCACGGTAAGGGGAAACAAGGCTAAGGCACGACAACGCAGGACTAGGCAATGCACGGTAAGGCAAAGAAAGGGTAACGCAAGGCAAGGCACGGTCAGGCGAGGCAAGGCTAATGCACGACAACGCAAGGCTAGGCAATGCACGGCTAGGCAAGGAAAGAGTAACGGAAGGAAAGGAAGGCAAAGCAAAGCAAGGCAAGGCAAGTGCAACAAAAGGCACGTCACGGCAAGGGGAAACAAGGGTAAGGCACGACAACGCAAGGCTAGGCAGTGCACGGCAAGGCAAGGAAAGAGTAACGGAAGGAAAGAAGGCAAGGGAAAGCAAGGGAAGGCAAGGCTAACGGACGGAACGGCACGGTACGGGGAAACAAGGCTAAGGCACGACAACGCAGGACTAGGCAATGCACGGCAAGGCAAGGAAAGGGTAACGCAAGGCAAGGCACGGTCAGGCGAGGCAACGCTAATGCACGAAAAAGCACGGCTAGGCAATGCACGGCAAGGCAAGGAAAGGGTAACGCAAGGCAAGGCACGGTCAGGTGAGGCAAGGCTAATGCACGACAACGCAAGGCTAGGCAATGCACGGCAAGGCAAGGAAAGGGTAACGCAAGGCAATGCACGGTCAGGCGAGGCAAGGCTAATGCACGACAACGCAAGGCTAGGCAGTGCTCGGCAAGGCAAGGAAAGAGTAACGGAAGGAGAGGAAGGCAAGGCAAAGCAAGGCAAGGCAAGTGTAACAAAAGGCAAGGCACGGTAAGGGGAAACAAGGGTAAGGCACGGCAACGCACGGCTAGGCAATGCACGGCCAAGCAAGGAAAGGGTAACGCAAGGCAAGGCACGGTGAGGAAAGGCAAGGCTAATGCACGACAATGCAGGGCTAGGCAATGCACGGCAAGGCAAGGAAAGCATAACGCAAGGCAAGGCACGGTCAGGCGAGGCAAGGCTAATGCACGACAACGCAACGATAGGCAGTGTTCCGCAAGGCAAGGAAAGAGTAACGGAAGGAAAGAAAGGCAAGGGAAAGCAAGGGAAGGCAAGGGTAACGGAAGCAACGGCACGGTAAGGGGAAACAATGCTAAGGCACGACAACGCAGGACTAGGCAATGCACGGCAAGGCAAGGAAAGGGTAACGCAAGGGAAGGCACGGTCAGGCGAGGCAAGGCTAATGCACGACAACGCAAGGCTAGGCAGTGCTCGGCAAGGCAAGGAAAGAGTAACGGAAGGAAAGAAAGGCAAGGGAAAGCAAGGGAAGGCAAGGGTAACGGAAGGAACGGCACGGTAAGGGGAAACAAGGCTAAGGCACGACAACGCAGGACTAGGCAATGCACGGCAAGGCAAGGAAAGGGTAACGCAAGGCAAGGCACGGTCAGGCGAGGCAAGGCTAAGGCAGGACAACGCAAGGCTAGGCAATGCACGGAAGGCAAGCAAAGAGTAACGGAAGGCAAGGAAGGCAAGGGAAGGCAAAGGTAAAGGAAGGAACGGCACGGTAAGCGGAAACAAGGCTAAGGCACGACAACGCACGGCTAGGCAGTGCACGGCTAGGCAAGGAAAGGGAAGGAAAGGAAGGCAAGGCAAAGTAAGGCAAGGCACGTGTAACGGAAGCAACGGCACAGCAAGGGGAAACAAGGCTAAGGCAAGACAACGCACGGCTAGGCAATGCACGGCAAGGGAAGGAAAGGGTAACGCAAGGCAAGGCACGGTCAGGCGAGGCAAGGCTAATGCACGACAACGCAAGGCTAGGCAATGCACGGCTAGGCAAGGAAAGAGTAACGGAAGGAAAGGAAGGCAAAGCAATGCAAGAAAAGGCAAGTGTAACAAAAGGCACGGCACGGCAAGGGGAAACAAGGGTAAGGCACGACAACGCAAGGCTAGGCAGTGCACGGCAAGGCAAGGAAAGGGTAACGCAAGGCAAGGTACGGTGAGGCAAGGGAAGGCTAATGCACGACAACGCAAGGCTAGGCAGTGCACAGCTAGGCAAGGAAAGAGTAACGGAAGGAAAGGAAGGCAAGGCAAAGAAAGGCAAGGCAAGTGTAACGGAAGGAACGGCACAGCAAGGGGAAACAAGGCTAAGGCACGACAACGCACGGCTAGGCAGTGCACGGCTAGGCAAGGAAAGAGTAACGGAAGGAAAGAAAGGCAAGGGAAAGCAAGGGAAGGCAAGGCTAACGGAAGGAACGGCACGGTACGGGGAAACAAGGCTAAGGCACGACAACGCAGGACTAGGCAATGCACGGCAAGGCAAAGAAAGGGTAACGCAAGGCAAGGCACGGTCAGGCGACGCAAGGCTAAGGCACGACAACGCAAGGCTAGGCAATGCACGGAAGGTAAGTAAAGAGTAACGGAAGGCAAGGAAGGCAAGGGAAAGCAAGGGAAGGCAAGGGCAACGGACGGAACGGCACGTTAAGGGGAAACAAGCCTAAGGAACGACAACGCAGGACTAGGCAATGCACGGCAAGGCAAGGAAAGGGTAACGCAAGGCCAGGCACGGTCAGGCGAGGCAACGCTAATGCACGAAAAAGCACGGCTAGGCAATGCACGGCAAGGCAAGGAAAGGGTAACGCAAGGCAAGGCACGGTCAGGCGAGGCAAGGCTAATGCACGACAACGCAAGGCTAGGCAATGCACGGCAAGGCAAGGAAAGGGTAACGCAAGGCAATGCACGGTCAGGCGAGGCAAGGCTAATGCACGACAACGCAAGGCTAGGCAGTGCTCGGCAAGGCAAGGAAAGATTAACGGAAGGAAAGAAAGGCAAGGGAAAGCAAGGGAAGGCAAGGGTAACGGAAGGAACGGCACGGTAAGGGGAAACAAGGCTAAGGCACGACAACGCAGGACTAGGCAATGCACGGCAAGGCAAAGAAAGCGTTACGCAAGGCAAGGCACGGTCAGGCGAGGCAAGGCTAATGCACGACAACGCAAGGCTAGGCAATGCACGGCTAGGCAAGGAAAGAGTAACGGAAGGAGAGGAAGGCAAGGCAAAGCAAGGCAAGGCAAGTGTAACAAAAGGCAAGGCACGGCAAGGGGAAACAAGGGTAAGGCACGGCAACGCACGACTAGGCAATGCACGGCCAAGCAAGGAAAGGGTAACGCAAGGCAAGGCACGGTGAGGAAAGGCAAGGCTAATGCACGACAATGCAGGGCTAGGCAATGCACGGCAAGGTAAGGAAAGCATAACGCAAGGCAAGGCACTGTCAGGCGAGGCAAGGCTAATGCACGACAACGCAAGGCTAGGCAGTGCTCGGCAAGGCAAGGAAAGAGTAACGGAAGGAAAGAAAGGCAAGGGAAAGCAAGGGAAGGCAAGGGTAACGGAAGGAACGGCAAGGTAAGGGGAAACAAGGCTAAGGCACGACAACGCAGGATTAGGCAATGCACGGCAAGGCAAGGAAAGGGTAACGCAAGGCAAGGCACGGTCAGGCGAGGCAAGGCTAAGGCAGGACAACGCAAGGCTAGGCAATGCACGGAAGGCAAGCAAAGAGTAACGGAAGGCAAGGAAGGCAAGGGAAGGCAAAGGTAAAGGAAGGAACGGCACGGTAAGCGGAAACAAGGCTAAGGCACGACAACTCAGGACTAGGCAATGCAAGGCAAGGCAAGGAAAGGGTAACGCAAGGCAAGGCACGGTCAGGCGAGGCAAGGCTAATGCACGACAACGCAAGGCTAGGCAATGCACGGCTAGGCAAGGAAAGAGTAACGGAAGGAAAGGAAGGCAAGGCAAAGAAAGGCAAGGCAAGTGTAACGGAAGGAACGGCACAGCAAGGGGAAACAAGGCTAAGGCACGACAACGCACGGCTAGGCAGTACACGGCTAGGCAGGGAAAGAGTAACGGAAGGAAAGAAAGGCAAGGGAAAGCAAGGGAAGGCAAGGCTAACGGAAGGAACGGCACGGTACGGGGAAACAAGGCTAAGGCACGCCAACGCAGGACTAGGCAATGCACGGCAAGGCAAAGAAAGGGTAACGCAAGGCAAGGCACGGTCAGGCGACGCAAGGCTAAGGCACGACAACGCAAGGCTAGGCAATGCACGGAAGGTAAGTTAAGAGTAACGGAAGGCAAGGAAGGCAAGGGAAAGCAAGGGTAGGCAAGGGCAACGGACGGAACGGCACGTTAAGGGGAAAGAAGCCTAAGGCACGACAACGCAGGACTAGGCAATGCCCGGCAAGGCAAGGAAAGGGTAACGCAAGGCAATGCACGGTCAGGCGAGGCAAGGCTAATGCACGACAACGCAAGGCTAGGCAGTGCTCGGCAAGGCAAGGAAAGAGTAACGGAAGGAAAGAAAGGCAAAGGAAAGCAAGGGAAGGCAAGGGTAACGGAAGGAACGGCACGGTAAGGGGAAACAAGGCTAAGGCACGACAACGCAGGATTAGGCAATGCACGGCAAGGCAAGGAAAGGGTAACGCAAGGCAAGGCACGGTTAGGCGAGGCAAGGCTAAGGCAGGACAACGCAAGGCTAGGCAATGCACGGAAGGCAAGCAAAGAGTAACGGAACGCAAGGAAGGCAAGGGAAGGCAAAGGTAAAGGAAGGAACGGCACGGTAAGCGGAAACAAGGCTAAGGCACGACAACTCAGGACTAGGCAATGCAAGGCAAGGCAAGGAAAGGGTAACGCAAGGCAATGCACGGTCAGGCGAGGCAAGGCTAATGCACGACAACGCAAGTCTAGGCAAGGCACGGCTAGGCAAGGAAAGAGTAACGGAAGGAAAGGAAGGCAAGGCAAAGAAAGGCAAGGCAAGTGTAACGGAAGGAACGGCACAGCAAGGGGAAACAAGGCTAAGGCACGACAACGCACGGCTAGGCAGTACACGGCTAGGCAGGGAAAGAGTAACGGAAGGAAAGAAAGGCAAGGGAAAGCAAGGGAAGGCAAGGCTAACGGAAGGAACGGCACGGTACGGGGAAACAAGGCTAAGGCACGACAACGCAGGACTAGGCAATGCACGGCAAGGCAAAGAAAGGGTAACGCAAGGCAAGGCACGGTCAGGCGACGCAAGGCTAAGGCACGACAACGCAAGGCTAGGCAATGCACGGAAGGTAAGTTAAGAGTAACGGAAGGCAAGGAAGGCAAGGGAAAGCAAGGGTAGGCAAGGGCAACGGACGGAACGGCACGTTAAGGGGAAACAAGCCTAAGGCACGACAACGCAGTACTAGGCAATGCCCGGCAAGGCAAGGAAAGGGTAACGCAAGGCAATGCACGGTCAGGCGAGGCAAGGCTAAGGCACGACAACGCAAGGCTAGGCAGTGCTCGGCAAGGCAAGGAAAGAGTAACGGAGGGAAAGAAAGGCAAGGGAAAGCAAGGGAAGGCAAGGGTAACGGAAGGAACGGCACGGTAAGGGGAAACAAGGCTAAGGCACGACAACGCAGGACTAGGCAATGCACGGCAAGGCAAAGAAAGGGTAACGCAAGGCAAGGCACGGTCAGGCGAGGCAAGGCTAATGCACGACAACGCAAGGCTAGGCAATGCACGGCTAGGCAAGGAAAGAGTAACGGAAGGAGAGGAAGGCAAGGCAAAGCAAGGCAAGGCAAGTGTAACAAAAGGCAAGGCACGGCAAGGGGAAACAAGGGTAAGGCACGGCGACGCACGGCTAGGCAATGCACGGCCAAGCAAGGAAAGGGTAACGCAAGGCAAGGCACGGTGAGGAAAGGCAAGGCTAATGCACTACAATGCAGGGCTAGGCAATGCACGGCAAGGCAAGGAAAGCATAACGCAAGGCAAGGCACAGTCAGGCGAGGCAAGGCTAATGCACGACAACGCAAGGCTAGGCAGTGCTCGGCAAGGCAAGGAAAGAGTAACGGAAGGAAAGAAAGGCAAGGGAAAGCAAGGGAAGGCAAGGGTAACGGAAGGAACGGCACGGTAAGGGGAAACAAGGCTAAGGCACGACAACGCAGGACTAGGCAATGCACGGCAAGGCAAAGAAAGGGTAACGCAAGGCAAGGCACGGTCAGGCGAGGCAAGGCTAATGCACGACAACGCAAGGCTAGGCAATGCACGGCTAGGCAAGGAAAGAGTAACGGAAGGAAAGGAAGGCAAAGCAAAGCAAGGCAAGGCAAGTGCAACAAAATGCACGGCACGTCAAGGGGAAACAAGGGTAAGGCACGACAACGCAAGGCTAGGCAGTGCACGGCAAGGCAAGGAAAGAGTAACGGAAGGAAAGAAAGGCAAGGGAAAGCAAGGGAAGGCAAGGCTAACGGACGGAACGGCACGGTACGGGGAAACAAGGCTAAGGCACGACAACGCAGGACTAGGCAATGCACGGCAAGGCAAGGAAAGGGTAACGCAAGGCAAGGCACGGTCAGGCGAGGCAACGCTAATGCACGAAAAAGCACGGCTAGGCAATGCACGGCAAGGCAAGGAAAGGGTAACCCAAGGGAAGGCACGGTCAGGTGAGGCAAGGCTAATGCACGACAACGCAAGGCTAGGCAATGCACGGCAAGGCAAGGAAAGGGTAACGCAAGGCAATGCACGGTCAGGCGAGGCAAGGCTAATGCACGACAACGCAAGGCTAGGCAGTGCTCGGCAAGGCAAGGAAAGAGTAACGGAAGGAGAGGAAGGCAAGGCAAAGCAAGGCAAGGCAAGTGTAACAAAAGGCAAGGCACGGTAAGGGAAAACAAGGGTAAGGCACGGCAACGCACGGCTAGGCAATGCACGGCCAAGCAAGGAAAGGGTAACGCAAGGCAAGGCACGGTGAGGAAAGGCAAGGCTAATGCACGACAATGCAGGGCTAGGCAATGCACGGCAAGGCAAGGAAAGCATAACGCAAGGCAAGGCACGGTCAGGCGAGGCAAGGCTAATGCACGACAACGCAACGATAGGCAGTGTTCGGCAAGGCAAGGAAAGAGTAACGGAAGGAAAGAAAGGCAAGGGAAAGCAAGGGAAGTCAAGGGTAACGGAAGCAACGGCACGGTAAGGGGAAACAAGGCTAAGGCACGACAACGCAGGACTAGGCAATGCACGGCAAGGCAAGGAAAGGGTAACGCAAGGGAAGGCACGGTCAGGCGAGCCAAGGCTAATGCACGACAACGCAAGGCTAGGCAGTGCTCGGCAAGGCAAGGAAAGAGTAACGGAAGGAAAGAAAGGCAAGGGAAAGCAAGGGAAGGCAAGGGTAACGGAAGGAACGGCACGGTAAGGGGAAACAAGGCTAAGGCACGACAACGCAGGACTAGGCAATGCACGGCAAGGCAAGGAAAGGGTAACGCAAGGCAAGGCACGGTCAGGCGAGGCAAGGCTAAGGCAGGACAGCGCAAGGCTAGGCAATGCACGGAAGGCAAGCAAAGAGTAACGGAAGGCAAGGAAGGCAAGGGAAGGCAAAGGTAAAGGAAGGAACGGCACGGTAAGCGGAAACAAGGCTAAGGCACGACAACGCACGGCTAGGCAGTGCACGGCTAGGCAAGGAAAGGGAAGGAAAGGAAGGCAAGGCAAAGTAAGGCAAGGCACGTGTAACGGAAGCAACGGCACAGCAAGGGGAAACAAGGCTAAGGCAAGACAACGCACGGCTAGGCAATGCACGGCAAGGGAAGGAAAGGGTAACGCAAGGCAAGGCACGGTCAGGCGAGGCAAGGCTAATGCACGACAACGCAAGGCTAGGCAATGCACGGCTAGGCAAGGAAAGAGTAACGGAAGGAAAGGAAGGCAAAGCAATGCAAGAAAAGGGAAGTGTAACAAAAGGCACGGCACGGCAAGGGGAAACAAGGGTAAGGCACGACAACGCAAGGCTAGGCAGTGCACGGCAAGGCAAGGAAAGGGTAACGCAAGGCAAGGTACGGTGAGGCAAGGGAAGGCTAATGCACGACAACGCAAGGCTAGGCAGTGCACGGCCAAGCAAGGAAAGGGTAACGCAAGGCAAGGCACGGTCAGGCGAGCCAAGGCTAAGGCACGACAACGCAAGTCTAGGCAGTGCACGGCTAGGCAAGGAAAGAGTAACGGAAGGAAAGGAAGGCAAGGCAAAGTAAGGCAAGGCAAGTGTAACGGACGAAACGGCACAGCAAGGGGAAACAAGGCTAAGGCAAGACAACGCACGGCTAGGCATTGCACGGCAAGGGAAGTAAAGGGTAACGCAAGGCAAGGCACGGTCAGGCGAGGCAAGGCTAATGCACGACAACGCAAGGCTAGGCAATGCACAGCTAGGCAAGGAAAGAGTAACGGAAGGAAAGGAAGGCAAGGCAAAGAAAGGCAAGGCAAGTGTAACGGAAGGAACGGCACAGCAAGGGGAAACAAGGCTAAGGCACGACAACGCACGGCTAGGCAGTGCACGGCTAGGCAAGGAAAGAGTAACGGAAGGAAAGAAAGGCAAGGAAAGCAAGGGAAGGCAAGGCTAACGGAAGGAACGGCACGGTACGGGGAAACAAGGCTAAGGAACGACAACGCAGGACTAGGCAATGCACGGCAAGGCAAAGAAAGGGTAACGCAAGGCAAGGCACGGTCAGGCGACGCAAGGCTAAGGCACGACAACGCAAGGCTAGGCAATGCACGGAAGGTAAGTAAAGAGTAACGGAAGGCAAGGAAGGCAAGGGAAAGCAAGGGAAGGCAAGGGCAACGGACGGAACGGCACGTTAAGGGGAAACAAGCCTAAGGAACGACAACGCAGGACTAGGCAATGCACGGCAAGGCAAGGAAAGGGTAACGCAAGGCAAGGCACGGTCAGGCGAGGCAACGCTAATGCACGAAAAAGCACGGCTAGGCAATGCACGGCAAGGCAAGGAAAGGGTAACGCAAGGCAAGGCACGGTCAGGCGAGGCAAGGCTAATGCACGACAACGCAAGGCTAGGCAATGCACGGCAAGGCAAGGAAAGGGTAACGCAAGGCAATGCACGGTCAGGCAAGGCAAGGCTAATGCACGACAACGCAAGGCTAGGCAGTGCTCGGCAAGGCAAGGAAAGAGTAACGGAAGGAAAGAAAGGAAAGGGAAAGCAAGGGAAGGCAAGGGTAACGGAAGGAACGGCACGGTAAGGGGAAACAAGGCTAAGGCACGACAACGCAGGACTAGGCAATGCACGGCAAGGCAAGGAAAGAGTAACGGAAGGAGAGGAAGGCAAGGCAAAGCAAGGCAAGGCAAGTGTAACAAAAGGCAAGGCACGGCAAGGGGAAACAAGGTTAAGGCACGGCAACGCACGGCTAGGCAATGCACGGCCAAGCAAGGAAAGGGTAACGCAAGGCAAGGCACGGTGAGGAAAGGCAAGGCTAATGCACGACAATGCAGGGCTAGGCAATGCACGGCAAGGTAAGGAAAGCATAACGCAAGGCAAGGCACGGTCAGGCGAGTCAAGGCTAATGCACGACAACGCAAGGCTAGGCAATGCACGGCTAGGCAAGGAAAGAGTAACGGAAGGAGAGGAAGGCAAGGCAAAGCAAGGCAAGGCAAGTGTAACAAAAGGCAAGGCACGGCAAGGGGAAACAAGGGTAAGGCACGGCAACGCACGGCTAGGCAATGCACGGCCAAGCAAGGAAAGGGTAACGCAAGGCAAGGCACGGTGAGGAAAGGCAAGGCTAATGCACGACAATGCAGGGCTAGGCAATGCACGGCAAGGTAAGGAAAGCATAACGCAAGGCAAGGCACGGTCAGGCGAGGCAAGGCTAATGCACGACAACGCAAGGCTAGGCAGTGCTCGGCAAGGCAAGGAAAGAGTAACGGAAGGAAAGAAAGGCAAGGGAAAGCAAGGGAAGGCAAGGGTAACGGAAGGAACGGCACGGTAAGGCGAAACAAGGCTAAGGCACGACAACGCAGGATTAGGCAATGCACGGCAAGGCAAGGAAAGGGAAAGGCAAGGCAAGGCACGGTCAGGCGAGGCAAGGCTAAGGCAGGACAACGCAAGGCTAGGCAATGCACGGAAGGCAAGCAAAGAGTAACGGAAGGCAAGGAAGGCAAGGGAAGGCAAAGGTAAAGGAAGGAACGGCACGGTAAGCGGAAACAAGGCTAAGGCACGACAACTCAGGACTAGGCAATGCAAGGCAAGGCAAGGAAAGGGTAACGCAAGGCAAGGCACGGTCAGGCGAGGCAAGGCTAATGCACGACAACGCAAGGCTAGGCAATGCACGGCTAGGCAAGGAAAGAGTAACGGAAGGAAAGGAAGGCAAGGCAAAGAAAGGCAAGGCAAGTGTAACGGAAGGAACGGCACAGCAAGGGGAAACAAGGCTAAGGCACGACAACGCACTTCTAGGCAGTACACGGCTAGGCAGGGAAAGAGTAACGGAAGGAAAGAAAGGCAAGGGAAAGCAAGGGAAGGCAAGGCTAACGGAAGGAACGGCACGGTACGGGGAAACAAGGCTAAGGCACGACAACGCAGGACTAGGCAATGCACGGCAAGGCAAAGAAAGGGTAACGCAAGGCAAGGCACGGTCAGGCGACGCAAGGCTAAGGCACGACAACGCAAGGCTAGGCAATGCACGGAAGGTAAGTTAAGAGTAACGGAAGGCAAGGAAGGCAAGGGAAAGCAAGGGTAGGCAAGGACAAAGGACGGAACGGCACGTTAAGGGGAAACAAGCCTAAGGCACGACAACGCAGGACTAGGCATTGCCCGGCAAGGCAAGGAAAGGGTAACGCAAGGCAATGCACGGTCAGGCGAGGCAAGGCTAATGCACGACAACGCAAGGCTAGGCAGTGCTCGGCAAGGCAAGGAAAGAGTAACGGAAGGAAAGAAAGGCAAGGGAAAGCAAGGGAAGGCAAGGGTAACGGAAGGAACGGCACGGTAAGGGGAAACAAGGCTAAGGCACGACAACGCGGGGCTAGGCAATGCACGGCAAGGCAAAGAAAGGGTAACGCAAGGCAAGGCAGGGTCAGGCGAGGCAAGGCTAATGCACGACAACGCAAGGCTAGGCAATGCACGGCTAGGCAAGGAAAGAGTAACGGAAGGAGAGGAAGGCAAGGCAAAGCAAGGCAAAGCAAGTGTAACAAAAGGCAAGGCACGGCAAGGGGAAACAAGGGTAAGGCACGGCAACGCACGGCTAGGCAATGCACGGCCAAGCAAGGAAAGGGTAACGCAAGGCAAGGCACGGTGAGGAAAGGCAAGGATAATGCACTACAATGCAGGGCTAGGCAATGCACGGCAAGGCAAGGAAAGCATAACGCAAGGCAAGGCACGGTCAGGCGAGGCAAGGCTAATGCACGACAACGCAAGGCTAGGCAGTGCTCGGCAAGGCAAGGAAAGAGTAACGGAAGGAAAGAAAGGCAAGGGAAAGCAAGGGAAGGCAAGGGTAACGGAAGGAACGGCACGGTAAGGGGAAACAAGGCTAAGGCACGACAACGCAGGACTAGGCAATGCACGGCAAGGCAAAGAAAGGGTAACGCAAGGCAAGGCACGGTCAGGCGAGGCAAGGCTAATGCACGACAACGCAAGGCTAGGCAATGCACGGCTAGGCAAGGAAAGTGTAACGGAAGGAGAGGAAGGCAAGGCAAAGCAAGGCAAGGCAAGTGTAACAAAAGGCAAGGCACGGCAAGGGGAAACAAGGGTAAGGCACGGCAACGCACGGCTAGGCAGTGCACGGCAAGGCAAGGAAAGAGTAACGGAAGGAAAGAAAGGCAAGGGAAAGCAAGGGAAGGCAAGGCTAACGGACGGAACGGCACGGTACGGGGAAACAAGGCTAAGGCACGACAACGCAGGACTAGGCAATGCACGGCAAGGCAAAGAAAGGGTAACGCAAGGCAAGGCACGGTCAGGCGACGCAAGGCTAAGGCACGACAACGCAAGGCTAGGCAATGCACGGAAGGTAAGTAAAGAGTAACGGAAGGCAAGGAAGGCAAGGCAAAGAAAGGAAAGGCAAGTGTAACGGAAGGAACGGCACAGCAAGGGGAAACAAGGCTAAGGCACGACAACGCACGGCTAGGCAGTGCACGGCTAGGCAAGGAAAGAGTAACGGAAGGAAAGAAAGGCAAGGGAAGGCAAGGGAAGGCAAGGCTAACGGAAGGAACGGCACGGTACGGGGAAACAAGGCTAAGGCACGACAACGCAGGACTAGGCAATGCACGGCAAGGCAAAGAAAGGGTAACGCAAGGCAAGGCACGGTCAGGCGAGGCAAGGCTAAGGCACGACAACGCAAGGCTAGGCAATGCACGGCTAGGCAAGGAAAGAGTAACGGAAGGAAAGGAAGGCAAAGCAATGCAAGGCAAGGCAAGTGTAACAAAAGGCACGGCACGGCAAGGGGAAACAAGGGTAAGGCACGACTACGCAAGGCTAGGCAGTGCACGGCAAGGCAAGGAAAGGGTAACGCAAGGCAAGGTACGGTTAGGCAAGGGAAGGCTAATGCACGACAACGCAAGGCTAGGCAGTGCACAGCTAGGCAAGGAAAGAGTAACGGAAGGAAAGGAAGGCAAGGCAAAGAAAGGCAAGGCAAGTGTAACGGAAGGAACGGCACAGCAAGGGGAAACAAGGCTAAGGCACGACAACGCACGGCTAGGCAGTGCACGGCTAGGCAAGGAAAGAGTAACGGAAGGAAAGAAAGGCAAGGGAAAGCAAGGGAAGGCAAGGCTAACGGAAGGAACGGCACGGTACGGGGAAACAAGGCTAAGGCACGACAACGCAGGACTAGGCAATGCACGGCAAGGCAAGGAAAGGGTAACGCAAGGCAAGGCACGGTCAGGCGAGGCAACGCTAATGCACGAAAAAGCAAGGCTAGGCAATGCACGGCAAGGTAAGTAAAGAGTAACGCAAGGCAAGGCACGGTCAGGTGAGGCAAGGCTAATGCACGACAACGCAAGTCTAGGCAATGCACGGCAAGGCAAGGAAAGGGTAACGCAAGGCAATGCACGGTCAGGCGAGGCAAGGCTAATGCACGACAACGCAAGGCTAGGCAGTGCTCGGCAAGGCAAGGAAAGAGTAACGGAAGGAGAGGAAGGCAAGGCAAAGCAAGGCAAGGCAAGTGTAACAAAAGGCAAGGCACGGTAAGGGGAAACAAGGGTAAGGCACGGCAACGCACGGCTAGGCAATGCACGGCCAAGCAAGGAAAGGGTAACGCAAGGCAAGGCACGGTGAGGAAAGGCAAGGCTAATGCACGACAATGCAGGGCTAGGCAATGCACGGCAGGGCAAGGAAAGCATAACGCAAGGCAAGGCACGGTCAGGCGAGGCAAGGCTAATGCACGACAACGCAAGGCTAGGCAGTGCTCGGCAAGGCAAGGAAAGAGTAACGGAAGGAAAGAAAGGCAAGGGAAAGCAAGGGAAGGCAAGGGTAACGGAAGGAACGGCACGGTAAGGGGAAACAAGGCTAAGGCACGACAACGCAGGACTAGGCAATTCACGGAAAGGCAAGGAAAGGGTAACGCAAGGCAAGGCACGGTCAGGCGAGGCAAGGCTAAGGCAGGACAACGCAAGGCTAGGCAATGCACGGAAGGCAAGCAAAGAGTAACGGAAGGCAAGGAAGGCAAGGGAAGGCAAAGGTAAAGGAAGGAACGGCACGGTAAGCGGAAACAAGGCTAAGGCACGACAACGCACGGCTAGGCAGTGCACGGCTAGGCAAGGAAAGAGTAACGGAAGGAAAGAAAGGCAAGGGAAAGCAAGGGAAGGCAAGGCTAACGGAAGGAACGGCACGGTACGGGGAAACAAGGCTAAGGAACGACAACGCAGGACTAGGCAATGCACGGCAAGGCAAAGAAAGGGTAACGCAAGGCAAGGCACGGTCAGGCGACGCAAGGCTAAGGCACGACAACGCAAGGCTAGGCAATGCACGGAAGGTAAGTAAAGAGTAACGGAAGGCAAGGAAGGCAAGGGAAAGCAAGGGAAGGCAAGGGCAACGGACGGAACGGCACGTTAAGGGGAAACAAGCCTAAGGAACGACAACGCAGGACTAGGCAATGCACGGCAAGGCAAGGAAAGGGTAACGCAAGGCAAGGCACGGTCAGGCGAGGCAAGGCTAATGCACGACAACGCAAGGCTAGGCAATGCACGGCTAGGCAAGGAAAGGGTAACGCAAGGCAATGCACGGTCAGGCAGGCAAGGCTAATGCACGACAACGCAAGGCTAGGCAGTGCTCGGCAAGGCAAGGAAAGAGTAACGGAAGGAAAGAAAGGCAAGGGAAAGCAAGGGAAGGCAAGGGTAACGGAAGGAACGGCACGGTAAGGGGAAACAAGGCTAAGGAACGACAACGCAGGACTAGGCAATGCACGGCTAGGCAAGGAAAGAGTAACGGAAGGAGAGGAAGGCAAGGCAAAGCAAGGCAAGGCAAGTGTAACAAAAGGCAAGGCACGGCAAGGGGAAACAAGGGTAATGCACGGCAACGCACGGCTAGGCAATGCACGGCCAAGCAAGGAAAGGGTAACGCAAGGCAAGGCACGGTGAGGAAAGGCAAGGCTAATGCACGACAATGCAGGGCTAGGCAATGCACGGCAAGGTAAGGAAAGCATAACGCAAGGCAAGGCACGGTCAGGCGAGTCAAGGCTAATGCACGACAACGCAAGGCTAGGCAATGCACGGCTAGGCAAGGAAAGAGTAACGGAAGGAGAGGAAGGCAAGGCAAAGCAAGGCAAGGCAAGTGTAACAAAAGGCAAGGCACTGCAAGGGGAAACAAGGGTAAGGCACGGCAACGCACGGCTAGGCAATGCACGGCCAAGCAAGGAAAGGGTAACGCAAGGCAAGGCACGGTGAGGAAAGGCAAGGCTAATGCACGACAATGCAGGGCTAGGCAATGCACGGCAAGGTAAGGAAAGCATAACGCAAGGCAAGGCACGGTCAGGCGAGGCAAGGCTAATGCACGACAACGCAAGGCTAGGCAGTGCTCGGCAAGGCAAGGAAAGAGTAACGGAAGGAAAGAAAGGCAAGGGAAAGCAAGGGAAGGCAAGGGTAACGGAAGGAACGGCACGGTAAGGCGAAACAAGGCTAAGGCACGACAACGCAGGATTAGGCAATGCACGGCAAGGCAAGGAAAGGGAAAGGCAAGGCAAGGCACGGTCAGGCGAGGCAAGGCTAAGGCAGGACAACGCAAGGCTAGGCAATGCACGGAAGGCAAGCAAAGAGTAACGGAAGGCAAGGAAGGCAAGGGAAGGCAAAGGTAAAGGAAGGAACGGCACGGTAAGCGGAAACAAGGCTAAGGCACGACAACTCAGGACTAGGCAATGCAAGGCAAGGCAAGGAAAGGGTAACGCAAGGCAAGGCACGGTCAGGCGAGGCAAGGCTAATGCACGACAACGCAAGGCTAGGCAATGCACGGCTAGGCAAGGAAAGAGTAACGGAAGGAAAGGAAGGCAAGGCAAAGAAAGGCAAGGCAAGTGTAACGGAAGGAACGGCACAGCAAGGGGAAACAAGGCTAAGGCACGACAACGCACTTCTAGGCAGTACACGGCTAGGCAGGGAAAGAGTAACGGAAGGAAAGAAAGGCAAGGGAAAGCAAGGGAAGGCAAGGCTAACGGAAGGAACGGCACGGTACGGGGAAACAAGGCTAAGGCACGACAACGCAGGACTAGGCAATGCACGGCAAGGCAAAGAAAGGGTAACGCAAGGCAAGGCACGGTCAGGCGACGCAAGGCTAAGGCACGACAACGCAAGGCTAGGCAATGCACGGAAGGTAAGTTAAGAGTAACGGAAGGCAAGGAAGGCAAGGGAAAGCAAGGGTAGGCAAGGGCAACGGACGGAACGGCACGTTAAGGGGAAACAAGCCTAAGGCACGACAACGCAGGACTAGGCATTGCCCGGCAAGGCAAGGAAAGGGTAACGCAAGGCAATGCACGGTCAGGCGAGGCAAGGCTAATGCACGACAACGCAAGGCTAGGCAGTGCTCGGCAAGGCAAGGAAAGAGTAACGGAAGGAAAGAAAGGCAAGGGAAAGCAAGGGAAGGCAAGGGTAACGGAAGGAACGGCACGGTAAGGGGAAACAAGGCTAAGGCACGACAACGCGGGGCTAGGCAATGCACGGCAAGGCAAAGAAAGGGTAACGCAAGGCAAGGCACGGTCAGGCGAGGCAAGGCTAATGCACGACAACGCAAGGCTAGGCAATGCACGGCTAGGCAAGGAAAGAGTAACGGAAGGAGAGGAAGGCAAGGCAAAGCAAGGCAAGGCAAGTGTAACAAAAGGCAAGGCACGGCAAGGGGAAACAAGGGTAAGGCACGGCAACGCACGGCTAGGCAATGCACGGCCAAGCAAGGAAAGGGTAACGCAAGGCAAGGCACGGTGAGGAAAGGCAAGGATAATGCACTACAATGCAGGGCTAGGCAATGCACGGCAAGGCAAGGAAAGCATAACGCAAGGCAAGGCACGGTCAGGCGAGGCAAGGCTAATGCACGACAACGCAAGGCTAGGCAGTGCTCGGCAAGGCAAGGAAAGAGTAACGGAAGGAAAGAAAGGCAAGGGAAAGCAAGGGAAGGCAAGGGTAACGGAAGGAACGGCACGGTAAGGGGAAACAAGGCTAAGGCACGACAACGCAGGACTAGGCAATGCACGGGAAGGCAAAGAAAGGGTAACGCAAGGCAAGGCACGGTCAGGCGAGGCAAGGCTAATGCACGACAACGCAAGGCTAGGCAATGCACGGCTAGGCAAGGAAAGTGTAACGGAAGGAGAGGAAGGCAAGGCAAAGCAAGGCAAGGCAAGTGTAACAAAAGGCAAGGCACGGCAAGGGGAAACAAGGGTAAGGCACGGCAACGCACGGCTAGGCAATGCACGGCCAAGCAAGGAAAGGGTAACGCAAGGCAAGGCACGGTGAGGAAAGGCAAGGCTAATGCACGACAATGCAGGGCTAGGCAATGCACGGCAAGGCAAGGAAAGCATAACGCAAGGCAAGGCACGGTCAGGCGAGGCAAGGCTAATGCACGACAACGCAAGGCTAGGCAGTGCTCGGCAAGGCAAGGAAAGAGTAACGGAAGGAAAGAAAGGCAAGGGAAAGCAAGGGAAGGCAAGGGTAACGGAAGGAACGGCACGGTAAGGGGAAACAAGGCTAAGGCACGACAACGGAGGACTAGGCAATGCACGGCAAGGCAAGGAAAGGGTAACGCAAGGCAAGGCACGGTCAGGCGAGGCAAGGCTAAGGCAGGACAACGCAAGGCTAGGCAATGCACGGAAGGCAAGCAAAGAGTAACGGAAGGCAAGGAAGGCAAGGGAAGGCAAAGGTAAAGGAAGGAACGGCACGGTAAGCGGAAACAAGGCTAAGGCACGACAACGCACGGCTAGGCAGTGCACGGCTAGGCAAGGAAAGGGAAGGAAAGGAAGGCAAGGCAAAGTAAGGCAAGGCACGTGTAACGGAAGAAACGGCACAGCAAGGGGAAACAAGGCTAAGGCAAGACAACGCACGGCTAGGCAATGCACGGCAAGGGAATGAAAGGGTAACGCATGGCAAGGCACGGTCAGGCGAGGCAAGGCTAATGCACGACAACGCAAGGCTAGGCAATGCACGGCTAGGCAAGGAAAGAGTAACGGAAGGAAAGGAAGGCAAAGCAATGCAAGAAAAGGCAGGTGTAACAAAAGGCACGGCACGGCAAGGGGAAACAAGGGTAAGGCACGACAACGCAAGGCTAGGCAGTGCACGGCAAGGCAAGGAAAGGGTAACGCAAGGCAAGGTACGGTGAGGCAAGGGAAGGCTAATGCACGACAACGCAAGGCTAGGCAGTGCACAGCTAGGCAAGGAAAGAGTAACGGAAGGAAAGGAAGGCAAGGCAAAGAAAGGCAAGGCAAGTGTAACGGAAGGAACGGCACAGCAAGGGGAAACAAGGCTAAGGCACGACATCGCACGGCTAGGCAGTGCACGGCTAGGCAAGGAAAGAGTAACGGAAAGAAAGAAAGGCAAGGGAAAGCAAGGGAAGGCAAGGCTAACGGAAGGAACGGCACGGTACGGGGAAACAAGGCTAAGGCACGACAACGCAGGACTAGGCAATGCACGGCAAGGCAAAGAAAGGGTAACGCAAGGCAAGGCACGGTCAGGCGACGCAAGGCTAAGGCACGACAACGCAAGGCTAGGCAATGCACGGAAGGTAAGTAAAGAGTAACGGAAGGCAAGGAAGGCAAGGGAAAGCAAGGGAAGGCAAGGGCAACGGACGGAACGGCACGTTAAGGGGAAACAAGCCTAAGGCACGACAACGCAGGACTAGGCAATGCACGGCAAGGCAAGGAAAGGGTAACGCAAGGCAAGGCACGGTCAGGCGAGGCAAGGCTAATGCACGACAACGCAAGGCTAGGCAATGCACGGCAAGGCAAGGAAAGGGTAACGCAAGGCAATGCACGGTCAGGCGAGGCAAGGCTAATGCACGACAACGCAAGGCTAGGCAGTGCTCGGCAAGGCAAGGAAAGATTAACGGAAGGAAAGAAAGGCAAGGGAAAGCAAGGGAAGGCAAGGGTAACGGAAGGAACGGCACGGTAAGGGGAAACAAGGCTAAGGCACGACAAGGCAGGACTAGGCAATGCACGGCAAGGCAAAGAAAGCGTAACGCAAGGCAAGGCACGGTCAGGCGAGGCAAGGCTAATGCACGACAACGCAAGGCTAGGCAATGCACGGCTAGGCAAGGAAAGAGTAACGGAAGGAGAGGAAGGCAAGGCAAAGCAAGGCAAGGCAAGTGTAACAAAAGGCAAGGCACGGCAAGGGGAAACAAGGGTAAGGCACGGCAACGCACGACTAGGCAATGCACGGCCAAGCAAGGAAAGGGTAACGCAAGGCAAGGCACGGTGAGGAAAGGCAAGGCTAATGCACGACAATGCAGGGCTAGGCAATGCACGGCAAGGTAAGGAAAGCATAACGCAAGGCAAGGCACCGTCAGGCGAGGCAAGGCTAAGGCACGACAACGCAGGGCTAGGCAATGCACGGCAAGGCAAGGAAAGGGTAACGCAAGGCAAGGAAGGCAAGGGAAAGCAAGGGTAGGCAAGGGCAACGGACGGAACGGCACGTTAAGGGGAAACAAGCCTAAGGCACGACAACGCAAGGCTAGGCAATGCACGGAAGGCAAGCAAAGAGTAACGGAAGGCAAGGAAGGCAAGGGAAGGCAAAGGTAAAGGAAGGAACGGCACGGGAAGCGGAAACAAGGCTAAGGCACGACAACTCAGGACTAGGCAATGCAAGGCAAGGCAAGGAAAGGGTAACGCAAGGCAAGGCACGGTCAGGCGAGGCAAGGCTAATGCACGACAACGCAAGGCTAGGCAATGCACGGCTAGGCAAGGAAAGAGTAACGGAAGGAAAGGAAGGCAAGGCAAAGAAAGGCAAGGCAAGTGTAACGGAAGGAACGGCACAGCAAGGGGAAACAAGGCTAAGGCACGACAACGCACGGCTAGGCAGTACACGGCTAGGCAGGGAAAGAGTAACGGAAGGAAAGAAAGGCAAGGGAAAGCAAGGGAAGGCAAGGCTAACGGAAGGAACGGCACGGTACGGGGAAACAAGGCTAAGGCACGACAACGCAGGACTAGGCAATGCACGGCAAGGCAAAGAAAGGGTAACGCAAGGCAAGGCACGGTCAGGCGACGCAAGGCTAAGGCACGACAACGCAAGGCTAGGCAATGCACGGAAGGTAAGTTAAGAGTAACGGAAGGCAAGGAAGGCAAGGGAAAGCAAGGGTAGGCAAGGGCAACGGACGGAACGGCACGTTAAGGGGAAACAAGCCTAAGGCACGACAACGCAGTACTAGGCAATGCCCGGCAAGGCAAGGAAAGCATAACGCAAGGCAAGGCACGGTGAGGAAAGGCAAGGCTAATGCACTACAATGCAGGGCTAGGCAATGCACGGCAAGGCAAGGAAAGCATAACGCAAGGCAAGGCACAGTCAGGCGAGGCAAGGCTAATGCACGACAACGCAAGGCTAGGCAGTGCTCGGCAAGGCAAGGAAAGAGTAACGGAAGGAAAGAAAGGCAAGGGAAAGCAAGGGAAGGCAAGGGTAACGGAAGGAACGGCACGGTAAGGGGAAACAAGGCTAAGGCACGACAACGCAGGACTAGGCAATGCACGGCAAGGCAAAGAAAGGGTAACGCAAGGCAAGGCACGGTCAGGCGAGGCAAGGCTAATGCACGACAACGCAAGGCTAGGCAATGCACGGCTAGGCAAGGAAAGAGTAACGGAAGGAGAGGAAGGCAAGGCAAAGCAAGGCAAGGCAAGTGTAACAAAAGGCAAGGCAAGGCAAGGGGAAACAAGGGTAAGGCACGGCAACGCACGGCTAGGCAATGCACGGCCAAGCAAGGAAAGGGTAACGCAAGGCAAGGCACGGTCAGGCGAGCCAAGGCTAAGGCACGACAACGCAAGTCTAGGCAGTGCACGGCTAGGCAAGGAAAGAGTAACGGAAGGAAAGGAAGGCAAGGCAAAGTAAGGCAAGGCAAGTGTAACGGACGAAACGGCACAGCAAGGGGAAACAAGGCTAAGGCAAGACAACGCACGGCTAGGCAATGCACGGCAAGGGAAGTAAAGGGTAACGCAAGGCAAGGCACGGTCAGGCGAGGCAAGGCTAATGCACGACAACGCAAGGCTAGGCAATGCACGGCTAGGCAAGGAAAGAGTAACGGAAGGAAAGGAAGGCAAAGCAAAGCAAGGCAAGGCAAGTGCAACAAAAGGCACGGCACGGCAAGGGGAAACAAGGGTAAGGCACGACAACGCAAGGCTAGGCAGTGCACGGCAAGGCAAGGAAAGAGTAACGGAAGGAAAGAAAGGCAAGGGAAAGCAAGGGAAGGCAAGGCTAACGGACGGAACGGCACGGTACGGGGAAACAAGGCTAAGGCACGACAACGCAGGACTAGGCAATGCACGGCAAGGCAAAGAAAGGGTAAAGCAAGGCAAGGCACGGTCAGGCGACGCAAGGCTAAGGCACGACAACGCAAGGCTAGGCAATGCACGGAAGGTAAGTAAAGAGTAACGGAAGGAAAGGAAGGCAAGGCAAAGAAAGGCAAGGCAAGTGTAACGGAAGGAACGGCACAGCAAGGGGAAACAAGGCTAAGGCACGACAACGCACGGCTAGGCAGTGCACGGCTAGGCAAGGAAAGAGTAACGGAAGGAAAGAAAGGCAAGGGAAGGCAAGGGAAGGCAAGGCTAACGGAAGGAACGGCACGGTACGGGGAAACAAGGCTAAGGCACGACAACGCAGGACTAGGCAATGCACGGCAAGGCAAAGAAAGGGTAACGCAAGGCAAGGCACGGTCAGGCGACGCAAGGCTAAGGCACGACAACGCAAGGCTAGGCAATGCACGGCTAGGCAAGGAAAGAGTAACGGAAGGAAAGGAAGGCAAAGCAATGCAAGGCAAGGCAAGTGTAACAAAAGGCACGGCACGGCAAGGGGAAACAAGGGTAAGGCACGACAACGCAAGGCTAGGCAGTGCACGGCAAGGCAAGGAAAGGGTAACGCAAGGCAAGGTACGGTTAGGCAAGGGAAGGCTAATGCACGACAACGCAAGGCTAGGCAGTGCACAGCTAGGCAAGGAAAGAGTAACGGAAGGAAAGGAAGGCAAGGCAAAGAAAGGCAAGGCAAGTGTAACGGAAGGAACGGCACAGCAAGGGGAAACAAGGGTAAGGCACGGCAACGCACGGCTAGGCAATGCACGGCCAAGCAAGGAAAGGGTAACGCAAGGCAAGGCACGGTGAGGAAAGGCAAGGCTAATGCACGACAATGCAGGGCTAGGCAATGCACGGCAAGGCAAGGAAAGCATAACGCAAGGCAAGGCACGGTCAGGCGAGGCAAGGCTAATGCACGACAACGCAACGATAGGCAGTGTTCGGCAAGGCAAGGAAAGAGTAATGGAAGGAAAGAAAGGCAAGGGAAAGCAAGGGAAGGCAAGGGTAACGGAAGCAACGGCACGGTAAGGGGAAACAAGGCTAAGGCACGACAACGCAGGACTAGGCAATGCACGGCAAGGCAAGGAAAGGGTAACGCAAGGCAAGGCACGGTCAGGCGAGGCAAGGCTAATGCACGACAACGCAAGGCTAGGCAGTGCTCGGCAAGGCAAGGAAAGAGTAACGGAAGGAAAGAAAGGCAAGGGAAACAAGGGAAGGCAAGGGTAACGGAAGGAACGGCACGGTAAGGGGAAACAAGGCTAAGGCACGACAACGCAGGACTAGGCAATGCACGGCAAGGCAAGGAAAGGGTAACGCAAGGCAAGGCACGGTCAGGCGAGGCAAGGCTAAGGCAGGACAACGCAAGGCTAGGCAATGCACGGAAGGCAAGCAAAGAGTAACGGAAGGCAAGGAAGGCAAGGGAAGGCAAATGTAAAGGAAGGAACGGCACGGTAAGCGGAAACAAGGCTAAGGCACGACAACGCACGGCTAGGCAGTGCACGGCTAGGCCAGGAAAGAGTAACGGAAGGAAAGGAAGGCAAAGCAATGCAAGAAAAGGCAAGTGTAACAAAAGGCACGGCACGGCAAGGGGAAACAAGGGTAAGGCACGACAACGCAAGGCTTGGCAGTGCACGGCAAGGCAAGGAAAGGGTAACGCAAGGCAAGGTACGGTGAGGCAAGGGAAGGCTAATGCACGACAACGCAAGGCTAGGCAGTGCACAGCTAGGCAAGGAAAGAGTAACGGAAGGAAAGGAAGGCAAGGCAAAGAAAGGCAAGGCAAGTGTAACGGAAGGAAAGGCACAGCAAGGGGAAACAAGGCTAAGGCACGACAACGCACGGCTAGGCAGTGCACGGCTAGGCAAGGAAAGAGTAACGGAAGGAAAGAAAGGCAAGGGAAAGCAAGGGAAGGCAAGGCTAACGGAAGGAACGGCACGGTACGGGGAAACAAGGCTAAGGAACGACAACGCAGGACTAGGCAATGCACGGCAAGGCAAAGAAAGGGTAACGCAAGGCAAGGCACGGTCAGGCGACGCAAGGCTAAGGCACGACAACGCAAGGCTAGGCAATGCACGGAAGGTAAGTAAAGAGTAACGGAAGGCAAGGAAGGCAAGGGAAAGCAAGGGAAGGCAAGGGCAACGGACGGAACGGCACGTTAAGGGGAAACAAGCCTAAGGCACGACAACGCAGGACTAGGCAATGCACGGCAAGGCAAGGAAAGGGTAACGCAAGGCAAGGCACGGTCAGGCGAGGCAACGCTAATGCACGAAAAAGCACGGCTAGGCAATGCACGGCAAGGCAAGGAAAGGGTAACGCAAGGCAAGGCACGGTCAGGCGAGGCAAGGCTAATGCACGACAACGCAAGGCTAGGCAATGCACGGCAAGGCAAGGAAAGGGTAACGCAAGGCAATGCACGGTCAGGCGAGGCAAGGCTAATGCACGACAACGCAAGGCTAGGCAGTGCTCGGCAAGGCAAGGAAAGAGTAACGGAAGGAAAGAAAGGCAAGGGAAAGCAAGGGAAGGCAAGGGTAACGGAAGGAACGGCACGGTAAGGGGAAACAAGGCTAAGGCACGACAACGCAGGACTAGGCAATGCACGGCAAGGCAAAGAAAGCGTAACGCAAGGCACGGTCAGGCGAGGCAAGGCTAATGCACGACAACGCAAGGCTAGGCAATGCACGGCTAGGCAAGGAAAGAGTAACGGAAGGAGAGGAAGGCAAGGCAAAGCAAGGCAAGGCAAGTGTAACAAAAGGCAAGGCACGGCAAGGGGAAACAAGGGTAAGGCACGGCAACGCACGGCTAGGCAATGCACGGCCAAGCAAGGAAAGGGTAACGCAAGGCAAGGCACGGTGAGGAAAGGCAAGGCTAATGCACGACAATGCAGGGCTAGGCAATGCACGGCAAGGTAAGGAAAGCATAACGCAAGGCAAGGCACGGTCAGGCGAGGCAAGGCTAATGCACGACAACGCAAGTCTAGGCAGTGCTCGGCAAGGCAAGGAAAGAGTAACGGAAGGAAAGAAAGGCAAGGGAAAGCAAGGGAAGGCAAGTGTAACGGAAGGAACGGCACGGTAAGGCGAAACAAGGCTAAGGCACGACAACGCAGGATTAGGCAATGCACGGCAAGGCAAGGAAAGGGTAACGCAAGGCAAGGCACGGTCAGGCGAGGCAAGGCTAAGGCAGGACAACGCAAGGCTAGGCAATGCACGGAAGGCAAGCAAAGAGTAACGGAAGGCAAGGAAGGCAAGGGAAGGCAAAGGTAAAGGAAGGAACGGCACGGTAAGCGGAAACAAGGCTAAGGCACGACAACTCAGGACTAGGCAATGCAAGGCAAGGCAAGGAAAGGGTAACGCAAGGCAAGGCACGGTCAGGCGAGGCAAGGCTAATGCACGACAACGCAAGGCTAGGCAATGCACGGCTAGGCAAGGAAAGAGTAACGGAAGGAAAGGAAGGCAAGGCAAAGAAAGGCAAGGCAAGTGTAACGGAAGGAACGGCACAGCAAGGGGAAACAAGGCTAAGGCACGACAACGCACGGCTAGGCAGTACACGGCTAGGCAGGGAAAGAGTAACGGAAGGAAAGAAAGGCAAGGGAAAGCAAGGGAAGGCAAGGCTAACGGAAGGAACGGCACGGTACGGGGAAACAAGGCTAAGGCACGACAACGCAGGACTAGGCAATGCACAGCAAGGCAAAGAAAGGGTAACGCAAGGCAAGGCACGGTCAGGCGACGCAAGGCTAAGGCACGACAACGCAAGGCTAGGCAATGCACGGAAGGTAAGTTAAGAGTAACGGAAGGCAAGGAAGGCAAGGGAAAGCAAGGGTAGGCAAGGGCAACGGACGGAACGGCACGTTAAGGGGAAACAAGCCTAAGGCACGACAACGCAGGACTAGGCAATGCCCGGCAAGGCAAGGAAAGGGTAACGCAAGGCAATGCACGGTCAGGCGAGGCAAGGCTAATGCACGACAACGCAAGGCTAGGCAGTGCTCGGCAAGGCAAGGAAAGAGTAACGGAAGGAAAGAAAGGCAAGGGAAAGCAAGGGAAGGCAAGGGTAACGGAAGGAACGGCACGGTAAGGGGAAACAAGGCTAGGGCACGACAACGCAGTACTAGGCAATGCACGGCAAGGCAAGGAAAGGGTAACGCAAGGCAAGGCACGGTCAGGCGAGGCAAGGCTAATGCACGACAACGCAAGGCTAGGCAATGCACGGCAAGGCAAGGAAAGGGTAACGCAAGGCAATGCACGGTCAGGCGAGGCAAGGCTAATGCACGACAACGCAAGGCTAGGCAGTGCTCAGCAAGGCAAGAAAAGAGTAACGGAAGGAAAGAAAGGCAAGGGAAAGCAAGGGAAGGCAAGGGTAACGGAAGGAACGGCACGGTAAGAGGAAACAAGGCTAAGGCACGACAACGCAGGACTAGGCAATGCACGGCAAGGCAAAGAAAGGGTAACGGAAGGAGAGGAAGGCAAGGCAAAGCAAGCCAAGGCAAATGCAACAAAAGGCAAGGCACGGCAAGGGGAAACAAGGGTAAGGCACGGCAACGCACGGCTAGGCAATGCACGGCCAAGCAAGGAAAGGGTAACGCAAGGCAAGGCACGGTGAGGAAAGGCAAGGCTAATGCACGACAATGCAGGGCTAGGCAATGCACGGCAAGGCAAGGAAAGGGTAACGCAAGGCAATGCACGGTCAGGCGAGGCAAGGCTAATGCACGACAACGCAAGGCTAGGCAGTGCTCGGCAAGGCAAGGAAAGAGTAACGGAAGGAAAGAAAGGCAAGGGAAAGCAAGGGAAGGCAAGTGTAACGGAAGGCAAGGCACGGTAAGGGGAAACAAGGCTAAGGCACGACAACGCAGGACTAGGCAATGCACGGCAAGGCAAAGAAAGGGTAACGCAAGGCAAGGCACGGTCAGGCGAGGCAAGGCTAATGCACGACAACGCAAGGCTAGGCAATGCACGGCTAGGCAAGGAAAGAGTAACGGAAGGAGAGGAAGGCAAGGCAAAGCAAGGCAAGGCAAGTGTAACAAAAGGCAAGGCACGGCAAGGGGAAACAAGGGTAAGGCACGGCAACGCACGGCTAGGCAATGCACGGCCAAGCAAGGAAAGGGTAACGCAAGGCAAGGCACGGTCAGGCGAGCCAAGGCTAAGGCACGACAACGCAAGGCTAGGCAGTGCACGGCTAGGCAAGGAAAGAGTAACGGAAGGAAAGGAAGGCAAGGCAAAGTAAGGCAAGGCAAGTGTAACGGAAGAAACGGCACAGCAAGGGGAAACAAGGCTAAGGCAAGACAACGCACGGCTAGGCAATGCACGGCAAGGGAAGGAAAGGGTAACGCAAGGCAAGGCACGGTCAGGCGAGGCAAGGCTAATGCACGACAACGCAAGGCTAGGCAATGCACCTCTAGGCAAGGAAAGAGTAACGGAAGGAAAGGAAGGCAAAGCAAAGCAAGGCAAGGCAAGTGTAACAAAAGGCACGGCACGGCAAGGGGAAACAAGGGTAAGGCACGACAACGCAAGGCTAGGCAGTGTACGGCAAGGCAAGGAAAGGGTAACGCAAGGCAAGGTACGGTGAGGCAAGGGAAGGCTAATGCACGACAACGCAAGGCTAGGCAGTGCACGGCTAGGCAAGGAAAGAGTAACGGAAGGAAAGGAAGGCAAAGCAAAGAAAGGCAAGGCAAGTGTAACGGAAGGAACGGCACAGCAAGGGGAAACAAGGCTAAGGCACGACAACGCACGGCTAGGCAGTGCACGGCTAGGCAAGGAAAGAGTAACGGAAGGAAAGAAAGGCAAGGGAAAGCAAGGGAAGGCAAGGCTAACGGAAGGAACGGCACGGTACGGGGAAACAAGGCTAAGGCACGACAACGCAGGACTAGGCAATGCACGGCAAGGCAAAGAAAGGGTAACGCAAGGCAAGGCACGGTCAGGCGACGCAAGGCTAAGGCACGACAACGCAAGGCTAGGCAATGCACGGAAGGTAAGTAAAGAGTAACGGAAGGCAAGGAAGGCAAGGGAAAGCAAGGGTAGGCAAGGGCAACGGACGGAACGGCACGTTAAGGGGAAACAAGCCTAAGGCACGACAACGCAGGACTAGGCAATGCACGGCAAGGCAAGGAAAGGGTAACGCAAGGCAAGGCACGGTCAGGCGAGGCAACGCTAATGCACGAAAAAGCACGGCTAGGCAATGCACGGCTAGGCAAGGAAAGAGTAACGGAAGGAGAGGAAGGCAAGGCAAAGCAAGGCAAGGCAAGTGTAACAAAAGGCAAGGCACGGCAAGGGGAAACAAGGGTAAGGCACGGCAACGCACGGCTAGGCAATGCACGGCCAAGCAAGGAAAGGGTAACGCAAGGCAAGGCACGGTCAGGCGAGCCAAGGCTAAGGCACGACAACGCAAGGCTAGGCAGTGCACGGCTAGGCAAGGAAAGAGTAACGGAAGGAAAGGAAGGCAAGGCAAAGAAAGGCAAGGCAAATGTAACGGAAGGAACGGCACAGCAAGGGGAAACAAGGCTAAGGCACGACAACGCACGGCTAGGCAGTGCACGGCAAGGCAAAGAAAGGGTAACGCAAGGAAAGGCACGGTCAGGCGACGCAAGGCTAAGGCACGACAACGCAAGGCTAGGCAATGCACGGAAGGTAAGTAAAGAGTAACGGAAGGCAAGGAAGGCAAGGGAAAGCAAGGGTAGGCAAGGGCAACGGACGGAACGGCACGTTAAGGGGAAACAAGCCTAAGGCACGACAACGCAGGACTAGGCAATGCACGGCAAGGCAAGGAAAGGGTAACGCAAGGCAAGGGACGGTCAGGCGAGGCAACGCTAATGCACGAAAAAGCACGGCTAGGCAATGCACGGCAAGGCAAGGAAAGGGTAACGCAAGGCAAGGCACGGTCAGGCGAGGCAAGGCTAATGCACGACAACGCAAGGCTAGGCAATGCACGGCAAGGCAAGGAAAGAGTAACGCAAGGCAATGCACGGTCAGGCGAGGCAAGGCTAAGGCACGACAACGCAAGGCTAGGCAATGCACGGCTAGGCAAGGAAAGAGTAACGGAAGGAGAGGAAGGCAAGGCAAAGCAAGGCAAGGCAAGTGTAACAAAAGGCAAGGCACGGCAAGGGGAAACAAGGGTAAGGCACGGCAACGCACGGCTAGGCAATGCACGGCCAAGCAAGGAAAGGGTAACGCAAGGCAAGGCACGGTGAGGAAAGGCAAGGCTAATGCACGACAATGCAGGGCTAGGCAATGCACGGCAAGGCAAGGAAAGCATAACGCAAGGCAAGGCACGGTCAGGCGAGGCAAGGCTAATGCACGACAACGCAAGGCTAGGCAGTGATCGGCAAGGCAAGGAAAGAGTAACGGAAGGAAAGAAAGGCAAGGGAAAGCAAGGGAAGGCAAGGGTAACGGAAGGAACGGCACGGTAAGGGAAAACAAGGCTAAGGCACGACAACGCAGGACTAGGCAATGCACGGCAAGGCAAGGAAAGGGTAACGCAAGGCAAGGCACGGTCAGGCGAGGCAAGGCTAAGGCAGGACAACGCAAGGCTAGGCAATGCCCGGAAGGCAAGCAAAGAGTAACGGAAGGCAAGGAAGGCAAGGGAAGGCAAAGGTAAAGGAAGGAACGGCACGGTAAGCGGAAACAAGGCTAAGGCACGACAACGCACGGCTAGGCAGTGCACGGCTAGGCAAGGAAAGGGAAGGAAAGGAAGGCAAGGCAAAGTAAGGCAAGGCACGTGTAACGGAAGAAACGGCACAGCAAGGGGAAACAAGGCTAAGGCAAGACAACGCACGGCTAGGCAATGCACGGCAAGGGAAGGAAAGGGTAACGCAAGGCAAGGCACGGTCAGGCGAGGCAAGGCTAATGCACGACAACGCAAGGCTAGGCAATGCACGGCTAGGCAAGGAAAGAGTAACGGAAGGAAAGGAAGGCAAAGCAATGCAAGGCAAGGCAAGTGTAACAAAAGGCACGGCACGGCAAGGGGAAACAAGGGGAAGGCACGACAACGCAAGGCTAGGCAGTGCACGGCAAGGCAAGGAAAGGGTAACGCAAGGCAAGGTACGGTTAGGCAAGGGAAGGCTAATGCACGACAACGCAAGGCTAGGCAGTGCACAGCTAGGCAAGGAAAGAGTAACGGAAGGAAAGGAAGGCAAGGCAAAGAAAGGCAAGGCAAGTGTAACGGAAGGAACGGCACAGCAAGGGGAAACAAGGCAAAGGCACGACAACGCACGGCTAGGCAGTGCACGGCTAGGCAAGGAAAGAGTAACGGAAGGAAAGAAAGGCAAGGGAAAGCAAGGGAAGGCAACGCTAACGGAAGGAACGGCACGGTACGGGGAAACAAGGCTAAGGCACGACAACGCAGGACTAGGCAATGCACGGCAAGGCAAGGAAAGGGTAACGCAAGGCAATGCACGGTCAGGCGAGGCAAGGCTAATGCACGACAACGCAAGGCTAGGCAGTGCTCGGCAAGGCAAGGAAAGAGTAACGGAAGGAAAGAAAGGCAAGGGAAAGCAAGGGAAGGCAAGGGTAACGGAAGGAACGGCACGGTAAGGGGAAACAAGGCTAAGGCACGACAACGCAGGACTAGGCAATGCACGGCAAGGCAAAGAAAGGGTAACGGAAGGAGAGGAAGGCAAGGCAAAGCAAGCCAAGAGAAGTGTAACAAAAGGCAAGGCACGGCAAGGGGAAACAAGGGTAAGGCACGGCAACGCACGGCTAGGCAATGCACGGCCAAGCAAGGAAAGGGTAACGCAAGGCAAGGCACGGTGAGGAAAGGCAAGGCTAATGCACGACAATGCAGGGCTAGGCAATGCACGGCAAGGGAAGGAAAGCAAAACGCAAGGCAAGGCACGGTCAGGCGAGGCAAGGCTAATGCACGACAACGCAAGGCTAGGCAGTGCTCGGCAAGGCAAGGAAAGAGTAACGGAAGGAAAGAAAGGCAAAGGAAAGCAAGGGAAGGCAAGGGTAACGGAAGGAACGGCACGGTAAGGGGAAACAAGGCTAAGGCACGACAACGCAGGACTAGGCAATGCACGGCAAGGCAAGGAAAGGGTAACGCAAGGCAAGGCACGGTCAGGCGAGGCAAGGCTAAGGCAGGACAACGCAAGTCTAGGCAATGCACGGAAGGCAAGCAAAGAGTAACGGAAGGCAAGGAAGGCAAGGGAAGGCAAAGGTAAAGGAAGGAACGGCACGGTAAGCGGAAACAAGGCTAAGGCACGACAACGCACGGCTAGGCAGTGCACGGCTAGGCAAGGAAAGGGAAGGAAAGGAAGGCAAGGCAAAGTAAGGCAAGGCACGTGTAACGGAAGAAACGGCACAGCAAGGGGAAACAAGGCTAAGGCAAGACAACGCACGGCTAGGCAATGCACGGCAAGGGAACGAAAGGGTAACGCAAGGCAAGGCACGGTCAGGCGAGGCAAGGCTAATGCACGACAACGCAAGGCTAGGCAATGCACGGCTAGGCAAGGAAAGAGTAACGGAAGGAAAGGAAGGCAAAGCAATGCAAGGCAAGGCAAGTGTAACAAAAGGCACGGCACGGCAAGGGGAAAAAAGGGTAAGGCACGAAAACGCAAGGCTAGGCAGTGCACGGCTAGGCAAGGAAAGAGTAACGGAAGGAAAGAAAGGCAAGGGAAAGCAAGGGAAGGCAAGGCTAACGGAAGGAACGGCACGGTACGGGGAAACAAGGCTAAGGCACGACAACGCAGGACTAGGCAATGCACGGCAAGGCAAAGAAAGGGTAACGCAAGGCAAGGCACGGTCAGGCGACGCAAGGCTAAGGCACGACAACGCAAGGCTAGGCAATGCACGGAAGGTAAGTAAAGAGTAACGGAAGGCAAGGAAGGCAAGGGAAAGCAAGGGTAGGCAAGGGCAACGGACGGAACGGCACGTTAAGGGGAAACAAGCCTAAGGCACGACAACGCAGGACTAGGCAATGCACGGCAAGGCAAGGAAAGGGTAACGCAAGGCAAGGCACGGTCAGGCGAGGCAACGCTAATGCACGAAAAAGCACGGCTAGGCAATGCACGGCAAGGCAAGGAAAGGGTAACGCAAGGCAAGGCACGGTCAGGCGAGGCAAGGCTAATGCACGACAACGCAAGGCTAGGCAATGCACGGCAAGGCAAGGCTAATGCACGACAACGCAAGGCTAGGCAGTGCACGGCAAGGCAAGGAAAGAGTAACGGAAGGAAAGAAAGGCAAGGGAAAGCAAGGGAAGGCAAGGGTAACGGAAGGAACGGCACGGTAAGGGGAAACAAGGCTAAGGCACGACAACGCAGGATTAGGCAATGCACGGCAAGGCAAGGAAAGGGAAACGCAAGGCAAGGCACGGTCAGGCGAGGCAAGGCTAAGGCAGGACAACGCAAGGCTAGGCAATGCACGGAAGGCAAGCAAAGAGTAACGGAAGGCAAGGAAGGCAAGGGAAGGCAAAGGTAAAGGAAGGAACGGCACGGTAAGCGGAAACAAGGCTAAGGCACGACAACTCAGGACTAGGCAATGCAAGGCAAGGCAAGGAAAGGGTAACGCAAGGCAAGGCACGGTCAGGCGAGGCAAGGCTAATGCACGACAACGCAAGGCTAGGCAATGCACGGCTAGGCAAGGAAAGAGTAACGGAAGGAAAGGAAGGCAAGGCAAAGAAAGGCAAGGCAAGTGTAACGGAAGGAACGGCACAGCAAGGGGAAACAAGGCTAAGGCACGACAACGCACGGCTAGGCAGTGCACGGCTAGGCAGGGAAAGAGTAACGGAAGGAAAGAAAGGCAAGGGAAAGCAAGGGAAGGCAAGGCTAACGGAAGGAACGGCACGGTACGGGGAAACAAGGCTAAGGCACGACAACGCAGGACTAGGCAATGCACGGCAAGGCAAAGAAAGGGTAACGCAAGGCAAGGCACGGTCAGGCGACGCAAGGCTAAGGCACGACAACGCAAGGCTAGGCAATGCACGGAAGGTAAGTTAAGAGTAACGGAAGGCAAGGAAGGCAAGGGAAAGCAAGGGTAGGCAAGGGCCACGGACGGAACGGCACGGTAAGGGGAAACAAGCCTAAGGCACGACAACGCAGGAGTAAGCAATGCCCGGCAAGGCAAGGAAAGGGTAACGCAAGGCAATGCACGGTCAGGCGAGGCAAGGCTAATGCACGACAACGCAAGGCTAGGCAGTGCTCGGCAAGGCAAGGAAAGAGTAACGGAAGGAAAGAAAGGCAAGGGAAAGCAAGGGAAGGCAAGGGTAACGGAAGGAACGGCACGGTAAGGGGAAAGAAGGCTAAGGCACGACAACGCAGGACTAGGCAATGCACGGCAAGGCAAAGAAAGGGTAACGCAAGGCAAGGCACGGTCAGGCGAGGCAAGGCTAATGCACGACAACGCAAGGCTAGGCAATGCACGGCTAGGCAAGGAAAGAGTAACGGAAGGAAAGGAAGGCAAGGCAAAGAAAGGCAAGGCAAGTGTAACGGAAGGAACGGCACAGCAAGGGGAAACAAGGCTAAGGCACGACAACGCACGGCTAGGCAATGCACGGCTAGGCAAGGAAAGAGTAACGGAAGGAAAGAAAGGCAAGGGAAAGCAAGGGAAGGCAAGGCTAACGGAAGGAACGGCACGGTACGGGGAAACAATGCTAAGGCACGACAACGCAAGTCTAGGCAGTGCACGGCTAGGCAAGGAAAGAGTAACGGAAGGAAAGGAAGGCAAGGCAAAGTAAGGCAAGGCAAGTGTAACGGAAGAAACGGCACAGCAAGGGGAAACAAGGCTAAGGCAAGACAACGCACGGCTTGGCAATGCACGGCTAGGCAAGGAAAGAGTAACGGAAGGAAAGGAAGGCAAAGCAAAGCAAGGCAAGGCAAGTGCAACAAAAGGCACGGCACGGCAAGGGGAAACAAGGGTAAGGCACGACAACGCAAGGCTAGGCAGTGCACGGCAAGGCAAGGAAAGAGTAACGGAAGGAAAGAAAGGCAAGGGAAAGCAAGGGAAGGCAAGGCTAACGGAAGGAACGGCACGGTACGGGGAAACAAGGCTAAGGCACGACAACGCAGGACTAGGCAATGCACGGCAAGGCAAAGAAAGGGTAAAGCAAGGCAAGGCACGGTCAGGCGACGCAAGGCTAAGGCACGACAACGCAAGGCTAGGCAATGCACGGAAGGTAAGTAAAGAGTAACGGAAGGAAAGGAAGGCAAGGCAAAGAAAGGCAAGGCAAGTGTAACGGAAGGAACGGCACAGCAAGGGGAAACAAGGCTAAGGCACGACAACGCACGGCTAGGCAGTGCACGGCTAGTCAAGGAAAGAGTAACGGAAGGAAAGAAAGGCAAGGGAAAGCAAGGGAAGGCAAGGCTAACGGAAGGAACGGCACGGTACGGGGAAACAAGGCTAAGGCACGACAACGCAGGACTAGGCAATGCACGGCAAGGCAAGGAAAGGGTAACGCAAGGCAAGGCACGGTCAGGCGAGGCAACGCTAATGCACGAAAAAGCACGGCTAGGCAATGCACGGCAAGGCAAGGAAAGGGTAACGCAAGGCAAGGCACGGTCAGGCGAGGCAAGGCTAATGCACGACAACGGAAGGCTAGGCAGTGCTCGGCAAGGCAAGGAAAGAGTAACGGAAGGAAAGAAAGGCAAGGGAAAGCAAGGTAAGGCAAGGGTAACGGAAGGAACGGCACGGTAAGGGGAAACAAGGCTAAGGCACGACAACGCAGGACTAGGCAATGCACGGCAAGGCAAAGAAAGGGTAACGGAAGGAGAGGAAGGCAAGGCAAAGCAAGCCAAGGCAAGTGTAACAAAAGGCAAGGCACGGCAAGGGGAAACAAAGGTAAGGCACGGCAACGCACGGCTAGGCAATGCACGGCCAAGCAAGGAAAGGGTAACGCAAGGCAAGGCACGGTGAGGAAAGGCAAGGCTAATGCACGACAATGCAGGGCTAGGCAATGCACGGCAAGGGAAGGAAAGCAAAACGCAAGGCAAGGCACGGTCAGGCGAGGCAAGGCTAATGCACGACAACGCAAGGCTAGGCAGTGCTCGGCAAGGCAAGGAAAGAGTAACGGAAGGAAAGAAAGGCAAGGGAAAGCAAGGGAAGGCAAGGGTAACGGAAGGAACGGCACGGTAAGGGGAAACAAGGCTAAGGCACGACAACGCAGGACTAGGCAATGCACGGCAAGGCAAAGAAAGGGTAACGCAAGGCAAGGCACGGTCAGGCGAGGCAAGGCTAATGCACGACAACGCAAGGCTAGGCAATGCACGGCTAGGCAAGGAAAGAGTAACGGAAGGAGAGGAAGGCAAGGCAAAGCAAGGCAAGGCAAGTGTAACAAAAGGCAAGGCACGGCAAGGGGAAACAAGGGTAAGGCACGGCAACGCACGGCTAGGCAATGCACGGCCAAGCAAGGAAAGGGTAACGCAAGGCAAGGCACGGTGAGGAAAGGCAAGGCTAATGCACGACAATGCAGGGCTAGGCAATGCACGGCAAGGCAAGGAAAGCATAACGCAAGGCAAGGCACGGTCAGGCGAGGCAAGTCTAATGCACGAAAACGCAAGGCTAGGCAGTGCTCGGCAAGGCAAGGAAAGAGTAACGGAAGGAAAGAAAGGCAAGGGAAAGCAAGGGAAGGCAAGGGTAACGGAAGAAACGGCACGGTAAGGGGAAACAAGGCTAAGGCACGACAACGCAGGACTAGGCAATGCACGGCAAGGCAAGGAAAGGGTAACGCAAGGCAAGGCACGGTCAGGCGAGGCAAGGCTAAGGCAGGACAACGCAAGGCTAGGCAATGCACGGAAGGCAAGCAAAGAGTAACGGAAGGCAAGGAAGGCAAGGGAAGGCAAAGGTAAAGGAAGGAACGGCACGGTAAGCGGAAACAAGGCTAAGGCACGACAACTCAGGACTAGGCAATGCAAGGCAAGGCAAGGAAAGGGTAACGCAAGGCAAGGCACGGTCAGGCGAGGCAAGGCTAATGCACGACAATGCAAGGCTAGGCAATGCACGGCTAGGCAAGGAAAGAGTAACGGAAGGAAAGGAAGGCAAGGCAAAGAAAGGCAAGGCAAGTGTAACGGAAGGAACGGCACAGCAAGGGGAAACAAGGCTAAGGCACGACAACGCACGGCTAGGCAGTGCACGGCTAGGCAAGGAAAGAGTAACGGAAGGAAAGAAAGGCAAGGGAAAGCAAGGGAAGGCAAGGCTAACGGAAGGAACGGCACGGTACGGGGAAACAAGGCTAAGGCACGACAACGCAGGACTAGGCAATGCACGGCAAGGCAAAGAAAGGGTAACGCAAGGCAAGGCACGGTCAGGCTACGCAAGGCTAAGGCACGACAACGCAAGGCTAGGCAGTGCTCGGCAAGGCAAGGAAAGAGTAAGGGAAGGAAAGAAAGGCAAGGGAAAGCAAGGGAAGGCAAGGGTAACGGAAGGAACGGCACGGTAAAGGGAAACAAGGCTAAGGCACGACAACGCAGGATTAGGCAATGCACGGCAAGGCAAGGAAAGGGTAACGCAAGGCAAGGCACGGTCAGGCGAGGCAAGGCTAAGGCAGGACAACGCAAGGCTAGGCAATGCACGGAAGGCAAGCAAAGTGTAACGGAAGGCAAGGAAGGCAAGGGAAGGCAAAGGTAAAGGAAGGAACGGCACGGTAAGCGGAAACAAGGCTAAGGCACGACAACTCAGGACTAGGCAATGCAAGGCAAGGCAAGGAAAGGGTAACGCAAGGCAAGGTACGGTGAGGGAAGGGAAGGCTAATGCACGACAACGCAAGGCTAGGCAGTGCACGGCTAGGCAGGGAAAGAGTAACGGAAGGAAAGAAAGGCAAGGGAAAGCAAGGGAAGGCAAGGCTAACGGAAGGAACGGCACGGTACGGGGAAACAAGGCTAAGGCACGACAACGCAGGACTAGGCAATGCACGGCAAGGCAAAGAAAGGGTAACGCAAGGCAAGGCACGGTCAGGCGACGCAAGGCTAAGGCACGACAACGCAAGGCTAGGCAATGCACGGAAGGTAAGTTAAGAGTAACGGAAGGCAAGGTAGGCAAGGGAAAGCAAGGGTAGGCAAGGGCAACGGACGGAACGGCACGTTAAGGGGAAACAAGCCTAAGGCACGACAACGCAGGACTAGGCAATGCCCGGGAAGGCAAGGAAAGGGTAACGCAAGGCAATGCACGGTCAGGCGAGGCAAGGCTAATGCACGACAACGCAAGGCTAGGCAGTGCTCGGCAAGGCAAGGAAAGAGTAACGGAAGGAAAGAAAGGCAAGGGAAAGAAAGGGAAGGCAAGGGTAACGGAAGGAACGGCACGGTAAGGGGAAACAAGGCTAAGGCACCACAACGCAGGACTAGGCAATGCACGGCAAGGCAAAGAAAGGTTAACGCAAGGCAAGGCACGGTCAGGCGAGGCAAGGCTAATGCACGACAACGCAAGGCTAGGCAATGCACGGCTAGGCAAGGAAAGAGTAACGGAAGGAGAGGAAGGCAAGGCAAAGCAAGGCAAGGCAAGTGTAACAAAAGGCAAGCCACGGCACGGGGAAACAAGGGTAAGGCACGGCAACGCACGGCTAGGCAATGCACGGCCAAGCAAGGAAAGGGTAACGCAAGGCAAGGCACGGTGAGGAAAGGCAAGGCTAATGCACGACAATGCAGGGCTAGGCAATGCACGGCAAGGCAAGGAAAGCATAACGCAAGGCAAGGCACGGTCAGGCGAGGCAAGGCTAATGCACGACAACGCAAGGCTAGGCAGTGCTCGGCAAGGCAAGGAAAGAGTAACGGAAGGAAAGAAAGGCAAGGGAAAGCAAGGGAAGGCAAGGGTAACGGAAGGAACGGCACGGTAAGGGGAAACAAGGCTAAGGCACGACAACGCAGGACTAGGCAATGCACGGCAAGGCAAAGAAAGGTTAACGCAAGGCAAGGCACGGTCAGGCGAGGCAAGGCTAATGCACGACAACGCAAGGCTAGGCAATGCACGGCTAGGCATGGAAAGAGTAACGGAATGAGAGGAAGGCAAGGCAAAGCAAGGCAAGGCAAGTGTAACAAAAGGCAAGGCACGGCAAGGGGAAACAAGGGTAAGGCACGGCAACGCAAGGCTAGGCAATGCACGGCCAAGCAAAGAAAGGGTAACGCAAGGCAAGGCACGGTCAGGCGAGCCAAGGCTAAGGCACGACAACGCAAGGCTAGGCAGTGCACGGCTAGGCAAGGAAAGAGTAACGGAAGGAAAGGAAGTCAAGGCAAAGTAAGGCAAGGCAAGTGTAACGGAAGAAACGGCACAGCAAGGGGAAAGAAGGCTAAGGCAAGACAACGCACGGCTAGGCAATGCACGGCAAGGGAAGGAAAGGGTAACGCAAGGCAAGGCACGGTCAGGCGAGGCAAGGCTAATGCACGACAACGCAAGGCTAGGCAATGCACGGCTAGGCAAGGAAAGAGTAACGGAAGGAAAGGAAGGCAAAGCAAAGCAAGGCAAGGCAAGTGTAACAAAAGGCACGGCACGGCAAGGGGAAACAAGGGTAAGGCACGACAACGCAAGGCTAGGCAGTGCACGGCAAGGCAAGGAAAGGGTAACGCAAGGCAAGGTACGGTGAGGGAAGGGAAGGCTAATGCACGACAACGCAAGGCTAGGCAGTGCACGGCTAGGCAAGGAAAGAGTAACGGAAGGAAAGGAAGGCAAGGCAAAGAAAGGCAAGGCAAGTGTAACGGAAGGAACGGCACAGCAAGGGGAAACAAGGCTAAGGCACGACAACGCACGGCTAGGCAGTGCACGGCTAGGCAAGGAAAGAGTAACGGAAGGAAAGAAAGGCAAGGGAAAGCAAGGGAAGGCAAGGCTAACGGAAGGAACGGCACGGTACGGGGAAACAAGGCTAAGGCACGACAACGCAGGACTAGGCAATGCACGGCAAGGCAAAGAAAGGGTAACGCAAGGCAAGGCACCGTCAGGCGACGCAAGGCTAAGGCACGACAACGCAAGGCTAGGCAATGCACGGAAGGTAAGTAAAGGGTAACGCAAGGCAAGGCACGGTCAGGCGAGGCAAGGCTAATGCACGACAACGCAAGGCTAGGCAATTCACGGCAAGGCAAGGAAAGAGTAACGCAAGGCAATGCACGGTCAGGCGAGGCAAGGCTAAGGCACGACAACGCAAGGCTAGGCAATGCACGGCAAGGCAAGAAAAGAGTAACGCAAGGCAATGCACGGTCAGGCGAGGCAAGGCTAAGGCACGACAACGCAAGGCTAGGCAATGCACGGCTAGGCAAGGAAAGAGTAACGGAAGGAGAGGAAGGCAAGGCAAAGCAAGGCAAGGCAAGTGTAACAAAAGGCAAGGCACGGCAAGGGGAAACAAGGGTAAGGCACGGCAACTCACGGCTACGCAATGCACGGCCAAGCAAGGAAAGGGTAACGCAAGGCAAGGCACGGTGAGGAAAGGCAAGGCTAATGCACGACAATGCAGGGCTAGGCAATGCACGGCAAGGCAAGGAAAGCATAACGCAAGGCAAGGCACGGTCAGGCGAGGCAAGGCTAATGCACGACAACGCAAGGCTAGGCAGTGCTCGGCAAGGCAAGGAAAGAGTAACGGAAGGAAAGAAAGGCAAGGGAAAGCAAGGGAAGGCAAGGGTAACGGAAGGAACGGCACGGTAAGGGGAAACAAGGCTAAGGCACGACAACGCAGGACTAGGCAATGCACGGCAAGGCAAGGAAAGGGTAACGCAAGGCAAGGCACGGTCAGGCGAGGCAAGGCTAAGGCAGGACAACGCAAGGCTAGGCAATGCACGGAAGGCAAGCAAAGAGTAACGGAAGGCAAGGAAGGCAAGGGAAGGCAAAGTTAAAGGAAGGAACGGCACGGTAAGCGGAAACAAGGCTAAGGCACGACAACGCACGCCTAGGCAGTGCACGGCTAGGCAAGGAAAGAGTAACGGAAGGAAAGGAAGGCAAGGCAAAGTAAGGCAAGGCACGTGTAACGGAAGAAACGGCACAGCAAGGGGAAACAAGGCTAAGGCAAGACAACGCACGGCTAGGCAATGCACAGCAAGGGAAGGAAAGGGTAACGCAAGGCAAGGCACGGTCAGGCGAGGCAAGGCTAATGCACGACAACGCAAGGCTAGGCAATGCACGGCTAGGCAAGGAAAGAGTAACGGAAGGAAAGGAAGGCAAAGCAATGCAAGGCAAGGCAAGTGTAACAAAAGGCACGGCACGGCAAGGGGAAACAAGGGTAAGGCACGACAACGCAAGGCTAGGCAGTGCACGGCAAGGCAAGGAAAGGGTAACGCAAGGCAAGGTACGGTGAGGCAAGGGAAGGCTAATGCACGACAACGCAAGGCTAGGCAGTGCACAGCTAGGCAAGGAAAGAGTAACGGAAGGAAAGGAAGGCAAGGCAAAGAAAGGCAAGGCAAGTGTAACGGAAGGAACGGCACAGCAAGGGGAAACAAGGCTAAGGCACGACAACGCACGGCTAGGCAGTGCACGGCTAGGCAAGGAAAGAGTAACGGAAGGAAAGAAAGGCAAGGGAAAGCAAGGGAAGGCAAGGCTAACGGAAGGAACGGCACGGTACGGGGAAACAAGGGTAAGGCACGACAACGCAGGACTAGGCAATGCACGGCAAGGCAAAGAAAGGGTAACGCAAGGCAAGGCACGGTCAGGCGACGCAAGGCTAAGGCACGACAACGCAAGGCTAGGCAATGCACGGAAGGTAAGTAAAGAGTAACGGAAGGCAAGGAAGGCAAGGGAAAGCAAGGGTAGGCAAGGGCAACGGACGGAACGGCACGTTAAGGGGAAACAAGCCTAAGGCACGACAACGCAGGACTAGGCAATGCACGGCAAGGCAAGGAAAGGGTAAGGCAAGGCAAGGCACGGTCAGGCGAGGCAACGCTAATGCACGAAAAAGCAGGGCTAGGCAATGCACGGCAAGGCAAGGAAAGGGTAACGCAAGGCAAGGCACGGTCAGGCGAGGCAAGGCTAATGCACGACAACGCAAGGCTAGGCAATGCACGGCAAGGCAAGGAAAGAGTAACGCAAGGCAATGCACGGTCAGGCGAGGCAAGGCTAAGGCACGACAACGCAAGGCTAGGCAGTGCTCGGCAAGGCAAGGAAAGAGTAACGGAATGAAAGAAAGGCAAGGGAAAGCAAGGGAAGGCAAGGGTAACGGAAGGAACGGCACGGTAAGGGGAAAAAAGGCTAAGGCACGACAACGCAGGACTAGGCAATGCACGGCAAGGCAAAGAAAGCGTAACGCAAGGCAAGGCACGGTCAGGCGAGGCAAGGCTAATGCACGACAACGCAAGGCTAGGCAATGCACGGCTAGGCAAGGAAAGAGTAACGGAAGGAGAGGAAGGCAAGGCAAAGCAAGGCAAGGCAAGTGTAACAAAAGGCAAGGCACGGCACGGGGAAACAAGGGTAAGGCACGGCAACGCACGGCTAGGCAATGCACGGCCAAGCAAGGAAAGGGTCACGCAAGGCAAGGCACGGTGAGGAAAGGCAAGGCTAATGCACGACAATGCAGGGCTAGGCAATGCACGGCAAGGTAAGGAAAGCATAAAGCAAGGCAAGGCACGGTCAGGCGAGCCAAGGCTAAGGCACGACAACGCAAGTCTAGGCAGTGCACGGCTAGGCAAGGAAAGAGTAACGGAAGGAAAGGAAGGCAAGGCAAAGTAAGGCAAGGCAAGTGTAACGGAAGAAACGGCACAGCAAGGGGAAACAAGGCTAAGGCAAGACAACGCACGGCTAGGCAGTGCACGGCAAGGCAAGGAAAGAGTAACGGAAGGAAAGAAAGGCAAGGGAAAGCAAGGGAAGGCAAGGCTAACGGAAGGAACGGCACGGTACGGGGAAACAAGGCTAAGGCACGACAACGCAGGACTAGGCAATGCACGGCAAGGCAAAGAAAGGGTAAAGCAAGGCAAGGCACGGTCAGGCGACGCAAGGCTAAGGCACGACAACGCAAGGCTAGGCAATGCACGGAAGGTAAGTAAAGAGTAACGGAAGGAAAGGAAGGCAAGGCAAAGAAAGGCAAGGCAAGTGTAACGGAAGGAACGGCACAGCAAGGGGAAACAAGGCTAAGGCACGACAACGCACGGCTAGGCAGTGCACGGCTAGGCAAGGAAAGAGTAACGGAAGGAAAGAAAGGCAAGGGAAAGCAAGGGAAGGCAAGGCTAACGGAAGGAACGGCACGGTACGGGGAAACAAGGCTAAGGCACGACAACGCAGGACTAGGCAATGCACGGCAAGGCAAAGAAAGGGTAACGCAAGGCAAGGCACGGTCAGGCGACGCAAGGCTAAGGCACGACAACGCAAGGCTAGGCAATGCACGGAAGGTAAGTAAAGAGTAACGGAAGGCAAGGAAGGCAAGGGAAAGCAAGGGAAGGCAAGGGCAACGGACGGAACGGCAGGATAAGGGGAAACAAGCCTAAGGCACGACAACGCAGGACTAGGCAATGCACGGCAAGGCAAGGAAAGGGTAACGCAAGGCAAGGCACGGTCAGGCGAGGCAACGCTAATGCACGAAAAAGCACGGCTAGGCAATGCACGGCAAGGCAAGGAAATGGTAACGCAAGGCAAGGCACGGTCAGGCGAGGCAAGGCTAATGCACGACAACGCAAGGCTAGGCAATGCACGGCAAGGCAAGGAAAGGGTAACGCAAGGCAATGCACGGTCAGGCGAGGCAAGGCTAATGCACGACAACGCAAGGCTAGGCAGTGCTCGGCAAGGCAAGGAAAGAGTAACGGAAGGAAAGAAAGGCAAGGGAAAGCAAGGGAAGGCAAGGGTAACGGAAGGAACGGCACAGTAAGGGGAAACAAGGCTAAGGCACGACAACGCAGGACTAGGCAATGCACGGCAAGGCAAAGAAAGGGTAACGGAAGGAGAGGAAGGCAAGGCAAAGCAAGCCAAGGCAAGTGTAACAAAAGGCAAGGCACGGCAAGGGGAAACAAAGGTAAGGCACGGCAACGCACGGCTAGGCAATGCACGGCCAAGCCATGAAAGGGTAACGCAAGGCAAGGCACGGTGAGGAAAGGCAAGGCTAATGCACGACAATGCAGGGCTAGGCAATGCACGGCAAGGGAAGGAAAGCATAACGCAAGGCAAGGCACGGTCAGGCGAGGCAAGGCTAATGCACGACAACGCAAGGCTAGGCAGTGCTCGGCAAGGCAAGGAAAGAGTAACGGAAGGAAAGAAAGGCAAGGGAAAGCAAGGGAAGGCAAGGGTAACGGAAGGAACGGCACGGTAAGGGGAAACAAGGCTAAGGCACGACAACGCAGGACTAGGCAATGCACGGCAAGGCAAAGAAAGGGTAACGCAAGGCAAGGCACGGTCAGGCGAGGCAAGGCTAATGCACGACAAGGCAAGGCTAGGCAATGCACGGCTAGGCAAGGAAAGAGTAACGGAAGGAGAGGAAGGCAAGGCAAAGCAAGGCAAGGCAAGTGTAACAAAAGGCAAGGCACGGCAAGGGGAAACAAGGGTAAGGCACGGCAACGCACGGCTAGGCAATGCACGGCCAAGAAGGAAAGGGTAACGCAAGGCAAGGCACGGTGAGGAAAGGCAAGGCTAATGCACGACAATGCAGGGCTAGGCAATGCACGGCAAGGCAAGGAAAGCATAACGCAATGCAAGGCACGGTCAGGCGAGGCAAGGCTAATGCACGACAACGCAAGGCTAGGCAGTGCTCAGCAAGGCAAGGAAAGAGTAAGGGAAGGAAAGAAAGGCAAGGGAAAGCAAGGGAAGGCAAGGGTAACGGAAGGAACGGCACGGTAAGGGGAAACAAGGCTAAGGCACGACAACGCACGGCTAGGCAGTGCACGGCTAGGCAAGGAAAGAGTAACGGAAGGAAAGAAAGGCAAGGGAAAGCAAGGGAAGGCAAGGCTAACGGAAGGAACGGCACGGTACGGGGAAACAAGGCTAAGGCACGACAACGCAGGACTAGGCAATGCACGGCAAGGCAAAGAAAGGGTAACGCAAGGCAAGGCACGGTCAGGCGACGCAAGGCTAAGGCACGACAACGCAAGGCTAGGCAATGCACGGAAGGTAAGTAAAGAGTAACGGAAGGCAAGGAAGGCAAGGGAAAGCAAGGGTAGGCAAGGGCAACGGACGGAACGGCACGTTAAGGGGAAACAAGCCTAAGGCACGACAACGCAGGACTAGGCAATGCACGGCAAGGCAAGGAAAGGGTAACGCAAGGCAAGGCACGGTCAGGCGAGGCAAGGCTAATGCACGACAACGCAAGGCTAGGCAATGCACGGCAAGGAAAGGAAAGAGTAACGCAAGGCAATGCACGGTCAGGCGAGGCAAGGCTAAGGCACGACAACGCAAGGCTAGGCAGTGCTCGGCAAGGCAAGGAAAGAGTAACGGAATGAAAGAAAGGCAAGGGAAAGCAAGGGAAGGCAAGGGTAACGGAAGGAACGGCACGGTAAGGGGAAAAAAGGCTAAGGCACGACAACGCAGGACTAGGCAATGCACGGCAAGGCAAAGAAAGCGTAACGCAAGGCAAGGCACGGTCAGGCGAGGCAAGGCTAATGCACGACAACGCAAGGCTAGGCAATGCACGGCTAGGCAAGGAAAGAGTAACGGAAGGAGAGGAAGGCAAGGCAAAGCAAGGCAAGGCAAGTGTAACAAAAGGCAAGGCACGGCAAGGGGAAACAAGGGTAAGGCACGGCAACGCACGTCTAGGCAATGCACGGCCAAGCAAGGAAAGGGTAACGCAAGGCAAGGCACGGTGAGTAAAGGCAAGGCTAATGCACGACAATGCAGGGCTAGGCAATGCACGGCAAGGCAAGGAAAGCATAACGCAAGGCAATGCACGGTCAGGCGAGGCAAGGCTAAGGCACGACAACGCAAGGCTAGGCAGTGCTCGGCAAGGCAAGGAAAGAGTAACGGAAGGAAAGAAAGGCAAGGGAAAGCAAGGGAAGGCAAGGGTAACGGAAGGAACGGCACGGTAAGGGGAAACAAGGCTAAGGCACGACAACGCAGGACTAGGCAATGCACGGCAAGGCAAAGAAAGCGTAACGCAAGGCAAGGCACGGTCAGGCGAGGCAAGGCTAATGCACGACAACGCAAGGCTAGGCAATGCACGGCAAGGAAAGGAAAGAGTAACGCAAGGCAATGCACGGTCAGGCGAGGCAAGGCTAAGGCACGACAACGCAAGGCTAGGCAGTGCTCGGCAAGGCAAGGAAAGAGTAACGGAATGAAAGAAACGCAAGGGAAAGCAAGGGAAGGCAAGGGTAACGGAAGGAACGGCACGGTAAGGGGAAAAAAGGCTAAGGCACGACAACGCAGGACTAGGCAATGCACGGCAAGGCAAAGAAAGCGTAACGCAAGGCAAGGCACGGTCAGGCGAGGCAAGGCTAATGCACGACAACGCAAGGCTAGGCAATGCACGGCTAGGCAAGGAAAGAGTAACGGAAGGAGAGGAAGGCAAGGCAAAGCAAGGCAAGGCAAGTGTAACAAAAGGCAAGGCACGGCAAGGGGAAACAAGGGTAAGGCACGGCAACGCACGTCTAGGCAATGCACGGCCAAGCAAGGAAAGGGTAACGCAAGGCAAGGCACGGTGAGTAAAGGCAAGGCTAATGCACGACAATGCAGGGCTAGGCAATGCACGGCAAGGCAAGGAAAGCATAACGCAAGGCAATGCACGGTCAGGCGAGGCAAGGCTAAGGCACGACAACGCAAGGCTAGGCAGTGCTCGGCAAGGCAAGGAAAGAGTAACGGAAGGAAAGAAAGGCAAGGGAAAGCAAGGGAAGGCAAGGGTAACGGAAGGAACGGCACGGTAAGGGGAAACAAGGCTAAGGCACGACAACGCAGGACTAGGCAATGCACGGCAAGGCAAAGAAAGCGTAACGCAAGGCAAGGCACGGTCAGGCGAGGCAAGGCTAATGCACGACAACGCAAGGCTAGGCAATGCACGGCTAGGCAAGGAAAGAGTAACGGAAGGAGAGGAAGGCAAGGCAAATCAAGGCAAGGCAAGTGTAACAAAAGGCAAGGCACGGCAAGGGGAAACAAGGGTAAGGCACGGCAACGCACGGCTAGGCAATGCACGGCCAAGCAAGGAAAGGGTAACGCAAGGCAAGGCACGGTGAGGAAAGGCAAGGCTAATGCACGACAATGCAGGGCTAGGCAATGCACGGCAAGGTAAGGAAAGCATAACGCAAGGCAAGGCACGGTCAGGCGAGGCAAGGCTAATGCACGACAACGCAAGGCTAGGCAGTGCTCGGCAAGGCAAGGAAAGAGTAACGGAAGGAAAGAAAGGCAAGGGAAAGCAAGGGAAGGCAAGGGTAACGGAAGGAACGGCACGGTAAGGGGAAACAAGGCTAAGGCACGACAACGCAGGATTAGGCAATGCACGGCAAGGCAAGGAAAGGGTAACGCAAGGCAATGCACGGTCAGGCGAGGCAAGGCTAAGGCAGGACAACGCAAGGCTAGGCAATGCACGGAAGGCAAGCAAAGAGTAACGGAAGGCAAGGAAGGCAAGGGAAGGCAAAGGTAAAGGAAGGAACGGCACGGTAAGGGGAAACAAGGCTAAGGCACGACAACGCAGGACTAGGCAGTGCACGGCTAGGCAAGGAAAGAGTAACGGAAGGAAAGAAAGGCAAGGGAAAGCAAGGGAAGGCAAGGGTAACGGAAGGAACGGCACGGTAAGGGGAAACAAGGCTAAGGCACGACAACGCAGGACTAGGCAATGCACGGCAAGGCAAAGAAAGGGTAACGCAAGGCAAGGCACGGTCAGGCGACGCAAGGCTAAGGCACGACAACGCAAGGCTAGGCAATGCACGGAAGGTAAGTAAAGAGTAACGGAAGGCAAGGAAGGCAAGGGAAAGCAAGGGTAGGCAAGGGCAACGGACGGAACCGCACGTTAAGGGGAAACAAGCCTAAGGCACGACAACGCAGGACTAGGCAATGCACGGCAAGGCAAGGAAAGGGTAACGCAAGGCAAGGCACGGTCAGGCGAGGCAACGCTAATGCACGAAAAAGCACGGCTAGGCAATGCACGGCAAGGCAAGGAAAGGGTAACGCAAGGCAAGGCACGGTCAGGCGAGGCAAGGCTAATGCACGACATCGCAAGGCTAGGCAATGCACGGCAAGGCAAGGAAAGGGTAACGCAAGGCAATGCACGGTCAGGCGAGGCAAGGCTAATGCACGACAACGCAAGGCTAGGCAGTGCTCGGCAAGGCAAGGAAAGAGTAACGGAAGGAAAGAAAGGCAAGGGAAAGCAAGGGAAGGCAAGGGTAACGGAAGGAACGGCACGGTAAGGGGAAACAACGCTAAGGCAGGACAACGCAGGACTAGGCAATGCACGGCAAGGCAAAGAAAGGGTAACGCAAGGCAAGGCAAGGTCAGGCGAGGCAAGGCTAATGCACGACAACGCAAGGCTAGGCAATGCACGGCTAGGCAAGGAAAGAGTAACGGAAGGAGAGGAAGGCAAGGCAAAGCAAGGCAAGGCAAGTGTAACAAAAGGCAAGGCACGGCAAGGGGAAACAAGGGTAAGGCACGGCAACGCAAGGCTAGGCAATGCACGGCCAAGCAAGGAAAGGGTAACGCAAGGCAAGGCACGGTGAGGAAAGGCAAGGCTAATGCACGACAATGCAGGGCTAGGCAATGCACGGCAAGGCAAGGAAAGCATAACGCAAGGCAAGGCACGGTCAGGCGAGGCAAGGCTAATGCACGACAACGCAAGGCTAGGCAGTGCTCGGCAAGGCAAGGAAAGAGTAACGGAAGGAAAGAAAGGCAAGGGAAAGCAAGGGAAGGCAAGGGTAACGGAAGGAACGGCACGGTAAGGGGAAACAAGGCTAAGGCACGACAACGCAGGACTAGGCAATGCACGGCAAGGCAAAGAAAGGGTAACGCAAGGCAAGGCACGGTCAGGCGAGGCAAGGCTAATGCACGACAACGCAAGGCTAGGCAGTGCACGGCTAGGCAAGGAAAGAGTAACGGAAGGAAAGGAAGGCAAGGCAAAGAAAGGCAAGGCAAGTGTAACGGAAGGAACGGCACAGCAAGGGGAAAGAAGGCTAAGGCACGACAACGCACGGCTAGGCAGTGCACGGCTAGGCAAGGAAAGAGTAACGGAAGGAAAGAAAGGCAAGGGAAAGCAAGGGAAGGCAAGGCTAACGGAAGGAACGGCACGGTACGGGGAAACAAGGCTAAGGCACGACAACGCAGGACTAGGCAATGCACGGCAAGGCAAAGAAAGGGTAACGCAAGGCAAGGCACGGTCAGGCGACGCAAGGCTAAGGCACGACAACGCAAGGCTAGGCAATGCACGGAAGGTAAGTAAAGAGTAACGGAAGGCAAGGAAGGCAAGGGAAAGCAAGGGTAGGCAAGGGCAACGGACGGAACGGCACGTTAAGGGGAAACAAGCCTAAGGCACGACAACGCAGGACTAGGCAATGCACGGCAAGGCAAGGAAAGGGTAACGCAAGGCAAGGCACGGTCAGGCGAGGCAACGCTAATGCACGAAAAGGCACGGCTAGGCAATGCACGGCAAGGCAAGGAAAGGGTAACGCAAGGCAAGGCACGGTCAGGCGAGGCAAGGCTAATGCACGACAACGCAAGGCTAGGCAATGCACGGCAAGGCAAGGAAAGAGTAACGCAAGGCAATGCACGGTCAGGCGAGGCAAGGCTAAGGCACGACAACGCAAGGCTAGGCAATGCACGGCTAGGCAAGGAAAGAGTAACGGAAGGAGAGGAAGGCAAGGCAAAGCAAGGCAAGGCAAGTGTAATAAAAGGCAAGGCACGGCAAGGGGAAACAAGGGTAAGGCACGGCAACGCACGGCTAGGCAATGCACGGCCAAGCAAGGAAAGGGTAACGCAAGGCAAGGCACGGTGAGGAAAGGCAAGGCTAATGCACGACAATGCAGGGCTAGGCAATGCACGGCAAGGCAAGGAAAGCATAACGCAAGGCAAGGCACGGTCAGGCGAGGCAAGGCTAATGCACGACAACGCAAGGCTAGGCAGTGCTCGGCAAGGCAAGGAAAGAGTAACGGAAGGAAAGAAAGGCAAGGGAAAGCAAGGGAAGGCAAGGGTAACGGAAGGAACGGCACGGTAAGGGGAAACAAGGCTAAGGCACGACAACGCACGGCTAGGCAGTGCACGGCAAGGCAAGGAAAGCATAACGCAAGGCAAGGCACGGTCAGGCGAGGCAAGGCTAAGGCAGGACAACGCAAGGCTAGGCAATGCACGGAAGGCAAGCAAAGAGTAACGGAAGGCAAGGAAGGCAAGGGAAGGCAAAGGTAAAGGAAGGAACGGCACGGTAAGCGGAAACAAGGCTAAGGCACGACAACGCACGGCTAGGCAGTGCACGGCTAGGCAAGGAAAGGGAAGGAAAGGAAGGCAAGGCAAAGTAAGGCAAGGCACGTGTAACGGAAGAAACGGCACAGCAAGGGGAAACAAGGCTAAGGCAAGACAACGCACGGCTAGGCAATGCACGGCAAGGGAACGAAAGGGTAACGCAAGGCAAGGCACGATCAGGCGAGGCAAGGCTAATGCACGACAACGCAAGGCTAGGCAATGCACGGCTAGGCAAGGAAAGAGTAACGGAAGGAAAGGAAGGCAAAGCAATGCAAGGCAAGGCAAGTGTAACAAAAGGCACGGCACGGCAAGGGGAAACAAGGGTAAGGCACGACAACGCAAGGCTAGGCAGTGCACGGCAAGGCAAGGAAAGGGTAACGCAAGGCAAGGTACGGTGAGGCAAGGGAAGGCTAATGCACGACAACGCAAGGCTAGGCAGGGCACAGCTAGGCAAGGAAAGAGTAACGGAAGGAAAGGAAGGCAAGGCAAAGAAAGGCAAGGCAAGTGTAACGGAAGGAACGGCACAGCAAGGGGAAACAAGGCTAAGGCACGACAACGCACGGCTAGGCAGTGCACGGCTAGGCAAGGAAAGAGTAACGGAAGGAAAGAAAGGCAAGGGAAAGCAAGGGAAGGCAAGGCTAACGGAAGGAACGGCACGGTACGGGGAAACAAGGCTAAGGCACGACAACGCAGGACTAGGGAATGCACGGCAAGGCAAAGAAAGGGTAACGCAAGGCAAGGCACGGTCAGGCGACGCAAGGCTAAGGCACGACAACGCAAGGCTAGGCAATGCACGGAAGGTAAGTAAAGAGTAACGGAAGGCAAGGAAGGCAAGGGAAAGCAAGGGTAGGCAAGGGCGACGGACGGAACGGCACGTTAAGGGGAAACAAGCCTAAGGCACGACAACGCAGGACTAGGCAATGCACGGCAAGGCAAGGAAAGGGTAAGGCAAGGCAAGGCACGGTCAGGCGAGGCAACGCTAATGCACGAAAAAGCAGGGCTAGGCAATGCACGGCAAGGCAAGGAAAGGGTAACGCAAGGCAAGGCACGGTCAGGCGAGGCAAGGCTAATGCACGACAACGCAAGGCTAGGCAATGCACGGCAAGGCAAGGAAAGAGTAACGCAAGGCAATGCACGGTCAGGCGAGGCAAGGCTAAGGCACGACAACGCAAGGCTAGGCAGTGCTCGGCAAGGCAAGGAAAGAGTAACGGAAGGAAAGAAAGGCAAGGGAAAGCAAAGGAAGGCAAGGGTAACGGAAGGAACGGCACGGTAAGGGGAAACAAGGCTAAGGCACGACAAGGCAGGACTAGGCAATGCACGGCAAGGCAAAGAAAGCGTAACGCAAGGCAAGGCACGTTCAGGCGAGGCAAGGCTAATGCACGACAACGCAAGGCTAGGTAATGCACGGCTAGGCAAGGAAAGAGTAACGGGAGGAGAGGAAGGCAAGGCAAAGCAAGGCAAGGCAAGTGTAACAAAAGGCAAGGCACGGCAAGGGGAAACAAGGGTAAGGCACGGCAACGCACGGCTAGGCAATGCACGGCCAAGCAAGGAAAGGGTAACGCAAGGCAAGGCACGGTGAGGAAAGGCAAGGCTAATGCACGACAATGCAGGGCTAGGCAATGCACGGCAAGGCAAGGAAAGCATAACGCAAGGCAAGGCACGGTCAGGCGAGGCAAGGCTAATGCACGACAACGCAAGGCTAGGCAGTGCTCGGCAAGGCAAGGAAAGAGTAACGGAAGGAAAGAAAGGCAAGGGAAAGCAAGGGAAGGCAAGGGTAACGGAAGGAACGGCACGGTAAGGGGAAACAAGGCTAAGGCACGACAACGCAGGATTAGGCAATGCACGGCAAGGCAAGGAAAGGGTAACGAGAGGCAAGGCACGGTCAGGCGAGGCAAGGCTAAGGCAGGACAACGCAAGGCTAGGCAATGCACGGAAGGCAAGCAAAGAGTAACGGAAGGCAAGGAAGGCAAGGGAAGGCAAAGGTAAAGGAAGGAACGGCACGGTAAGCGGAAACAAGGCTAAGGCACGACAACTCAGGACTAGGCAATGCAAGGCAAGGCAAGGAAAGGGTAACGCAAGGCAAGGCACGGTCAAGCGAGGCAAGGCTCCTGCACGACAACGCAAGGCTAGGCAATGCACGGCTAGGCAAGGAAAGAGTAACGGAAGGAAAGGAAGGCAAGGCAAAGAAAGGCAAGGCAAGTGTAACGGAAGGAACGGCACAGCAAGGGGAAACAAGGCTAAGGCACGACAACGCACGGCTAGGCAGTGCACGGCTAGGCAAGGAAAGAGTAACGGAAGGAAAGAAAGGCAAGGGAAAGCAAGGGAAGGCAAGGCTAACGGAAGGAACGGCACGGTACGGGGAAACAAGGCTAAGGCACGACAACGCAGGACTAGGCAATGCACGGCAAGGCAAAGAAAGGGTAACGCAAGGCAAGGCACGGTCAGGCGACGCAAGGCTAAGGCACGACAACGCAAGGCTAGGCAATGCACGGAAGTTAAGTAAAGAGTAACGGAAGGCAAGGAAGGCAAGGGAAAGCAAGGGTAGGCAAGGGCAACGGACGGAACGGCACGTTAAGGGGAAACAAGCCTAAGGCACGACAACGCAGGACTAGGCAATGCACGGCAAGGCAAGGAAAGGGTAACGCAAGGCAATGCACGGTCAGGCGAGGCAAGGCTAAGGCACGACAACGCAAGGCTAGGCAGTGCTCGGCAAGGCAAGGAAAGAGTAACGGAAGGAAAGAAAGGCAAGGGAAAGCAAGGGAAGGCAAGGGTAACGGAAGGAACGGCACGGTAAGGGGAAACAAGGCTAAGGCACGACAACGCAGGACTAGGCAATGCACGGCAAGGCAAAGAAAGGGTAACGCAAGGCAAGGCACGGTCAGGCGAGGCAAGGCTAATGCACGACAACGCAAGGCTAGGCAGTGCTCGGCAAGGCAAGGAAAGAGTAACGGAAGGAAAGAAAGGCAAGGGAAAGCAAGGGAAGGCAAGGGTAACGGAAGGAACGGCACGGTAAGGGGAAACAAGGCTAAGGCACGACAACGCAGGATTAGGCAATGCACGGCAAGGCAAGGAAAGGGTAACGCAAGGCAAGGCACGGTCAGGCGAGGCAAGGCTAAGGCAGGACAACGCAAGGCTAGGCAATGCACGGAAGGCAAGCAAAGAGTAACGGAAGGCAAGGAAGGCAAGGGAAGGCAAAGGTAAAGGAAGGAACGGCACGGTAAGCGGAAACAAGGCTAAGGCACGACAACTCAGGACTAGGCAATGCAAGGCAAGGCAAGGAAAGGGTAACGCAAGGCAAGGCACGGTCAGGCGAGGCAAGGCTAATGCACGACAACGCAAGGCTAGGCAATGCACGGCTAGGCAAGGAAAGAGTAACGGAAGGAAAGGAAGGCAAGGCAAAGAAAGGCAAGGCAAGTGTAACGGAAGGAACGGCACAGGAAGGGGAAACAAGGCTAAGGCACGACAACGCAAGGCTAGGCAGTGCACGGCTAGGCAAGGAAAGAGTAACGGAAGGAAAGAAAGGCAAGGGAAAGCAAGGGAAGGCAAAGCTAACGGAAGGAACGGCACGGTACGGGGAAACAAGGCTAAGGCACGACAACGCAGGACTAGGCAATGCACGGCAAGGCAAAGAAAGGGTAACGCAAGGCAAGGCACGGTCAGGCGACGCAAGGCTAAGGCACGACAACGCAAGGCTAGGCAATGCACGGAAGGTAAGTAAAGAGTAACGGAAGGCAAGGAAGGCAAGGGAAAGCAAGGGTAGGCAAGGGCAACGGACGGAACGGCACGTTAAGGGGAAACAAGCCTAAGGCACGACAACGCAGGACTAGGCAATGCACGGCAAGGCAAGGAAAGGGTAACGCAAGGCAAGGCACGGTCAGGCGAGGCAACGCTAATGCACGAAAAAGCACGGCTAGGCAATGCACGGCAAGGCAAGGAAAGGGTAACGCAAGGCAAGGCACGGTCAGGCGAGGCAAGGCTAATGCACGACAACGCAAGGCTAGGCAATGCACGGCAAGGCAAGGAAAGGGTAACGCAAGGCAATGCACGGTCAGGCGAGGCAAGGCTAATGCACGACAACGCAAGGCTAGGCAGTGCTCGGCAAGGCAAGGAAAGAGTAACGGAAGGAAAGAAAGGCAAGGGAAAGCAAGGGAAGGCAAGGGTAACGGAAGGAACGGCACGGTAAGGGGAAACAACGCTAAGGCAGGACAACGCAGGACTAGGCAATGCACGGCAAGGCAAAGAAAGGGTAACGCAAGGCAAGGCAAGGTCAGGCGAGGCAAGGCTAATGCACGACAACGCAAGGCTAGGCAATGCACGACAACGCAAGGCTAGGCAATGCACGGCTAGGCAAGGAAAGAGTAACGGAAGGAGAGGAAGGCAAGGCAAAGCAAGGCAAGGCAAGTGTAACAAAAGGCAAGGCACGGCAAGGGGAAACAAGGGTAAGGCACGGCAACGCACGGCTAGGCAATGCACGGCCAAGCAAGGAAAGGGTAACGCAAGGCAAGGCACGGTGAGGAAAGGCAAGGCTAATGCACGACAATGCAGGGCTAGGCAATGCACGGCAAGGCAAGGAAAGCATAACGCAAGGCAAGGCACGGTCAGGCGAGGCAAGGCTAATGCACGACAACGCAAGGCTAGGCAGTGCTCGGCAAGGCAAGGAAAGAGTAACGGAAGGAAAGAAAGGCAAGGGAAAGCAAGGGAAGGCAAGGGTAACGGAAGGAACGGCACGGTAAGGGGAAACAAGGCTAAGGCACGACAACGCAGGACTAGGCAATGCACGGCAAGGCAAAGAAAGGGTAACGCAAGGCAAGGCACGGTCAGGCGAGGGAAGGCTAATGCACGACAACGCAAGGCTAGGCAGTGCACGGCTAGGCAAGGAAAGAGTAACGGAAGGAAAGGAAGGCAAGGCAAAGAAAGGCAAGGCAAGTGTAACGGAAGGAACGGCACAGCAAGGGGAAAGAAGGCTAAGGCACGACAACGCACGGCTAGGCAGTGCACGGCTAGGCAAGGAAAGAGTAACGGAAGGAAAGAAAGGCAAGGGAAAGCAAGGGAAGGCAAGGCTAACGGAAGGAACGGCACGGTACGGGGAAACAAGGCTAAGGCACGACAACGCAGGACTAGGCAATGCACGGCAAGGCAAAGAAAGGGTAACGCAAGGCAAGGCACGGTCAGGCGACGCAAGGCTAAGGCACGACAACGCAAGGCTAGGCAATGCACGGAAGGTAAGTAAAGAGTAACGGAAGGCAAGGAAGGCAAGGGAAAGCAAGGGTAGGCAAGGGCAACGGACGGAACGGCAAGTTAAGGTGAAACAAGGCTAAGGCACGACAACGCAGGACTAGGCAATGCACGGCAAGGCAAGGAAAGGGTAACGCAAGGCAAGGCACGGTCAGGCGAGGCAACGCTAATGCACGAAAAAACACGGCTAGGCAATGCACGGCAAGGCAAGGAAAGGGTAACGCAAGGCAAGGCACGGTCAGGCGAGGCAAGGCTAATGCACGACAACGCAAGGCTAGGCAATGCACGGCAAGGCAAGGAAAGAGTAACGCAAGGCAATGCACGGTCAGGCGAGGCAAGGCTAAGGCACGACAACGCAAGGCTGGGCAATGCACGGCTAGGCAAGGAAAGAGTAACGGAAGGAGAGGAAGGCAAGGCAAAGCAAGGCAAGGCAAGTGTAATAAAAGGCAAGGCACGGCAAGGGGAAACAAGGGTAAGGCACGGCAACGCACGGCTAGGCAATGCACGGCCAAGCAAGGAAAGGGTAACGCAAGGCAAGGCACGGTGAGGAAAGGCAAGGCTAATGCACGACAATGCAGGGCTAGGCAATGCACGGCAAGGCAAGGAAAGCATAACGCAAGGCAAGGCACGGTCAGGCGAGGCAAGGCTAATGCACGACAACGCAAGGCTAGGCAGTGCTCGGCAAGGCAAGGAAAGAGTAACGGAAGGAAAGAAAGGCAAGGGAAAGCAAGGGAAGGCAAGGGTAACGGAAGGAACGGCACGGTAAGGGGAAACAAGGCTAAGGCACGACAACGCAGGACTAGGCAATGCACGGCAAGGCAAGGAAAGGGTAACGCAAGGCAAGGCACGGTCAGGCGAGGCAAGGCTAAGGCAGGACAACGCAAGGCTAGGCAATGCACGGAAGGCAAGCAAAGAGTAACGGAAGGCAAGGAAGGCAAGGGAAGGCAAAGGTAAAGGAAGGAACGGCACGGTAAGCGGAAACAAGGCTAAGGCACGACAACGCACGGCTAGGCAGTGCACGGCTAGGCAAGGAAAGGGAAGGAAAGGAAGGCAAGGCAAAGTAAGGCAAGGCACGTGTAACGGAAGAAACGGCACAGCAAGGGGAAACAAGGCTAAGGCAAGACAACGCACGGCTAGGCAATGCACGGCAAGGGAACGAAAGGGTAACGCAAGGCAAGGCACTGTCAGGCGAGGCAAGGCTAATGCACGACAACGCAAGGGTAGGCAATGCACGGCTAGGCAAGGAAAGAGTAACGGAAGGAAAGGAAGGCAAAGCAATGCAAGGCAAGGCAAGTGTAACAAAAGGCACGGCACGGCAAGGGGAAACAAGGCTAAGGCACGACAACGCAAGGCTAGGCAGTGCACGGCAAGGCAAGGAAAGAGTAACGCAAGGCAAGGCACGGTGAGGAAAGGCAAGGCTAATGCACGACAATGCAGGGCTAGGCAATGCACGGCAACGTAAGGAAAGCATAACGCAAGGCAAGGCACGGTCAGGCGAGGCAAGGCTAATGCACGACAACGCAAGGCTAGGCAGTGCTCGGCAAGGCAAGGAAAGAGTAACGGAAGGAAAGAAAGGCAAGGGAAAGCAAGGGAAGGCAAGGGTAACGGAAGGAACGGCACGGTAAGGGGAAACAAGGCTAAGGCACGACAACGCAGGATTAGGCAATGCACGGCAAGGCAAGGAAAGGGTAACGAGAGGCAAGGCACGGTCAGGCGAGGGAAGGCTAAGGCAGGACAACGCAAGGCTAGGCAATGCACGGAAGGCAAGCAAAGAGTAACGGAAGGCAAGGAAGGCAAGGGAGGGCAAAGGTAAAGGAAGGAACGGCACGGTAAGCGGAAACAAGGCTAAGGCACGACAACTCAGGACTAGGCAATGCAAGGCAAGGCAAGGAAAGGGTAACGCAAGGCAAGGCACGGTCAAGCGAGGCAAGGCTACTGCACGACAACGCAAGGCTAGGCAATGCACGGCTAGGCAAGGAAAGAGTAACGGAAGGAAAGGAAGGCAAGGCAAAGAAAGGCAAGGCAAGTGTAACGGAAGGAACGGCACAGCAAGGGGAAACAAGGCTAAGGCACGACAACGCACGGCTAGGCAGTGCACGGCTAGGCAAGGAAAGAGTAACGGAAGGAAAGAAAGGCAAGGGAAAGCAAGGGAAGGCAAGGCTAACGGAAGGAACGGCACGGTACGGGGAAACAAGGCTAAGGCACGACAACGCAGGACTAGGCAATGCACGGCAAGGCAAAGAAAGGGTAACGCAAGGCAAGGCACGGTCAGGCGACGCAAGGCTAAGGCACGACAACGCAAGGCTAGGAAATGCACGGAAGGTAAGTAAAGAGTAACGGAAGGCAAGGAAGGCAAGGGAAAGCAAGGGTAGGCAAGGGCAACGGACGGAACGGCACGTTAAGGGGAAACAAGCCTAAGGCACGACAACGCAGGACTAGGCAATGCACGGTAAGGCAAGGAAAGGGTAACGCAAGGCAATGCACGGTCAGGCGAGGCAAGGCTAATGCACGACAACGCAAGGCTAGGCAGTGCTCGGCAAGGCAAGGAAAGAGTAACGGAAGGAAAGAAAGGCAAGGGAAAGCAAGGGAAGGCAAGGGTAACGGAAGCAACGGCACGGTAAGGGGAAACAAGGCTAAAGCACGACAACGCAGGACTAGGCAATGCACGGCAAGGCAAAGAAAGGGTAACGCAAGGCAAGGCACGGTCAGGCGAGGCAAGGCTAATGCACGACAACGCAAGGCTAGGCAATGCACGGCTAGGCAAGGAAAGAGTAACGGAAGGAGAGGAAGGCAAGGCAAAGCAAGGCAAGGCAAGTGTAACAAAAGGCAAGGCACGGCAAGGGGAAACAAGGGTAAGGCACGGCAACGCACGTCTAGGCAATGCACGGCCAAGCAAGGAAAGGGTAACGCAAGGCAAGGCACGGTGAGGAAAGGCAAGGCTAATGCACGACAATGCAGGGCTAGGCAATGCACGGCAAGGCAAGGAAAGCATAACGCAAGGCAAGGCACGGTCAGGCGAGGCAAGGCTAATGCACGACAACGCAAGGCTAGGCAGTGCTCGGCAAGGCAAGGAAAGAGTAACGGAAGGAAAGAAAGGGAAGGGAAAGCAAGGGAAGGCAAGGGTAACGGAAGGAACGGCACGGTAAGGGGAAACAAGGCTAAGGCACGACAACGCAGGACTAGGCAATGCACGGCAAGGCAAAGAAAGGGTAACGCAATGCAAGGCACGGTCAGGCGAGGCAAGGCTAATGCACGACAACGCAAGGCTAGGCAATGCACGGCTAGGCAAGGAAAGAGTAACGGAAGGAGAGGAAGGCAAGGCAAAGCAAGGCAAGGCAAGTGTAACAAAAGGCAAGGCACGGCAAGGGGAAACAAGGGTAAGGCACGGCAACGCACGGCTACGCAATGCACGGCCAAGCAAGGAAAGGGTAACGCAAGGCAAGGTACGGTCAGGCGAGCCAAGGCTAAGGCACGACAACGCAAGTCTAGGCAGTGCACGGCTAGGCAAGGAAAGAGTAACGGAGGGAAAGGAAGGCAAGGCAAAGTAAGGCAAGGCAAGTGTAACGGAAGAAACGGCACAGCAAGGGGAAACAAGGCTAAGGCAAGACAACGCACGGCTAGGCAATGCACGGCAAGGGAAGGAAAGGGTAACGCAAGGCAAGGCACGGTCAGGCGAGGCAAGGCTAATGCACGACAACGCAAGGCTAGGCAATTCACGGCTAGGCAAGGAAAGAGTAACGGAAGGAAAGGAAGGCAAAGCAAAGCAAGGCAAGGCAAGTGCAACAAAAGGCACGGCACGGCAAGGGGAAACAAGGGTAAGGCAGGACAACGCAAGGCTAGGCAGTGCACGGCAAGGCAAGGAAAGGGTAACGCAAGGCAAGGTACGGTGAGGCAAGGGAAGGCTAATGCACGACAACGCAAGGCTAAGCAGTGCACGGCTAGGCAAGGAAAGAGTAACGGAAGGAAAGGAAGGCAAGGCAAAGAAAGGCAAGGCAAGTGTAACGGAAGGAACGGCACAGCAAGGGGAAACAAGGCTAAGGCACGACAACGCACGGCTAGGCAGTGCACGGCTAGGCAAGGAAAGAGTAACGGAAGGAAAGAAAGGCAAGGGAAAGAAAGGGAAGGCAAGGCTAACGGAAGGAACGGCACGGTACGGGGAAACAAGGCTAAGGCACGACAACGCAGGACTAGGCAATGCACGGCAAGGCAAAGAAAGGGTAAAGCAAGGCAAGGCACGGTCAGGCGACGCAAGGCTAAGGCACGACAACGCAAGGCTAGGCAATGCACGGAAGGTAAGTAAAGAGTAACGGAAGGCAAGGAAGGCAAGGGAAAGCAAGGGTAGGCAAGGGCAACGGACGGAACGGCACGTTAAGGGGAAACAAGCCTAAGGCACGACAACGCAGGACTAGGCAATGCACGGCAAGGCAAGGAAAGGGTAACGCAAGGCAAGGCACGGTCAGGCGAGGCAACGCTAATGCACGAAAAAGCACGGCTAGGCAATGCACGGCAAGGCAAGGAAAGGGTAACGCAAGGCAAGGCACGGTCAGGCGAGGCAAGGCTAATGCACGACAACGCAAGGCTAGGCAATGCACGGCAAGGCAAGGAAAGAGTAACGCAAGGCAATGCACGGTCAGGCGAGGCAAGGCTAAGGCACGACAACGCAAGGCTAGGCAATGCACGGCTAGGCAAGGAAAGAGTAACGGAAGGAGAGGAAGGCAAGGCAAAGCAAGGCAAGGCAAGTGTAACAAAAGGCAAGGCACGGCAAGGGGAAACAAGGGTAAGGCACGGCAACGCACGGCTAGGCAATGCACGGCCAAGCAAGGAAAGCGTAACGCAAGGCAAGGCACGGTGAGGAAAGGCAAGGCTAATGCACGACAATGCAGGGCTAGGCAATGCACGGCAAGGCAAGGAAAGGGAAGGAAAGGAAGGCAAGGCAAAGTAAGGCAAGGCACGTGTAACGGAACAAACGGCACAGCAAGGGGAAACAAGGCTAAGGCAAGACAACGCACGGCTAGGCAATGCACGGCAAGGGAAGGATAGGGTAACGCAAGGCAAGGCACGGTCAGGGGAGGCAAGGCTAATGCACGACAACGCAAGGCTAGGCAATGCACGGCTAGGCAAGGAAAGAGTAACGGAAGGAAAGGAAGGCAAAGCATTGCAAGGCAAGGCAAGTGTAACAAAAGGCACGGCACGGCAAGGGGAAACAAGGGTAAGGCACGACAACGCAAGGCTAGGCAGTGCACGGCTAGGCAAGGAAAGAGTAACGGAAGGAAAGAAAGGCAAGGGAAAGCAAGGGAAGGCAAGGCTAACGGAAGGAACGGCACGGTACGGGGAAACAAGGCTAAGGCACGACAACGCAGGACTAGGCAATGCACGGCAAGGCAAGGAAAGGGTAACGCAAGGCAAGGCACGGTTAGGCGAGGCAAGGCTAAGGCAGGACAACGCAAGGCTAGGCAATGCACGGAAGGCAAGCAAAGAGTAACGGAAGGCAAGGAAGGCAAGGGAAGGCAAAGGTAAAGGAAGGAACGGCACGGTAAGCGGAAACAAGGCTAAGGCACGACAACGCACGGCTAGGCAGTGCACGGCTAGGCAAGGAAAGGGAAGGAAAGGAAGGCAAGGCAAAGTAAGGCAAGGCACGTGTAACGGAACAAACGGCACAGCAAGGGGAAACAAGGCTAAGGCAAGACAACGCACGGCTAGGCAATGCACGGCAAGGGAAGGAAAGGGTAACGCAAGGCAAGGCATGGTCAGGCGAGGCAAGGCTAATGCACGACAACGCAAGGCTAGGCAATGCACGGCTAGGCAAGGAAAGAGTAACGGAAGGAAAGGAAGGCAAAGCAATGCAAGGCAAGGCAAGTGTAACAAAAGGCACGGCACGGCAAGGGGAAACAAGGGTAAGGCACGACAACGCAAGGCTAGGCAGTGCACGGCAAGGCAAGGAAAGGGTAACGCAAGGCAAAGTACGGTGAGGCAAGGGAAGGCTAATGCACGACAACGCAAGGCTAGGCAGTGCACAGCTAGGCAAGGAAAGAGTAACGGAAGGAAAGGAAGGCAAGGCAAAGAAAGGCAAGGCAAGTTTAACGGAAGGAACGGCACAGGAAGGGGAAACAAGGCTAAGGCACGACAACGCACGGCTAGGCAGTGCACGGCTAGGCAAGGAAAGAGTAACGGAAGGAAAGAAAGGCAAGGGAAAGCAAGGGAAGGCAAGGCTAACGGAAGGAACGGCACGGTACGGGGAAACAAGGCTAAGGCACGACAACGCAGGACTAGGCAATGCACGCAAGGCAAAGAAAGGGTAACGCAAGGCAAGGCACGGTCAGGCGACGCAAGGCTAAGGCACGACAACGCAAGGCTAGGCAATGCACGGAAGGTAAGTAAAGAGTAACGGAAGGCAAGGAAGGCAAGGGAAAGCAAGGGAAGGCAAGGGCAACGGACGGAACGGCACGTTAAGGGGAAACAAGCCTAAGGCACGACAACGCAGGACTAGGCAATGCACGGCAAGGCAAGGAAAGGGTAACGCAAGGCAAGGCACGGTCAGGCGAGGCAACGCTAATGCACGAAAAAGCACGGCTAGGCAATGCACGGCAAGGCAAGGAAAGGGTAACGCAAGGCAAGGCACGGTCAGGCGAGGCAAGGCTAATGCACGACAACGCAAGGCTAGGCAATGCACGGCAAGGCAAGGAAAGGGTAACGCAAGGCAATGCACGGCTAGGCAAGGAAAGAGTAACGGAAGTAGAGGAAGGCAAGGCAAAGCAAGGCAAGGCAAGTGTAATAAAAGGCAAGGCACGGCAAGGGGAAACAAGGGTAAGGCACGGCAACGCACGGCTAGGCAATGCACGGCCAAGCAAGGAAAGGGTAACGCAAGGCAAGGCACGGTGAGGAAAGGCAAGGCTAATGCACGACAATGCAGGGCTAGGCAATGCACGGCAAGGCAAGGAAAACATAACGCAAAGCAAGACACGGTCAGGCGAGGCAAGGCTAATGCACGACAACACAAGGCTAGGCAGTGCTCGGCAAGGCAAGGAAAGAGTAAGGGAAGGAAAGAAAGGCAAGGGAAAGCAAGGGAAGGCAAGGGTAACGGAAGGAACGGCACGGTAAGGGGAAACAAGGCTAAGGCACGACAACGCAGGATTAGGCAATGCACGGCAAGGCAAGGAAAGGGTAACGCAAGGCAAGGCACGGTCAGGCGAGGCAAGGCTAAGGCAGGACAACGCAAGGCTAGGCAATGCACGGAAGGCAAGCAAAGAGTAACGGAAGGCAAGGAAGGCAAGGGAAGGCAAAGGTAAAGGAAGGAACGGCACGGTAAGCGGAAACAAGGCTAAGGCACGACAACTCAGGACTAGGCAATGCAAGGCAAGGCAAGGAAAGGGTAACGCAAGGCAAGGCACGGTCAGGCGAGGCAACGCTAATGCACGAAAAAGCACGGCTAGGCAATGCACGGCAAGGCAAGGAAAGGGTAACGCAAGGCAAGGCACGGTCAGGCGAGGCAAGGCTAATGCACGACAACGCAAGGCTAGGCAATGCACGGCAAGGCAAGGAAAGAGTAACGCAAGGCAATGCACGGTCAGGCGAGGCAAGGCTAAGGCACGACAACGCAAGGCTAGGCAATGCACGGCTAGGCAAGGAAAGAGTAACGGAAGGAGAGGAAGGCAAGGGAAGGCAAAGGTAAAGGAAGGAACGGCACGGTAAGCGGAAACAAGGCTAAGGCACGACAACGCACGGCTAGGCAGTGCCCGGCTAGGCAAGGAAAGGGAAGGAAAGGAAGGCAAGGCAAATTAAGGCAAGGCACGTGTAACGGAAGAAACGGCACAGCAAGGGGAAACAAGGCTAAGGCAAGACAACGCACGGCTAGGCAATGCACGGCAAGGGAAGGAAAGGGTAACGCAAGGCAAGGCACGGTCAGGCGAGGCAAGGCTAATGCACGACAACGCAAGGCTAGGCAATGCACGGCTAGGCAAGGAAAGAGTAACGGAAGGAAAGGAAGGCAAAGTAATGCAAGGCAAGGCAAGTGTAACAAAAGGCACGGCACGGCAAGGGGAAACAAGGGTAAGGCACGACAACGCAAGGCTAGGCAGTGCACGGCAAGGCAAGGAAAGGGTAACGCAAGGCAAGGCACGGTCAGGCGAGGCAACGCTAATGCACGAAAAAGCACGGCTAGGCAATGCACGGCAAGGCAAGGAAAGGGTAACGCAAGGCAAGGCACGGTCAGGCGAGGCAAGGCTAATGCACGACAACGCAAGGCTAGGCAATGCACGGCAAGGCAAGGAAAGAGTAACGCAAGGCAATGCACGGTCAGGCGAGGCAACGCTAATGCACGAAAAAGCACGGCTAGGCAATGCACGGCAAGGCAAGGAAAGGGTAACGCAAGGCAAGGCACGGTCAGGCGAGGCAAGGCTAATGCACGACAACGCAAGGCTAGGCAATGCACGGCAAGGCAAGGAAAGAGTAACGCAAGGCAATGCACGGTCAGGCGAGGCAAGGCTAAGGCACGACAACGCAAGGCTAGGCAGTGCTCGGCAAGGCAAGGAAAGAGTAACGGAAGGAAAGAAAGGCAAGGGAAAGCAAGGGAAGGCAAGGGTAACGGAAGGAACGGCACGGTAAGGGGAAACAAGGCTAAGGCACGACAACGCAGGATTAGGCAATGCACGGCAAGGCAAGGAAAGGGTAACGAGAGGCAAGGCACGGTCAGGCGAGGGAAGGCTAAGGCAGGACAACGCAAGGCTAGGCAATGCACGGAAGGCAAGCAAAGAGTAACGGAAGGCAAGGAAGGCAAGGGAGGGCAAAGGTAAAGGAAGGAACGGCACGGTAATCGGAAACAAGGCTAAGGCACGACAACTCAGGACTAGGCAATGCAAGGCAAGGCAAGGAAAGGGTAACGCAAGGCAAGGCACGGTCAAGCGAGGCAAGGCTACTGCACGACAACGCAAGGCTAGGCAATGCACGGCTAGGCAAGGAAAGAGTAACGGAAGGAAAGGAAGGCAAGGCAAAGAAAGGCAAGGCAAGTGTAACGGAAGGAACGGCACAGCAAGGGGAAACAAGGCTAAGGCACGACAACGCACGGCTAGGCAGTGCACGGCTAGGCAAGGAAAGAGTAACGGAAGGAAAGAAAGGCAAGGGAAAGCAAGGGAAGGCAAGGCTAACGGAAGGAACGGCACGGTACGGGGAAACAAGGCTAAGGCACGACAACGCAGGACTAGGCAATGCACGGCAAGGCAAAGAAAGGGTAACGCAAGGCAAGGCACGGTCAGGCGACGCAAGGCTAAGGCACGACAACGCAAGGCTAGGAAATGCACGGAAGGTAAGTAAAGAGTAACGGAAGGCAAGGAAGGCAAGGGAAAGCAAGGGTAGGCAAGGGCAACGGACGGAACGGCACGTTAAGGGGAAACAAGCCTAAGGCACGACAACGCAGGACTAGGCAATGCACGGTAAGGCAAGGAAAGGGTAACGCAAGGCAATGCACGGTCAGGCGAGGCAAGGCTAATGCACGACAACGCAAGGCTAGGCAGTGCTCGGCAAGGCAAGGAAAGAGTAACGGAAGGAAAGAAAGGCAAGGGAAAGCAAGGGAAGGCAAGGGTAACGGAAGCAACGGCACGGTAAGGGGAAACAAGGCTAAAGCACGACAACGCAGGACTAGGCAATGCACGGCAAGGCAAAGAAAGGGTAACGCAAGGCAAGGCACGGTCAGGCGAGGCAAGGCTAATGCACGACAACGCAAGGCTAGGCAATGCACGGCTAGGCAAGGAAAGAGTAACGGAAGGAGAGGAAGGCAAGGCAAAGCAAGGCAAGGCAAGTGTAACAAAAGGCAAGGCACGGCAAGGGGAAACAAGGGTAAGGCACGGCAACGCACGTCTAGGCAATGCACGGCCAAGCAAGGAAAGGGTAACGCAAGGCAAGGCACGGTGAGGAAAGGCAAGGCTAATGCACGACAATGCAGGGCTAGGCAATGCACGGCAAGGCAAGGAAAGCATAACGCAAGGCAAGGCACGGTCAGGCGAGGCAAGGCTAATGCACGACAACGCAAGGCTAGGCAGTGCTCGGCAAGGCAAGGAAAGAGTAACGGAAGGAAAGAAAGGGAAGGGAAAGCAAGGGAAGGCAAGGGTAACGGAAGGAACGGCACGGTAAGGGGAAACAAGGCTAAGGCACGACAACGCAGGACTAGGCAATGCACGGCAAGGCAAAGAAAGGGTAACGCAATGCAAGGCACGGTCAGGCGAGGCAAGGCTAATGCACGACAACGCAAGGCTAGGCAATGCACGGCTAGGCAAGGAAAGAGTAACGGAAGGAGAGGAAGGCAAGGCAAAGCAAGGCAAGGCAAGTGTAACAAAAGGCAAGGCACGGCAAGGGGAAACAAGGGTAAGGCACGGCAACGCACGGCTACGCAATGCACGGCCAAGCAAGGAAAGGGTAACGCAAGGCAAGGTACGGTCAGGCGAGCCAAGGCTAAGGCACGACAACGCAAGTCTAGGCAGTGCACGGCTAGGCAAGGAAAGAGTAACGGAGGGAAAGGAAGGCAAGGCAAAGTAAGGCAAGGCAAGTGTAACGGAAGAAACGGCACAGCAAGGGGAAACAAGGCTAAGGCAAGACAACGCACGGCTAGGCAATGCACGACAAGGGAAGGAAAGGGTAACGCAAGGCAAGGCACGGTCAGGCGAGGCAAGGCTAATGCACGACAACGCAAGGCTAGGCAATTCACGGCTAGGCAAGGAAAGAGTAACGGAAGGAAAGGAAGGCAAAGCAAAGCAAGGCAAGGCAAGTGCAACAAAAGGCACGGCACGGCAAGGGGAAACAAGGGTAAGGCAGGACAACGCAAGGCTAGGCAGTGCACGGCAAGGCAAGGAAAGGGTAACGCAAGGCAAGGTACGGTGAGGCAAGGGAAGGCTAATGCACGACAACGCAAGGCTAAGCAGTGCACGGCTAGGCAAGGAAAGAGTAACGGAAGGAAAGGAAGGCAAGGCAAAGAAAGGCAAGGCAAGTGTAACGGAAGGAACGGCACAGCAAGGGGAAACAAGGCTAAGGCACGACAACGCACGGCTAGGCAGTGCACGGCTAGGCAAGGAAAGAGTAACGGAAGGAAAGAAAGGCAAGGGAAAGAAAGGGAAGGCAAGGCTAACGGAAGGAACGGCACGGTACGGGGAAACAAGGCTAAGGCACGACAACGCAGGACTAGGCAATGCACGGCAAGGCAAAGAAAGGGTAAAGCAAGGCAAGGCACGGTCAGGCGACGCAAGGCTAAGGCACGACAACGCAAGGCTAGGCAATGCACGGAAGGTAAGTAAAGAGTAACGGAAGGCAAGGAAGGCAAGGGAAAGCAAGGGTAGGCAAGGGCAACGGACGGAACGGCACGTTAAGGGGAAACAAGCCTAAGGCACGACAACGCAGGACTAGGCAATGCACGGCAAGGCAAGGAAAGGGTAACGCAAGGCAAGGCACGGTCAGGCGAGGCAACGCTAATGCACGAAAAAGCACGGCTAGGCAATGCACGGCAAGGCAAGGAAAGGGTAACGCAAGGCAAGGCACGGTCAGGCGAGGCAAGGCTAATGCACGACAACGCAAGGCTAGGCAATGCACGGCAAGGCAAGGAAAGAGTAACGCAAGGCAATGCACGGTCAGGCGAGGCAAGGCTAAGGCACGACAACGCAAGGCTAGGCAATGCACGGCTAGGCAAGGAAAGAGTAACGGAAGGAGAGGAAGGCAAGGCAAAGCAAGGCAAGGCAAGTGTAACAAAAGGCAAGGCACGGCAAGGGGAAACAAGGGTAAGGCACGGCAACGCACGGCTAGGCAATGCACGGCCAAGCAAGGAAAGCGTAACGCAAGGCAAGGCACGGTGAGGAAAGGCAAGGCTAATGCACGACAATGCAGGGCTAGGCAATGCACGGCAAGGCAAGGAAAGGGAAGGAAAGGAAGGCAAGGCAAAGTAAGGCAAGGCACGTGTAACGGAAGAAACGGCACAGCAAGGGGAAACAAGGCTAAGGCAAGACAACGCACGGCTAGGCAATGCACGGCAAGGGAAGGATAGGGTAACGCAAGGCAAGGCACGGTCAGGCGAGGCAAGGCTAATGCACGACAACGCAAGGCTAGGCAATGCACGGCTAGGCAAGGAAAGAGTAACGGAAGGAAAGGAAGGCAAAGCATTGCAAGGCAAGGCAAGTGTAACAAAAGGCACGGCACGGCAAGGGGAAACAAGGGTAAGGCACGACAACCCAAGGCTAGGCAGTGCACGGCAAGGCAAGGAAAGGGTAACGCAAGGCAAAGTACGGTGAGGCAAGGGAAGGCTAATGCACGACAACGCAAGGCTAGGCAGTGCACAGCTAGGCAAGGAAAGAGTAACGGAAGGAAAGGAAGGCAAGGCAAAGAAAGGCAAGGCAAGTGTAACGGAAGGAACGGCACAGCAAGGGGAAACAAGGCTAAGGCACGACAACGCACGGCTAGGCAGTGCACGGCTAGGCAAGGAAAGAGTAACGGAAGGAAAGAAAGGCAAGGGAAAGCAAGGGAAGGCAAGGCTAACGGAAGGAACGGCACGGTACGGGGAAACAAGGCTAAGGCACGACAACGCAGGACTAGGCAATGCACGGCAAGGCAAGGAAAGGGTAACGCAAGGCAAGGCACGGTTAGGCGAGGCAAGGCTAAGGCAGGACAACGCAAGGCTAGGCAATGCACGGAAGGCAAGCAAAGAGTAACGGAAGGCAAGGAAGGCAAGGGAAGGCAAAGGTAAAGGAAGGAACGGCACGGTAAGCGGAAACAAGGCTAAGGCACGACAACGCACGGCTAGGCAGTGCACGGCTAGGCAAGGAAAGGGAAGGAAAGGAAGGCAAGGCAAAGTAAGGCAAGGCACGTGTAACGGAACAAACGGCACAGCAAGGGGAAACAAGGCTAAGGCAAGACAACGCACGGCTAGGCAATGCACGGCAAGGGAAGGAAAGGGTAACGCAAGGCAAGGCATGGTCAGGCGAGGCAAGGCTAATGCACGACAACGCAAGGCTAGGCAATGCACGGCTAGGCAAGGAAAGAGTAACGGAAGGAAAGGAAGGCAAAGCAATGCAAGGCAAGGCAAGTGTAACAAAAGGCACGGCACGGCAAGGGGAAACAAGGGTAAGGCACGACAACGCAAGGCTAGGCAGTGCACGGCAAGGCAAGGAAAGGGTAACGCAAGGCAAAGTACGGTGAGGCAAGGGAAGGCTAATGCACGACAACGCAAGGCTAGGCAGTGCACAGCTAGGCAAGGAAAGAGTAACGGAAGGAAAGGAAGGCAAGGCAAAGAAAGGCAAGGCAAGTTTAACGGAAGGAACGGCACAGCAAGGGGAAACAAGGCTAAGGCACGACAACGCACGGCTAGGCAGTGCACGGCTAGGCAAGGAAAGAGTAACGGAAGGAAAGAAAGGCAAGGGAAAGCAAGGGAAGGCAAGGCTAACGGAAGGAACGGCACGGTACGGGGAAACAAGGCTAAGGCACGACAACGCAGGACTAGGCAATGCACGCAAGGCAAAGAAAGGGTAACGCAAGGCAAGGCACGGTCAGGCGACGCAAGGCTAAGGCACGACAACGCAAGGCTAGGCAATGCACGGAAGGTAAGTAAAGAGTAACGGAAGGCAAGGAAGGCAAGGGAAAGCAAGGGAAGGCAAGGGCAACGGACGGAACGGCACGTTAAGGGGAAACAAGCCTAAGGCACGACAACGCAGGACTAGGCAATGCACGGCAAGGCAAGGAAAGGGTAACGCAAGGCAAGGCACGGTCAGGCGAGGCAACGCTAATGCACGAAAAAGCACGGCTAGGCAATGCACGGCAAGGCAAGGAAAGGGTAACGCAAGGCAAGGCACGGTCAGGCGAGGCAAGGCTAATGCACGACAACGCAAGGCTAGGCAATGCACGGCAAGGCAAGGAAAGGGTAACGCAAGGCAATGCACGGCTAGGCAAGGAAAGAGTAACGGAAGTAGAGGAAGGCAAGGCAAAGCAAGGCAAGGCAAGTGTAATAAAAGGCAAGGCACGGCAAGGGGAAACAAGGGTAAGGCACGGCAACGCACGGCTAGGCAATGCACGGCCAAGCAAGGAAAGGGTAACGCAAGGCAAGGCACGGTGAGGAAAGGCAAGGCTAATGCACGACAATGCAGGGCTAGGCAATGCACGGCAAGGCAAGGAAAACATAACGCAAAGCAAGACACGGTCAGGCGAGGCAAGGCTAATGCACGACAACACAAGGCTAGGCAGTGCTCGGCAAGGCAAGGAAAGAGTAAGGGAAGGAAAGAAAGGCAAGGGAAAGCAAGGGAAGGCAAGGGTAACGGAAGGAACGGCACGGTAAGGGGAAACAAGGCTAAGGCACGACAACGCAGGATTAGGCAATGCACGGCAAGGCAAGGAAAGGGTAACGCAAGGCAAGGCACGGTCAGGCGAGGCAAGGCTAAGGCAGGACAACGCAAGGCTAGGCAATGCACGGAAGGCAAGCAAAGAGTAACGGAAGGCAAGGAAGGCAAGGGAAGGCAAAGGTAAAGGAAGGAACGGCACGGTAAGCGGAAACAAGGCTAAGGCACGACAACTCAGGACTAGGCAATGCAAGGCAAGGCAAGGAAAGGGTAACGCAAGGCAAGGCACGGTCAGGCGAGGCAACGCTAATGCACGAAAAAGCACGGCTAGGCAATGCACGGCAAGGCAAGGAAAGGGTAACGCAAGGCAAGGCACGGTCAGGCGAGGCAAGGCTAATGCACGACAACGCAAGGCTAGGCAATGCACGGCAAGGCAAGGAAAGAGTAACGCAAGGCAATGCACGGTCAGGCGAGGCAAGGCTAAGGCACGACAACGCAAGGCTAGGCAATGCACGGCTAGGCAAGGAAAGAGTAACGGAAGGAGAGGAAGGCAAGGGAAGGCAAAGGTAAAGGAAGGAACGGCACGGTAAGCGGAAACAAGGCTAAGGCACGACAACGCACGGCTAGGCAGTGCCCGGCTAGGCAAGGAAAGGGAAGGAAAGGAAGGCAAGGCAAAGTAAGGCAAGGCACGTGTAACGGAAGAAACGGCACAGCAAGGGGAAACAAGGCTAAGGCAAGACAACGCACGGCTAGGCAATGCACGGCAAGGGAAGGAAAGGGTAACGCAAGGCAAGGCACGGTCAGGCGAGGCAAGGCTAATGCACGACAACGCAAGGCTAGGCAATGCACGGCTAGGCAAGGAAAGAGTAACGGAAGGAAAGGAAGGCAAAGTAATGCAAGGCAAGGCAAGTGTAACAAAAGGCACGGCACGGCAAGGGGAAACAAGGGTAAGGCACGACAACGCAAGGCTAGGCAGTGCACGGCAAGGCAAGGAAAGGGTAACGCAAGGCAAGGCACGGTCAGGCGAGGCAACGCTAATGCACGAAAAAGCACGGCTAGGCAATGCACGGCAAGGCAAGGAAAGGGTAACGCAAGGCAAGGCACGGTCAGGCGAGGCAAGGCTAATGCACGACAACGCAAGGCTAGGCAATGCACGGCAAGGCAAGGAAAGAGTAACGCAAGGCAATGCACGGTCAGGCGAGGCAACGCTAATGCACGAAAAAGCACGGCTAGGCAATGCACGGCAAGGCAAGGAAAGGGTAACGCAAGGCAAGGCACGGTCAGGCGAGGCAAGGCTAATGCACGACAACGCAAGGCTAGGCAATGCACGGCAAGGCAAGGAAAGAGTAACGCAAGGCAATGCACGGTCAGGCGAGGCAAGGCTAAGGCACGACAACGCAAGGCTAGGCAGTGCTCGGAAAGGCAAGGAAAGAGTAACGGAAGGAAAGAAAGGCAAGGGACAGCAAGGGAAGGCAAGGGTAACGGAAGGAACGGCACGGTAAGGGGAAACAAGGCTAAGGCACGACAACGCAGGATTAGGCAATGCACGGCAAGGCAAAGAAAGCGTAACGCAAGGCAAGGCACGTTCAGGAGAGGCAAGGCTAATGCACGACAACGCAAGGCTAGGCAATGCACGGCTAGGCAAGGAAAGAGTAACGGAAGGAGAGGAAGGCAAGGCAAAGCAAGGCAAGGCAAGTGTAACAAAAGGCAAGGCACGGCAAGGGGAAACAAGGGTAAGGCACGGCAACGCACGGCTAGGCAATGCACGGCCAAGCAAGGAAAGGGTAACGCAAGGCAAGGCACGGTGAGGAAAGGCAAGGCTAATGCACGACAATGCAGGGCTAGGCAAAGCACGGCAAGGTAAGGAAAGCATAACGCAAGGCAAGGCACGGTCAGGCGAGGCAAGGCTAATGCACGACAACGCAAGGCTAGGCAGTGCTCGGCAAGGCAAGGAAAGAGTAACGGAAGGAAAGAAAGGCAAGGGAAAGCAAGGGAAGGCAAGGGTAACGGAAGGAACGGCACGGTAAGGGGAAACAAGGCTAAGGCACGACAACGCAGGATTAGGCAATGCACGGCAAGGCAAGGAAAGGGTAACGCAAGGCAAGGCACGGTCAGGCGAGGCAAGGCTAAGGCAGGACAACGCAAGGCTAGGCAATGCACGGAAGGCAAGGAAAGAGTAACGGAAGGCAAGGAAGGCAAGGGAAGGCAAAGGTAAAGGAAGGAACGGCACGGTAAGCGGAAACAAGGCTAAGGCACGACAACTCAGGACTAGGCAATGCAAGGCAAGGCAAGGAAAGGGTAACGCAAGGCAAGGCACGGTCAGGCGAGGCAAGGCTAATGCACGACAACGCAAGGCTAGGCAATGCACGGCTAGGCAAGGAAAGAGTGACGGACGGAAAGGAAGGCAAGGCAAAGAAAGGCAAGGCAAGTGTAACTGAAGGAACGGCACAACAAGGGGAAACAAGGCTAAGGCACGACAACGCACGGCTAGGCAGTGCACGGCTAGGCAAGGAAAGAGTAACGGAAGGAAAGAAAGGCAAGGGAAAGCAAGGGAAGGCAAGGCTAACGGAAGGAACGGCACGGTAAGGGGAAACAAGGCTAAGGCACGACAACGCAGGACTAGGCAATGCACGGCAAGGCAAAGAAAGGGTAACGCAAGGCAAGGCACGGTCAGGCGACGCAAGGCTAAGGCACGACAACGCAAGGCTAGGCAATGCACGGAAGGTAAGTAAAGAGTAACGGAAGGAAAGAAAGGCAAGGGAAAGCAAGGGAAGGCAAGGGTAACGGAAGGAACGGCACGGTAAGGGGAAACAAGGCTAAGGCACGACAACGCAGGACTAGGCAATGCACGGCAAGGCAAAGAAAGGGTAACGCAAGGCAAGGCACGGTCAGGCGAGGCAAGGCTAATGCACGACAACGCAAGGCTAGGCAATGCACGGCTAGGCAAGGAAAGAGTAACGGAAGGAGAGGAAGGCAAGGCAAAGCAAGGCAAGGCAAGTGTAACAAAAGGCAAGGCACGGCAAGGGGAAACAAGGGTAAGGCACGGCAACGCACGGCTAGGCAATGCACGGCCAAGCAAGGAAAGGGTAACGCAAGGCAAGGCACGGTGAGGCGAGCCAAGGCTAAGGCACGACAACGCAAGTCTAGGCAGTGCACGGCAAGGCAAGGAAAGCATAACGCAAGGCAAGGCACGGTCAGGCGAGGCAAGGCTAATGCACGACAACGCAAGGCTAGGCAGTGCTCGGCAAGGCAAGGAAAGAGTAACGGAAGGAAAGAAAGGCAACGGAAAGCAAGGGAAGGGAAGGGTAACGGAAGGAACGGCACGGTAAGGGGAAACAAGGCTAAGGCACGACAACGCAGGATTAGGCAATGCACGGCAAGGCAAGGAAAGGGTAACGCAAGGCAAGGAACGGTCAGGCGAGGCAAGGCTAAGGCAGGACAACGCAAGGCTAGGCAATGCACGGAAGGCAAGCAAAGAGTAACGGAAGGCAAGGAAGGCAAGGGAAGGCAAAGGTAAAGGAAGGAACGGCACGGTAAGCAGAAACAAGGCTAAGGCACGACAACTCAGGACTAGGCAATGCAAGGCAAGGCAAGGAAAGGGTAACGCAAGGCAAGGCACGGTCAGGCGAGGCAAGGCTAATGCACGACAACGCAAGGCTAGGCAATGCACGGCTAGGCAAGGAAAGAGTGACGGACGGAAAGGAAGGCAAGGCAAAGAAAGGCAAGGCAAGTGTAACGGAAGGAACGGCACAGCAAGGGGAAACAAGGCTAAGGCACGACAACGCACGGCTAGGCAGTGCACGGCTAGGCAAGGAAAGAGTAACGGAAGGAAAGAAAGGCAAGGGAAAGCAAGGGAAGGCAAGGCTAACGGAAGGAACGGCACGGTACGGGGAAACAAGGCTAAGGCACGACAACGCAGGACTAGGCAATGCACGGCAAGGCAAGGAAAGGGTAACGCAAGGCAAGGCACGGTTAGGCGAGGCAAGGCTAAGGCAGGACAACGCAAGGCTAGGCAATGCACGGAAGGCAAGCAAAGAGTAACGGAAGGCAAGGAAGGCAAGGGAAGGCAAAGGTAAAGGAAGGAACGGCACGGTAAGCGGAAACAAGGCTAAGGCACGACAACGCACGGCTAGGCAGTGCACGGCTAGGCAAGGAAAGGGAAGGAAAGGAAGGCAAGGCAAAGTAAGGCAAGGCACGTGTAACGGAACAAACGGCACAGCAAGGGGAAACAAGGCTAAGGCAAGACAACGCACGGCTAGGCAATGCACGGCAAGGGAAGGAAAGGGTAACGCAAGGCAAGGCATGGTCAGGCGAGGCAAGGCTAATGCACGACAACGCAAGGCTAGGCAATGCACGGCTAGGCAAGGAAAGAGTAACGGAAGGAAAGGAAGGCAAAGCAATGCAAGGCAAGGCAAGTGTAACAAAAGGCACGGCACGGCAAGGGGAAACAAGGGTAAGGCACGACAACGCAAGGCTAGGCAGTGCACGGCAAGGCAAGGAAAGGGTAACGCAAGGCAAAGTACGGTGAGGCAAGGGAAGGCTAATGCACGACAACGCAAGGCTAGGCAGTGCACAGCTAGGCAAGGAAAGAGTAACGGAAGGAAAGGAAGGCAAGGCAAAGAAAGGCAAGGCAAGTTTAACGGAAGGAACGGCACAGCAAGGGGAAACAAGGCTAAGGCACGACAACGCACGGCTAGGCAGTGCACGGCTAGGCAAGGAAAGAGTAACGGAAGGAAAGAAAGGCAAGGGAAAGCAAGGGAAGGCAAGGCTAACGGAAGGAACGGCACGGTACGGGGAAACAAGGCTAAGGCACGACAACGCAGGACTAGGCAATGCACGCAAGGCAAAGAAAGGGTAACGCAAGGCAAGGCACGGTCAGGCGACGCAAGGCTAAGGCACGACAACGCAAGGCTAGGCAATGCACGGAAGGTAAGTAAAGAGTAACGGAAGGCAAGGAAGGCAAGGGAAAGCAAGGGAAGGCAAGGGCAACGGACGGAACGGCACGTTAAGGGGAAACAAGCCTAAGGCACGACAACGCAGGACTAGGCAATGCACGGCAAGGCAAGGAAAGGGTAACGCAAGGCAAGGCACGGTCAGGCGAGGCAACGCTAATGCACGAAAAAGCACGGCTAGGCAATGCACGGCAAGGCAAGGAAAGGGTAACGCAAGGCAAGGCACGGTCAGGCGAGGCAAGGCTAATGCACGACAACGCAAGGCTAGGCAATGCACGGCAAGGCAAGGAAAGGGTAACGCAAGGCAATGCACGGTCAGGCAAGGAAAGAGTAACGGAAGGAGAGGAAGGCAAGGCAAAGCAAGGCAAGGCAAGTGTAATAAAAGGCAAGGCACGGCAAGGGGAAACAAGGGTAAGGCACGGCAACGCACGGCTAGGCAATGCACGGCCAAGCAAGGAAAGGGTAACGCAAGGCAAGGCACGGTGAGGAAAGGCAAGGCTAATGCACGACAATGCAGGGCTAGGCAATGCACGGCAAGGCAAGGAAAACATAACGCAAAGCAAGACACGGTCAGGCGAGGCAAGGCTAATGCACGACAACACAAGGCTAGGCAGTGCTCGGCAAGGCAAGGAAAGAGTAAGGGAAGGAAAGAAAGGCAAGGGAAAGCAAGGGAAGGCAAGGGTAACGGAAGGAACGGCACGGTAAGGGGAAACAAGGCTAAGGCACGACAACGCAGGATTAGGCAATGCACGGCAAGGCAAGGAAAGGGTAACGCAAGGCAAGGCACGGTCAGGCGAGGCAAGGCTAAGGCAGGACAACGCAAGGCTAGGCAATGCACGGAAGGCAAGCAAAGAGTAACGGAAGGCAAGGAAGGCAAGGGAAGGCAAAGGTAAAGGAAGGAACGGCACGGTAAGCGGAAACAAGGCTAAGGCACGACAACTCAGGACTAGGCAATGCAAGGCAAGGCAAGGAAAGGGTAACGCAAGGCAAGGCACGGTCAGGCGAGGCAACGCTAATGCACGAAAAAGCACGGCTAGGCAATGCACGGCAAGGCAAGGAAAGGGTAACGCAAGGCAAGGCACGGTCAGGCGAGGCAAGGCTAATGCACGACAACGCAAGGCTAGGCAATGCACGGCAAGGCAAGGAAAGAGTAACGCAAGGCAATGCACGGTCAGGCGAGGCAAGGCTAAGGCACGACAACGCAAGGCTAGGCAATGCACGGCTAGGCAAGGAAAGAGTAACGGAAGGAGAGGAAGGCAAGGGAAGGCAAAGGTAAAGGAAGGAACGGCACGGTAAGCGGAAACAAGGCTAAGGCACGACAACGCACGGCTAGGCAGTGCCCGGCTAGGCAAGGAAAGGGAAGGAAAGGAAGGCAAGGCAAAGTAAGGCAAGGCACGTGTAACGGAAGAAACGGCACAGCAAGGGGAAACAAGGCTAAGGCAAGACAACGCACGGCTAGGCAATGCACAGCAAGGGAAGGAAAGGGTAACGCAAGGCAAGGCACGGTCAGGCGAGGCAAGGCTAATGCACGACAACGCAAGGCTAGGCAATGCACGGCTAGGCAAGGAAAGAGTAACGGAAGGAAAGGAAGGCAAAGTAATGCAAGGCAAGGCAAGTGTAACAAAAGGCACGGCACGGCAAGGGGAAACAAGGGTAAGGCACGACAACGCAAGGCTAGGCAGTGCACGGCAAGGCAAGGAAAGGGTAACGCAAGGCAAGGCACGGTCAGGCGAGGCAACGCTAATGCACGAAAAAGCACGGCTAGGCAATGCACGGCAAGGCAAGGAAAGGGTAACGCAAGGCAAGGCACGGTCAGGCGAGGCAAGGCTAATGCACGACAACGCAAGGCTAGGCAATGCACGGCAAGGCAAGGAAAGAGTAACGCAAGGCAATGCACGGTCAGGCGAGGCAACGCTAATGCACGAAAAAGCACGGCTAGGCAATGCACGGCAAGGCAAGGAAAGGGTAACGCAAGGCAAGGCACGGTCAGGCGAGGCAAGGCTAATGCACGACAACGCAAGGCTAGGCAATGCACGGCAAGGCAAGGAAAGAGTAACGCAAGGCAATGCACGGTCAGGCGAGGCAAGGCTAAGGCACGACAACGCAAGGCTAGGCAGTGCTCGGCAAGGCAAGGAAAGAGTAACGGAAGGAAAGAAAGGCAAGGGAAAGCAAGGGAAGGCAAGGGTAACGGAAGGAACGGCACGGTAAGGGGAAACAAGGCTAAGGCACGACAACGCAGGATTAGGCAATGCACGGCAAGGCAAGGAAAGGGTAACGAGAGGCAAGGCACGGTCAGGCGAGGGAAGGCTAAGGCAGGACAACGCAAGGCTAGGCAATGCACGGAAGGCAAGCAAAGAGTAACGGAAGGCAAGGAAGGCAAGGGAGGGCAAAGGTAAAGGAAGGAACGGCACGGTAAGCGGAAACAAGGCTAAGGCACGACAACTCAGGACTAGGCAATGCAAGGCAAGGCAAGGAAAGGGTAACGCAAGGCAAGGCACGGTCAAGCGAGGCAAGGCTACTGCACGACAACGCAAGGCTAGGCAATGCACGGCTAGGCAAGGAAAGAGTAACGGAAGGAAAGAAAGGCAAGGCAAAGAAAGGCAAGGCAAGTGTAACGGAAGGAACGGCACAGCAAGGGGAAACAAGGCTAAGGCACGACAACGCACGGCTAGGCAGTGCACGGCTAGGCAAGGAAAGAGTAACGGAAGGAAAGAAAGGCAAGGGAAAGCAAGGGAAGGCAAGGCTAACGGAAGGAACGGCACGGTACGGGGAAACAAGGCTAAGGCACGACAACGCAGGACTAGGCAATGCACGGCAAGGCAAAGAAAGGGTAACGCAAGGCAAGGCACGGTCAGGCGACGCAAGGCTAAGGCACGACAACGCAAGGCTAGGAAATGCACGGAAGGTAAGTAAAGAGTAACGGAAGGCAAGGAAGGCAAGGGAAAGCAAGGGTAGGCAAGGGCAACGGACGGAACGGCACGTTAAGGGGAAACAAGCCTAAGGCACGACAACGCAGGACTAGGCAATGCACGGTAAGGCAAGGAAAGGGTAACGCAAGGCAATGCACGGTCAGGCGAGGCAAGGCTAATGCACGACAACGCAAGGCTAGGCAGTGCTCGGCAAGGCAAGGAAAGAGTAACGGAAGGAAAGAAAGGCAAGGGAAAGCAAGGGAAGGCAAGGGTAACGGAAGCAACGGCACGGTAAGGGGAAACAAGGCTAAAGCACGACAACGCAGGACTAGGCAATGCACGGCAAGGCAAAGAAAGGGTAACGCAAGGCAAGGCACGGTCAGGCGAGGCAAGGCTAATGCACGACAACGCAAGGCTAGGCAATGCACGGCTAGGCAAGGAAAGAGTAACGGAAGGAGAGGAAGGCAAGGCAAAGCAAGGCAAGGCAAGTGTAACAAAAGGCAAGGCACGGCAAGGGGAAACAAGGGTAAGGCACGGCAACGCACGTCTAGGCAATGCACGGCCAAGCAAGGAAAGGGTTACGCAAGGCAAGGCACGGTGAGGAAAGGCAAGGCTAATGCACGACAATGCAGGGCTAGGCAATGCACGGCAAGGCAAGGAAAGCATAACGCAAGGCAAGGCACGGTCAGGCGAGGCAAGGCTAATGCACGACAACGCAAGGCTAGGCAGTGCTCGGCAAGGCAAGGAAAGAGTAACGGAAGGAAAGAAAGGGAAGGGAAAGCAAGGGAAGGCAAGGGTAACGGAAGGAACGGCACGGTAAGGGGAAACAAGGCTAAGGCACGACAACGCAGGACTAGGCAATGCACGGCAAGGCAAAGAAAGGGTAACGCAATGCAAGGCACGGTCAGGCGAGGCAAGGCTAATGCACGACAACGCAAGGCTAGGCAATGCACGGCTAGGCAAGGAAAGAGTAACGGAAGGAGAGGAAGGCAAGGCAAAGCAAGGCAAGGCAAGTGTAACAAAAGGCAAGGCACGGCAAGGGGAAACAAGGGTAAGGCACGGCAACGCACGGCTAGGCAATGCACGGCCAAGCAAGGAAAGGGTAACGCAAGGCAAGGTACGGTCAGGCGAGCCAAGGCTAAGGCACGACAACGCAAGTCTAGGCAGTGCACGGCTAGGCAAGGAAAGAGTAACGGAGGGAAAGGAAGGCAAGGCAAAGTAAGGCAAGGCAATTGTAACGGAAGAAACGGCACAGCAAGGGGAAACAAGGCTAAGGCAAGACAACGCACGGCTAGGCAATGCACGGCAAGGGAAGGAAAGGGTAACGCAAGGCAAGGCACGGTCAGGCGAGGCAAGGCTAATGCACGACAACGCAAGGCTAGGCAATTCACGGCTAGGCAAGGAAAGAGTAACGGAAGGAAAGGAAGGCAAAGCAAAGCAAGGCAAGGCAAGTGCAACAAAAGGCACGGCACGGCAAGGGGAAACAAGGGTAAGGCAGGACAACGCAAGGCTAGGCAGTGCACGGCAAGGCAAGGAAAGGGTAACGCAAGGCAAGGTACGGTGAGGCAAGGGAAGGCTAATGCACGACAACGCAAGGCTAAGCAGTGCACGGCTAGGCAAGGAAAGAGTAACGGAAGGAAAGGAAGGCAAGGCAAAGAAAGGCAAGGCAAGTGTAACGGAAGGAACGGCACAGCAAGGGGAAACAAGGCTAAGGCACGACAACGCACGGCTAGGCAGTGCACGGCTAGGCAAGGAAAGAGTAACGGAAGGAAAGAAAGGCAAGGGAAAGAAAGGGAAGGCAAGGCTAACGGAAGGAACGGCACGGTACGGGGAAACAAGGCTAAGGCACGACAACGCAGGACTAGGCAATGCACGGCAAGGCAAAGAAAGGGTAAAGCAAGGCAAGGCACGGTCAGGCGACGCAAGGCTAAGGCACGACAACGCAAGGCTAGGCAATGCACGGAAGGTAAGTAAAGAGTAACGGAAGGCAAGGAAGGCAAGGGAAAGCAAGGGTAGGCAAGGGCAACGGACGGAACGGCACGTTAAGGGGAAACAAGCCTAAGGCACGACAACGCAGGACTAGGCAATGCACGGCAAGGCAAGGAAAGGGTAACGCAAGGCAAGGCACGGTCAGGCGAGGCAACGCTAATGCACGAAAAAGCACGGCTAGGCAATGCACGGCAAGGCAAGGAAAGGGTAACGCAAGGCAAGGCACGGTCAGGCGAGGCAAGGCTAATGCACGACAACGCAAGGCTAGGCAATGCACGGCAAGGCAAGGAAAGAGTAACGCAAGGCAATGCACGGTCAGGCGAGGCAAGGCTAAGGCACGACAACGCAAGGCTAGGCAATGCACGGCTAGGCAAGGAAAGAGTAACGGAAGGAGAGGAAGGCAAGGCAAAGCAAGGCAAGGCAAGTGTAACAAAAGGCAAGGCACGGCAAGGGGAAACAAGGGTAAGGCACGGCAACGCACGGCTAGGCAATGCACGGCCAAGCAATGAAAGCGTAACGCAAGGCAAGGCACGGTGAGGAAAGGCAAGGCTAATGCACGACAATGCAGGGCTAGGCAATGCACGGCAAGGCAAGGAAAGGGAAGGAAAGGAAGGCAAGGCAAAGTAAGGCAAGGCACGTGTAACGGAAGAAACGGCACAGCAAGGGGAAACAAGGCTAAGGCAAGACAACGCACGGCTAGGCAATGCACGGCAAGGGAAGGATAGGGTAACGCAAGGCAAGGCACGGTCAGGCGAGGCAAGGCTAATGCACGACAACGCAAGGCTAGGCAATGCACGGCTAGGCAAGGAAAGAGTAACGGAAGGAAAGGAAGGCAAAGCATTGCAAGGCAAGGCAAGTGTAACAAAAGGCACGGCACGGCAAGGGGAAACAAGGGTAAGGCACGACAACGCAAGGCTAGGCAGTGCACGGCAAGGCAAGGAAAGGGTAACGCAAGGCAAAGTACGGTGAGGCAAGGGAAGGCTAATGCACGACAACGCAAGGCTAGGCAGTGCACAGCTAGGCAAGGAAAGAGTAACGGAAGGAAAGGAAGGCAAGGCAAAGAAAGGCAAGGCAAGTGTAACGGAAGGAACGGCACAGCAAGGGGAAACAAGGCTAAGGCACGACAACGCACGGCTAGGCAGTGCACGGCTAGGCAAGGAAAGAGTAACGGAAGGAAAGAAAGGCAAGGGAAAGCAAGGGAAGGCAAGGCTAACGGAAGGAACGGCACGGTACGGGGAAACAAGGCTAAGGCACGACAACGCAGGACTAGGCAATGCACGGCAAGGCAAGGAAAGGGTAACGCAAGGCAAGGCACGGTTAGGCGAGGCAAGGCTAAGGCAGGACAACGCAAGGCTAGGCAATGCACGGAAGGCAAGCAAAGAGTAACGGAAGGCAAGGAAGGCAAGGGAAGGCAAAGGTAAAGGAAGGAACGGCACGGTAAGCGGAAACAAGGCTAAGGCACGACAACGCACGGCTAGGCAGTGCACGGCTAGGCAAGGAAAGGGAAGGAAAGGAAGGCAAGGCAAAGTAAGGCAAGGCACGTGTAACGGAACAAACGGCACAGCAAGGGGAAACAAGGCTAAGGCAAGACAACGCACGGCTAGGCAATGCACGGCAAGGGAAGGAAAGGGTAACGCAAGGCAAGGCATGGTCAGGCGAGGCAAGGCTAATGCACGACAACGCAAGGCTAGGCAATGCACGGCTAGGCAAGGAAAGAGTAACGGAAGGAAAGGAAGGCAAAGCAATGCAAGGCAAGGCAAGTGTAACAAAAGGCACGGCACGGCAAGGGGAAACAAGGGTAAGGCACGACAACGCAAGGCTAGGCAGTGCACGGCAAGGCAAGGAAAGGGTAACGCAAGGCAAAGTACGGTGAGGCAAGGGAAGGCTAATGCACGACAACGCAAGGCTAGGCAGTGCACAGCTAGGCAAGGAAAGAGTAACGGAAGGAAAGGAAGGCAAGGCAAAGAAAGGCAAGGCAAGTTTAACGGAAGGAACGGCACAGCAAGGGGAAACAAGGCTAAGGCACGACAACGCACGGCTAGGCAGTGCACGGCTAGGCAAGGAAAGAGTAACGGAAGGAAAGAAAGGCAAGGGAAAGCAAGGGAAGGCAAGGCTAACGGAAGGAACGGCACGGTACGGGGAAACAAGGCTAAGGCACGACAACGCAGGACTAGGCAATGCACGCAAGGCAAAGAAAGGGTAACGCAAGGCAAGGCACGGTCAGGCGACGCAAGGCTAAGGCACGACAACGCAAGGCTAGGCAATGCACGGAAGGTAAGTAAAGAGTAACGGAAGGCAAGGAAGGCAAGGGAAAGCAAGGGAAGGCAAGGGCAACGGACGGAACGGCACGTTAAGGGGAAACAAGCCTAAGGCACGACAACGCAGGACTAGGCAATGCACGGCAAGGCAAGGAAAGGGTAACGCAAGGCAAGGCACGGTCAGGCGAGGCAACGCTAATGCACGAAAAAGCACGGCTAGGCAATGCACGGCAAGGCAAGGAAAGGGTAACGCAAGGCAAGGCACGGTCAGGCGAGGCAAGGCTAATGCACGACAACGCAAGGCTAGGCAATGCACGGCAAGGCAAGGAAAGGGTAACGCAAGGCAATGCACGGCTAGGCAAGGAAAGAGTAACGGAAGTAGAGGAAGGCAAGGCAAAGCAAGGCAAGGCAAGTGTAATAAAAGGCAAGGCACGGCAAGGGGAAACAAGGGTAAGGCACGGCAACGCACGGCTAGGCAATGCACGGCCAAGCAAGGAAAGGGTAACGCAAGGCAAGGCACGGTGAGGAAAGGCAAGGCTAATGCACGACAATGCAGGGCTAGGCAATGCACGGCAAGGCAAGGAAAACATAACGCAAAGCAAGACACGGTCAGGCGAGGCAAGGCTAATGCACGACAACACAAGGCTAGGCAGTGCTCGGCAAGGCAAGGAAAGAGTAAGGGAAGGAAAGAAAGGCAAGGGAAAGCAAGGGAAGGCAAGGGTAACGGAAGGAACGGCACGGTAAGGGGAAACAAGGCTAAGGCACGACAACGCAGGATTAGGCAATGCACGGCAAGGCAAGGAAAGGGTAACGCAAGGCAAGGCACGGTCAGGCGAGGCAAGGCTAAGGCAGGACAACGCAAGGCTAGGCAATGCACGGAAGGCAAGCAAAGAGTAACGGAAGGCAAGGAAGGCAAGGGAAGGCAAAGGTAAAGGAAGGAACGGCACGGTAAGCGGAAACAAGGCTAAGGCACGACAACTCAGGACTAGGCAATGCAAGGCAAGGCAAGGAAAGGGTAACGCAAGGCAAGGCACGGTCAGGCGAGGCAACGCTAATGCACGAAAAAGCACGGCTAGGCAATGCACGGCAAGGCAAGGAAAGGGTAACGCAAGGCAAGGCACGGTCAGGCGAGGCAAGGCTAATGCACGACAACGCAAGGCTAGGCAATGCACGGCAAGGCAAGGAAAGAGTAACGCAAGGCAATGCACGGTCAGGCGAGGCAAGGCTAAGGCACGACAACGCAAGGCTAGGCAATGCACGGCTAGGCAAGGAAAGAGTAACGGAAGGAGAGGAAGGCAAGGGAAGGCAAAGGTAAAGGAAGGAACGGCACGGTAAGCGGAAACAAGGCTAAGGCACGACAACGCACGGCTAGGCAGTGCCCGGCTAGGCAAGGAAAGGGAAGGAAAGGAAGGCAAGGCAAAGTAAGGCAAGGCACGTGTAACGGAAGAAACGGCACAGCAAGGGGAAACAAGGCTAAGGCAAGACAACGCACGGCTAGGCAATGCACGGCAAGGGAAGGAAAGGGTAAAGCAAGGCAAGGCACGGTCAGGCGAGGCAAGGCTAATGCACGACAACGCAAGGCTAGGCAATGCACGGCTAGGCAAGGAAAGAGTAACGGAAGGAAAGGAAGGCAAAGTAATGCAAGGCAAGGCAAGTGTAACAAAAGGCACGGCACGGCAAGGGGAAACAAGGGTAAGGCACGACAACGCAAGGCTAGGCAGTGCACGGCAAGGCAAGGAAAGGGTAACGCAAGGCAAGGCACGGTCAGGCGAGGCAACGCTAATGCACGAAAAAGCACGGCTAGGCAATGCACGGCAAGGCAAGGAAAGGGTAACGCAAGGCAAGGCACGGTCAGGCGAGGCAAGGCTAATGCACGACAACGCAAGGCTAGGCAATGCACGGCAAGGCAAGGAAAGAGTAACGCAAGGCAATGCACGGTCAGGCGAGGCAACGCTAATGCACGAAAAAGCACGGCTAGGCAATGCACGGCAAGGCAAGGAAAGGGTAACGCAAGGCAAGGCACGGTCAGGCGAGGCAAGGCTAATGCACGACAACGCAAGGCTAGGCAATGCACGGCAAGGCAAGGAAAGAGTAACGCAAGGCAATGCACGGTCAGGCGAGGCAAGGCTAAGGCACGACAACGCAAGGCTAGGCAGTGCTCGGCAAGGCAAGGAAAGAGTAACGGAAGGAAAGAAAGGCAAGGGAAAGCAAGGGAAGGCAAGGGTAACGGAAGGAACGGCACGGTAAGGGGAAACAAGGCTAAGGCACGACAACGCAGGACTAGGCAATGCACGGCAAGGCAAAGAAAGCGTAACGCAAGGCAAGGCACGTTCAGGCGAGGAAAGGCTAATGCACGACAACGCAAGGCTAGGCAATGCACGGCTAGGCAAGGAAAGAGTAACGGAAGGAGAGGAAGGCAAGGCAAAGCAAGGCAAGGCAAGTGTAACAAAAGGCAAGGCACGGCAAGGGGAAACAAGGGTAAGGCACGGCAACGCACGGCTAGGCAATGCACGGCCAAGCAAGGAAAGGGTAACGCAAGGCAAGGCACGGTGAGGAAAGGCAAGGCTAATGCACGACAATGCAGGGCTAGGCAATGCACGGCAAGGTAAGGAAAGCATAACGCAAGGCAAGGCACGGTCAGGCGAGGCAAGGCTAATGCACGACAACGCAAGGCTAGGCAGTGCTCGGCAAGGCAAGGAAAGAGTAACGGAAGGAAAGAAAGGCAAGGGAAAGCAAGGGAAGGCAAGGGTAACGGAAGGAACGGCACGGTAAGGGGAAACAAGGCTAAGGCACGACAACGCAGGATTAGGCAATGCACGGCAAGGCAAGGAAAGGGTAACGCAAGGCAAGGCACGGTCAGGCGAGGCAAGGCTAAGGCAGGACAACGCAAGGCTAGGCAATGCACGGAAGGCAAGCAAAGAGTAACGGAAGGCAAGGAAGGCAAGGGAAGGCAAAGGTAAAGGAAGGAACGGCACGGTAAGCGGAAACAAGGCTAAGGCACGACAACTCAGGACTAGGCAATGCAAGGCAAGGCAAGGAAAGGGTAACGCAAGGCAAGGCACGGTCAGGCGAGTCAAGGCTAATGCACGACAACGCAAGGCTAGGCAATGCACGGCAAGGCAAGGAAAGAGTAACGCAAGGCAATGCACGGTCAGGCGAGGCAAGGCTAAGGCACGACAACGCAAGGCTAGGCAGTGCTCGGAAAGGCAAGGAAAGAGTAACGGAAGGAAAGAAAGGCAAGGGACAGCAAGGGAAGGCAAGGGTAACGGAAGGAACGGCACGGTAAGGGGAAACAAGGCTAAGGCACGACAACGCAGGATTAGGCAATGCACGGCAAGGCAAAGAAAGCGTAACGCAAGGCAAGGCACGTTCAGGAGAGGCAAGGCTAATGCACGACAACGCAAGGCTAGGCAATGCACGGCTAGGCAAGGAAAGAGTAACGGAAGGAGAGGAAGGCAAGGCAAAGCAAGGCAAGGCAAGTGTAACAAAAGGCAAGGCACGGCAAGGGGAAACAAGGGTAAGGCACGGCAACGCACGGCTAGGCAATGCACGGCCAAGCAAGGAAAGGGTAACGCAAGGCAAGGCACGGTGAGGAAAGGCAAGGCTAATGCACGACAATGCAGGGCTAGGCAAAGCACGGCAAGGTAAGGAAAGCATAACGCAAGGCAAGGCACGGTCAGGCGAGGCAAGGCTAATGCACGACAACGCAAGGCTAGGCAGTGCTCGGCAAGGCAAGGAAAGAGTAACGGAAGGAAAGAAAGGCAAGGGAAAGCAAGGGAAGGCAAGGGTAACGGAAGGAACGGCACGGTAAGGGGAAACAAGGCTAAGGCACGACAACGCAGGATTAGGCAATGCACGGCAAGGCAAGGAAAGGGTAACGCAAGGCAAGGCACGGTCAGGCGAGGCAAGGCTAAGGCAGGACAACGCAAGGCTAGGCAATGCACGGAAGGCAAGCAAAGAGTAACGGAAGGCAAGGAAGGCAAGGGAAGGCAAAGGTAAAGGAAGGAACGGCACGGTAAGCGGAAACAAGGCTAAGGCACGACAACTCAGGACTAGGCAATGCAAGGCAAGGCAAGGAAAGGGTAACGCAAGGCAAGGCACGGTCAGGCGAGGCAAGGCTAATGCACGACAACGCAAGGCTAGGCAATGCACGGCTAGGCAAGGAAAGAGTGACGGACGGAAAGGAAGGCAAGGCAAAGAAAGGCAAGGCAAGTGTAACGGAAGGAACGGCACAGCAAGGGGAAACAAGGCTAAGGCACGACAACGCACGGCTAGGCAGTGCACGGCTAGGCAAGGAAAGAGTAACGGAAGGAAAGAAAGGCAAGGGAAAGCAAGGGAAGGCAAGGCTAACGGAAGGAACGGCACGGTAAGGGGAAACAAGGCTAAGGCACGACAACGCAGGACTAGGCAATGCACGGCAAGGCAAAGAAAGGGTAACGCAAGGCAAGGCACGGTCAGGCGACGCAAGGCTAAGGCACGACAACGCAAGGCTAGGCAATGCACGGAAGGTAAGTAAAGAGTAACGGAAGGAAAGAAAGGCAAGGGAAAGCAAGGGAAGGCAAGGGTAACGGAAGGAACGGCACGGTAAGGGGAAACAAGGCTAAGGCACGACAACGCAGGACTAGTCAATGCACGGCAAGGCAAAGAAAGGGTAACGCAAGGCAAGGCACGGTCAGGCGAGGCAAGGCTAATGCACGACAACGCAAGGCTAGGCAATGCACGGCTAGGCAAGGAAAGAGTAACGGAAGGAGAGGAAGGCAAGGCAAAGCAAGGCAAGGCAAGTGTAACAAAAGGCAAGGCACGGCAAGGGGAAACAAGGGTAAGGCACGGCAACGCACGGCTAGGCAATGCACGGCCAAGCAAGGAAAGGGTAACGCAAGGCAAGGCACGGTGAGGCGAGCCAAGGCTAAGGCACGACAACGCAAGTCTAGGCAGTGCACGGCAAGGCAAGGAAAGCATAACGCAAGGCAAGGCACGGTCAGGCGAGGCAAGGCTAATGCACGACAACGCAAGGCTAGGCAGTGCTCGGCAAGGCAAGGAAAGAGTAACGGAAGGAAAGAAAGGCAACGGAAAGCAAGGGAAGGGAAGGGTAACGGAAGGAACGGCACGGTAAGGGGAAACATGGCTAAGGCACGACAACGCAGGATTAGGCAATGCACGGCAAGGCAAGGAAAGGGTAACGCAAGGCAAGGAACGGTCAGGCGAGGCAAGGCTAAGGCAGGACAACGCAAGGCTAGGCAATGCACGGAAGGCAAGCAAAGAGTAACGGAAGGCAAGGAAGGCAAGGGAAGGCAAAGGTAAAGGAAGGAACGGCACGGTAAGCGGAAACAAGGCTAAGGCACGACAACTCAGGACTAGGCAATGCACGGCAAGGGAAGGAAAGGGTAACGCAAGGCAATGCACGGTGAGGCAAGGGAAGGCTAATGCACGACAACGCTCGGCTAGGCAATGCACGGCAAGGCAAGGAAAGGGTCACGCAAGGCAAGGCACTGTCAGGCGAGCCAAGGCTAAGGCACGACAACGCAAGTCTAGGCAGTGCACGGCTAGGCAAGGAAAGAGTAACGGAAGGAAAGGAAGGCAAGGCAAAGTAAGGCAATGCAAGTGTAACGGAAGAAACGGCACAGCAAGGGGAAACAAGGCTAAGGCAAGACAACGCACGGCTAGGCAATGCACGGCAAGGGAAGGAAAGGGTAACGCAAGGCAAGGCACGGTCAGGCGAGGCAAGGCTAAAGCACGACAACGCAAGGCTAGGCAATGCACGGCTAGGCAAGGAAAGAGTAACGGAAGGAAAGGAAGGCAAAGCAAAGCAAGGCAAGGCAAGTGTAACAAAAGGCACGGCACGGCAAGGGGAAACAAGGGTAAGGCACGACAACGAAAGGCTAGGCAGTGCACGGCTAGGCAAGGAAAGTGTAACGGAAGGAAAGAAAGGCAAGGGAAAGCAAGGGAAGGCAAGGCTAACGGAAGGAACGGCACGGTACGGGGAAACAAGGCTAAGGCACGACAACGCAGGACTAGGCAATGCACGGCAAGGCAAAGAAAGGGTAACGCAAGGCAAGGCACGGTCAGGCGACGCAAGGCTAAGGCACGACAACGCAAGGCTAGGCAATGCACGGAAGGTAAGTAAAGAGTAACGGAAGGCAAGGAAGGCAAGGGAAAGCAAGGGTAGGCAAGGGCAACGGACGGAACGGCACGTTAAGGGGAAACAAGCCTAAGGCACGACAACGCAGGACTAGGCAATGCACGGCAAGGCAAGGAAAGGGTAACGCAAGGCAAGGCACGGTCAGGCGAGGCAACGCTAATGCACGAAAAAGCACGGCTAGGCAATGCACGGCAAGGCAAGGAAAGGGTAACGCAAGGCAAGGCACGGTCAGGCGAGGCAAGGCTAAGGCACGACAACGCAAGGCTAGGCAATGCACGGCAAGGCAAGGAAAGGGTAACGCAAGGCAATGCACGGTCAGGCGAGGCAAGGCTAAGGCACGACAACGCAAGGCTAGGCAATGCACGGCTAGGCAAGGAAAGAGTAACGGAAGTAGAGGAAGGCAAGGCAAAGCAAGGCAAGGCAAGTGTAATAAAAGGCAAGGCACGGCAAGGGGAAACAAGGGTAAGGCACGGCAACGCACGGCTAGGCAATGCACGGCCAAGCAAGGAAAGGGTAACGCAAGGCAAGGCACGGTGAGGAAAGGCAAGGCTAATGCACGACAATGCAGGGCTAGGCAATGCACGGCAAGGCAAGGAAAGCATAACGCAAGGCAAGGCACGGTCAGGCGAGGCAAGGCTAATGCACGACAACGCAAGGCTAGGCAGTTCTCGGCAAGGCAAGGAAAGAGTAACGGAAGGAAAGAAAGGCAACGAAAGCAAGGGAAGGCAAGGGTAACGGAAGGAACGGCACGGTAAGGGGAAACAAGGCTAAGGCACGACAACGCAGGACTAGGCAATGCACGGCAAGGCAAGGAAATGGTAACGCAAGGCAAGGCACGGTCAGGCGAGGCAAGGCTAAGGCAGGACAACGCAAGGGTAGGCAATGCACGGAAGGCAAGCAAAGAGTAACGGAAGGCAAGGAAGGCAAGGGAAGGCAAAGGTAAAGGAAGGAACGGCACGGTAAGCGGAAACAAGGCTAAGGCACGACAACGCACGGCTAGGCAGTGCCCGGGTAGGCAAGGAAAGGGAAGGAAAGGAAGGTAAGGCAAAGTAAGGCAAGGCACGTGTAACGGAAGAAACGGCACAGCAAGGGGAAACAAGGCTAAGGCAAGACAACGCACGGCTAGGCAATGCACGGCAAGGGAAGGAAAGGGTAACGCAAGGCAAGGCACGGTCAGGCGAGGCAAGGCTAATGCACGACAACGCAAGGCTAGGCAGTGCACAGCTAGGCAAGGAAAGAGTAACGGAAGGAAAGGAAGGCAAGGCAAAGAAAGGCAAGGCAAGTGTAACGGAAGGAACGGCACAGCAAGGGGAAACAAGGCTAAGGAACGACAAGGCACGGCTAGGCAGTGCACGGCTAGGCAAGGAAAGATTAAAGGAAGGAAAGAAAGGCAAGGGAAAGCAAGGGAAGGCAAGGCTTACGGAAGGAACGGCGCGGTACGGGGAAACAAGGCTAAGGCACGACAACGCAGGACTAGGCAATGCACGGCAAGGCAAAGAAAGGGTAACGCAAGGCAAGGCAGGGTCAGGCGACGCAAGGCTAAGGCACGACAACGCAAGGCTAGGCAATGCACGGAAGGTAAGTAAAGAGTAACGGAAGGCAAGGAAGGCAAGGGAAAGCAAGGGTAGGCAAGGGCAACGGACGGAACGGCACGTTAAGGGGAAACAAGCCTAAAGCACGACAACGCAGGACTAGGCAATGCACGGCAAGGCAAGGAAAGGGTAACGCAAGGCAAGGCACGGTCAGGCGAGGCAACGCTAATGCACGAAAAAGCACGGCTAGGCAATGCACGGCAAGGCAAGGAAAGGGTAACGCAAGGCAAGGCACGGTCAGGCGAGGCAAGGCTAATGCACGACAACGCAAGGCTAGGCAATGCACGGCAAGGCAAGGAAAGAGTAACGCAAGACAATGCACGGTCAGGCGAGGCAAGGCTAAGGCACGACAACGCAAGGCTAGGCAGTGCTCGGCAAGGCAAGGAAAGAGTAACGGAAGGAAAGAAAGGCAAGGGAAAGCAAGGGAAGGCAAGGGTAACGGAAGGAACGGCACGGTAAGGGGAAACAAGGCTAAGGCACGACAACGCAGGACTAGGCAATGCACGGCAAGGCAAAGAAAGCGTAACGCAAGGCAAGGCACGTTCAGGCGAGGAAAGGCTAATGCACGACAACGCAAGGCTAGGCAATGCACGGCTAGGCAAGGAAAGAGTAACGGAAGGAGAGGAAGGCAAGGCAAAGCAAGGCAAGGCAAGTGTAACAAAAGGCAAGGCACGGCAAGGGGAAACAAGGGTAAGGCACGGCAACGCACGGCTAGGCAATGCACGGCCAAGCAAGGAAAGGGTAACGCAAGGCAAGGCACGGTGAGGAAAGGCAAGGCTAATGCACGACAATGCAGGGCTAGGCAATGCACGGCAAGGTAAGGAAAGCATAACGCAAGGCAAGGCACGGTCAGGCGAGGCAAGGCTAATGCACGACAACGCAAGGCTAGGCAGTGCTCGGCAAGGCAAGGAAAGAGTAACGGAAGGAAAGAAAGGCAAGGGAAAGCAAGGGAAGGCAAGGGTAACGGAAGGAACGGCACGGTAAGGGGAAACAAGGCTAAGGCACGACAACGCAGGATTAGGCAATGCACGGCAAGGCAAGGAAAGGGTAACGCAAGGCAAGGCACGGTCAGGCGAGGCAAGGCTAAGGCAGGACAACGCAAGGCTAGGCAATGCACGGAAGGCAAGCAAATAGTAACGGAAGGCAAGGAAGGCAAGGGAAGGCAAAGGTAAAGGAAGGAACGGCAGGGTAAGCGGAAACAAGGCTAAGGCACGACAACTCAGGACTAGGCAATGCAAGGCAAGGCAAGGAAAGGGTAACGCAAGGCAAGGCACGGTCAGGCGAGGCAAGGCTAATGCACGACAACGCAAGGCTAGGCAATGCACGGCAAGGCAAGGAAAGAGTAACGCAAGGCAATGCACGGTCAGGCGAGGCAAGGCTAAGGCACGACAACGCAAGGCTAGGCAGTGCTCGGCAAGGAAAGGAAAGAGTAACGGAAGGAAAGAAAGGCAAGGGAAAGCAAGGGAAGGCAAGGGTAACGGAAGGAACGGCACGGTAAGGGGAAACAAGGCTAAGGCACGACAACGCAGGACTAGGCAATGCACGGCAAGGCAAAGAAAGCGTAACGCAAGGCAAGGCACGTTCAGGCGAGGCAAGGCTAATGCACGACAACGCAAGGCTAGGCAATGCACGGCTAGGCAAGGAAAGAGTAACGGAAGGAGAGGAAGGCAAGGCAAAGCAAGGCAAGGCAAGTGTAACAAAAGGCAAGGCACGGCAAGGGGAAACAAGGGTAAGGCACGGCAACGCACGGCTAGGCAATGCACGGCCAAGCAAGGAAAGGGTAACGCAAGGCAAGGCACGGTGAGGAAAGGGAAGGCTAATGCACGACAATGCAGGGCTAGGCAATGCACGGCAAGGTAAGGAAAGCATAACGCAAGGCAAGGCACGGTCAGGCGAGGCAACGCTAATGCACGACAACGCAAGGCTAGGCAGTGCTCGGCAAGGCAAGGAAAGAGTAACGGAAGGAAAGAAAGGCAAGGGAAAGCAAGGGAAGGCAAGGGTAACGGAAGGAACGGCACGGTAAGGGGAAACAAGGCTAAGGCACGACAACGCAGGATTAGGCAATGCACGGCAAGGCAAGGAAAGGGTAACGCAAGGCAAGGCACGGTCAGGCGAGGCAAGGCTAAGGCAGGACAACGCAAGGCTAGGCAATGCACGGAAGGCAAGCAAAGAGTAACGGAAGGCAAGGAAGGCAAGGGAAGGCAAAGGTAAAGGAAGGAACGGCACGGTAAGCGGAAACAAGGCTAAGGCACGACAACTCAGGACTAGGCAATGCAAGGCAAGGCAAGGAAAGGGTAACGCAAGGCAAGGCACGGTCAGGCGAGGCAAGGCTAATGCACGACAACGCAAGGCTAGGCAATGCACGGCTAGGCAAGGAAAGAGTAACGGACGGAAAGGAAGGCAAGGCAAAGAAAGGCAAGGCAAGTGTAACGGAAGGAACGGCACAGCAAGGGGAAACAAGGCTAAGGCACGACAACGCACGGCTAGGCAGTGCACGGCTAGGCAAGGAAAGAGTAACGGAAGGAAAGAAAGGCAAGGGAAAGCAAGGGAAGGCAAGGCTAACGGAAGGAACGGTACGGTACGGGGAAACAAGGCTAAGGCACGACAACGCAGGACTAGGCAATGCACGGCAAGGCAAAGAAAGGGTAACGCAAGGCAAGGCACGGTCAGGCGACGCAAGTCTAAGGCACGACAACGCAAGGCTAGGCAATGCACGGAAGGTAAGTAAAGAGTAACGGAAGGAAAGAAAGGCAAGGGAAAGCAAGAGAAGGCAAGGGTAACGGAAGGAACGGCACGGTAAGGGGAAACAAGGCTAAGGCACGACAACGCAGGACTAGGCAATGCACGGCAAGGCAAAGAAAGGGTAACGCAAGGCAAGGCACGGTCAGGCGAGGCAAGGCTAATGCACGACAACGCAAGGCTAGGCAATGCACGGCTAGGCAAGGAAAGAGTAACGGAAGGAAAGAAAGGGAAGGGAAAGCAAGGGAAGGCAAGGGTAACGGAAGGAACGGCACGGTAAGGGGAAACAAGGCTAAGGCACGACAACGCAGGACTAGGCAATGCACGGCAAGGCAAAGAAAGGGTAACGCAATGCAAGGCACGGTCAGGCGAGGCAAGGCTAATGCACGACAACGCAAGGCTAGGCAATGCACGGCTAGGCAAGGAAAGAGTAACGGAAGGAGAGGAAGGCAAGGCAAAGCAAGGCAAGGCAAGTGTAACAAAAGGCAAGGCACGGCAAGGGGAAACAAGGGTAAGGCACGGCAACGCACGGCTACGCAATGCACGGCCAAGCAAGGAAAGGGTAACGCAAGGCAAGGTACGGTCAGGCGAGCCAAGGCTAAGGCACGACAACGCAAGTCTAGGCAGTGCACGGCTAGGCAAGGAAAGAGTAACGGAGGGAAAGGAAGGCAAGGCAAAGTAAGGCAAGGCAAGTGTAACGGAAGAAACGGCACAGCAAGGGGAAACAAGGCTAAGGCAAGACAACGCACGGCTAGGCAATGCACGGCAAGGGAAGGAAAGGGTAACGCAAGGCAAGGCACGGTCAGGCGAGGCAAGGCTAATGCACGACAACGCAAGGCTAGGCAATTCACGGCTAGGCAAGGAAAGAGTAACGGAAGGAAAGGAAGGCAAAGCAAAGCAAGGCAAGGCAAGTGCAACAAAAGGCACGGCACGGCAAGGGGAAACAAGGGTAAGGCAGGACAACGCAAGGCTAGGCAGTGCACGGCAAGGCAAGGAAAGGGTAACGCAAGGCAAGGTACGGTGAGGCAAGGGAAGGCTAATGCACGACAACGCAAGGCTAAGCAGTGCACGGCTAGGCAAGGAAAGAGTAACGGAAGGAAAGGAAGGCAAGGCAAAGAAAGGCAAGGCAAGTGTAACGGAAGGAACGGCACAGCAAGGGGAAACAAGGCTAAGGCACGACAACGCACGGCTAGGCAGTGCACGGCTAGGCAAGGAAAGAGTAACGGAAGGAAAGAAAGGCAAGGGAAAGAAAGGGAAGGCAAGGCTAACGGAAGGAACGGCACGGTACGGGGAAACAAGGCTAAGGCACGACAACGCAGGACTAGGCAATGCACGGCAAGGCAAAGAAAGGGTAAAGCAAGGCAAGGCACGGTCAGGCGACGCAAGGCTAAGGCACGACAACGCAAGGCTAGGCAATGCACGGAAGGTAAGTAAAGAGTAACGGAAGGCAAGGAAGGCAAGGGAAAGCAAGGGTAGGCAAGGGCAACGGACGGAACGGCACGTTAAGGGGAAACAAGCCTAAGGCACGACAACGCAGGACTAGGCAATGCACGGCAAGGCAAGGAAAGGGTAACGCAAGGCAAGGCACGGTCAGGCGAGGCAACGCTAATGCACGAAAAAGCACGGCTAGGCAATGCACGGCAAGGCAAGGAAAGGGTAACGCAAGGCAAGGCACGGTCAGGCGAGGCAAGGCTAATGCACGACAACGCAAGGCTAGGCAATGCACGGCAAGGCAAGGAAAGAGTAACGCAAGGCAATGCACGGTCAGGCGAGGCAAGGCTAAGGCACGACAACGCAAGGCTAGGCAATGCACGGCTAGGCAAGGAAAGAGTAACGGAAGGAGAGGAAGGCAAGGCAAAGCAAGGCAAGGCAAGTGTAACAAAAGGCAAGGCACGGCAAGGGGAAACAAGGGTAAGGCACGGCAACGCACGGCTAGGCAATGCACGGCCAAGCAATGAAAGCGTAACGCAAGGCAAGGCACGGTGAGGAAAGGCAAGGCTAATGCACGACAATGCAGGGCTAGGCAATGCACGGCAAGGCAAGGAAAGGGAAGGAAAGGAAGGCAAGGCAAAGTAAGGCAAGGCACGTGTAACGGAAGAAACGGCACAGCAAGGGGAAACAAGGCTAAGGCAAGACAACGCACGGCTAGGCAATGCACGGCAAGGGAAGGATAGGGTAACGCAAGGCAAGGCACGGTCAGGCGAGGCAAGGCTAATGCACGACAACGCAAGGCTAGGCAATGCACGGCTAGGCAAGGAAAGAGTAACGGAAGGAAAGGAAGGCAAAGCATTGCAAGGCAAGGCAAGTGTAACAAAAGGCACGGCACGGCAAGGGGAAACAAGGGTAAGGCACGACAACGCAAGGCTAGGCAGTGCACGGCAAGGCAAGGAAAGGGTAACGCAAGGCAAAGTACGGTGAGGCAAGGGAAGGCTAATGCACGACAACGCAAGGCTAGGCAGTGCACAGCTAGGCAAGGAAAGAGTAACGGAAGGAAAGGAAGGCAAGGCAAAGAAAGGCAAGGCAAGTGTAACGGAAGGAACGGCACAGCAAGGGGAAACAAGGCTAAGGCACGACAACGCACGGCTAGGCAGTGCACGGCTAGGCAAGGAAAGAGTAACGGAAGGAAAGAAAGGCAAGGGAAAGCAAGGGAAGGCAAGGCTAACGGAAGGAACGGCACGGTACGGGGAAACAAGGCTAAGGCACGACAACGCAGGACTAGGCAATGCACGGCAAGGCAAGGAAAGGGTAACGCAAGGCAAGGCACGGTTAGGCGAGGCAAGGCTAAGGCAGGACAACGCAAGGCTAGGCAATGCACGGAAGGCAAGCAAAGAGTAACGGAAGGCAAGGAAGGCAAGGGAAGGCAAAGGTAAAGGAAGGAACGGCACGGTAAGCGGAAACAAGGCTAAGGCACGACAACGCACGGCTAGGCAGTGCACGGCTAGGCAAGGAAAGGGAAGGAAAGGAAGGCAAGGCAAAGTAAGGCAAGGCACGTGTAACGGAACAAACGGCACAGCAAGGGGAAACAAGGCTAAGGCAAGACAACGCACGGCTAGGCAATGCACGGCAAGGGAAGGAAAGGGTAACGCAAGGCAAGGCATGGTCAGGCGAGGCAAGGCTAATGCACGACAACGCAAGGCTAGGCAATGCACGGCTAGGCAAGGAAAGAGTAACGGAAGGAAAGGAAGGCAAAGCAATGCAAGGCAAGGCAAGTGTAACAAAAGGCACGGCACGGCAAGGGGAAACAAGGGTAAGGCACGACAACGCAAGGCTAGGCAGTGCACGGCAAGGCAAGGAAAGGGTAACGCAAGGCAAAGTACGGTGAGGCAAGGGAAGGCTAATGCACGACAACGCAAGGCTAGGCAGTGCACAGCTAGGCAAGGAAAGAGTAACGGAAGGAAAGGAAGGCAAGGCAAAGAAAGGCAAGGCAAGTTTAACGGAAGGAACGGCACAGCAAGGGGAAACAAGGCTAAGGCACGACAACGCACGGCTAGGCAGTGCACGGCTAGGCAAGGAAAGAGTAACGGAAGGAAAGAAAGGCAAGGGAAAGCAAGGGAAGGCAAGGCTAACGGAAGGAACGGCACGGTACGGGGAAACAAGGCTAAGGCACGACAACGCAGGACTAGGCAATGCACGCAAGGCAAAGAAAGGGTAACGCAAGGCAAGGCACGGTCAGGCGACGCAAGGCTAAGGCACGACAACGCAAGGCTAGGCAATGCACGGAAGGTAAGTAAAGAGTAACGGAAGGCAAGGAAGGCAAGGGAAAGCAAGGGAAGGCAAGGGCAACGGACGGAACGGCACGTTAAGGGGAAACAAGCCTAAGGCACGACAACGCAGGACTAGGCAATGCACGGCAAGGCAAGGAAAGGGTAACGCAAGGCAAGGCACGGTCAGGCGAGGCAACGCTAATGCACGAAAAAGCACGGCTAGGCAATGCACGGCAAGGCAAGGAAAGGGTAACGCAAGGCAAGGCACGGTCAGGCGAGGCAAGGCTAATGCACGACAACGCAAGGCTAGGCAATGCACGGCAAGGCAAGGAAAGGGTAACGCAAGGCAATGCACGGCTAGGCAAGGAAAGAGTAACGGAAGTAGAGGAAGGCAAGGCAAAGCAAGGCAAGGCAAGTGTAATAAAAGGCAAGGCACGGCAAGGGGAAACAAGGGTAAGGCACGGCAACGCACGGCTAGGCAATGCACGGCCAAGCAAGGAAAGGGTAACGCAAGGCAAGGCACGGTGAGGAAAGGCAAGGCTAATGCACGACAATGCAGGGCTAGGCAATGCACGGCAAGGCAAGGAAAACATAACGCAAAGCAAGACACGGTCAGGCGAGGCAAGGCTAATGCACGACAACACAAGGCTAGGCAGTGCTCGGCAAGGCAAGGAAAGAGTAAGGGAAGGAAAGAAAGGCAAGGGAAAGCAAGGGAAGGCAAGGGTAACGGAAGGAACGGCACGGTAAGGGGAAACAAGGCTAAGGCACGACAACGCAGGATTAGGCAATGCACGGCAAGGCAAGGAAAGGGTAACGCAAGGCAAGGCACGGTCAGGCGAGGCAAGGCTAAGGCAGGACAACGCAAGGCTAGGCAATGCACGGAAGGCAAGCAAAGAGTAACGGAAGGCAAGGAAGGCAAGGGAAGGCAAAGGTAAAGGAAGGAACGGCACGGTAAGCGGAAACAAGGCTAAGGCACGACAACTCAGGACTAGGCAATGCAAGGCAAGGAAAGGAAAGGGTAACGCAAGGCAAGGCACGGTCAGGCGAGGCAACGCTAATGCACGAAAAAGCACGGCTAGGCAATGCACGGCAAGGCAAGGAAAGGGTAACGCAAGGCAAGGCACGGTCAGGCGAGGCAAGGCTAATGCACGACAACGCAAGGCTAGGCAATGCACGGCAAGGCAAGGAAAGAGTAACGCAAGGCAATGCACGGTCAGGCGAGGCAAGGCTAAGGCACGACAACGCAAGGCTAGGCAATGCACGGCTAGGCAAGGAAAGAGTAACGGAAGGAGAGGAAGGCAAGGGAAGGCAAAGGTAAAGGAAGGAACGGCACGGTAAGCGGAAACAAGGCTAAGGCACGACAACGCACGGCTAGGCAGTGCCCGGCTAGGCAAGGAAAGGGAAGGAAAGGAAGGCAAGGCAAAGTAAGGCAAGGCACGTGTAACGGAAGAAACGGCACAGCAAGGGGAAACAAGGCTAAGGCAAGACAACGCACGGCTAGGCAATGCACGGCAAGGGAAGGAAAGGGTAACGCAAGGCAAGGCACGGTCAGGCGAGGCAAGGCTAATGCACGACAACGCAAGGCTAGGCAATGCACGGCTAGGCAAGGAAAGAGTAACGGAAGGAAAGGAAGGCAAAGTAATGCAAGGCAAGGCAAGTGTAACAAAAGGCACGGCACGGCAAGGGGAAACAAGGGTAAGGCACGACAACGCAAGGCTAGGCAGTGCACGGCAAGGCAAGGAAAGGGTAACGCAAGGCAAGGCACGGTCAGGCGAGGCAACGCTAATGCACGAAAAAGCACGGCTAGGCAATGCACGGCAAGGCAATGAAAGGGTAACGCAAGGCAAGGCACGGTCAGGCGAGGCAAGGCTAATGCACGACAACGCAAGGCTAGGCAATGCACGGCAAGGCAAGGAAAGAGTAACGCAAGGCAATGCACGGTCAGGCGAGGCAACGCTAATGCACGAAAAAGCACGGCTAGGCAATGCACGGCAAGGCAAGGAAAGGGTAACGCAAGGCAAGGCACGGTCAGGCGAGGCAAGGCTAATGCACGACAACGCAAGGCTAGGCAATGCACGGCAAGGCAAGGAAAGAGTAACGCAAGGCAATGCACGGTCAGGCGAGGCAAGGCGAAGGCACGACAACGCAAGGCTAGGCAGTGCTCGGCAAGGCAAGGAAAGAGTAACGGAAGGAAAGAAAGGCAAGGGAAAGCAAGGGAAGGCAAGGGTAACGGAAGGAACGGCACGGTAAGGGGAAACAAGGCTAAGGCACGACAACGCAGGACTAGGCAATGCACGGCAAGGCAAAGAAAGCGTAACGCAAGGCAAGGCACGTTCAGGCGAGGAAAGGCTAATGCACGACAACGCAAGGCTAGGCAATGCACGGCTAGGCAAGGAAAGAGTAACGGAAGGAGAGGAAGGCAAGGCAAAGCAAGGCAAGGCAAGTGTAACAAAAGGCAAGGCACGGCAAGGGGAAACAAGGGTAAGGCACGGCAACGCACGGCTAGGCAATGCACGGCCAAGCAAGGAGAGGGTAACGCAAGGCAAGGCACGGTGAGGAAAGGCAAGGCTAATGCACGACAATGCAGGGCTAGGCAATGCACGGCAAGGTAAGGAAAGCATAACGCAAGGCAAGGCACGGTCAGGCGAGGCAAGGCTAATGCACGACAACGCAAGGCTAGGCAGTGCTCGGCAAGGCAAGGAAAGAGTAACGGAAGGAAAGAAAGGCAAGGGAAAGCAAGGGAAGGCAAGGGTAACGGAAGGAACGGCACGGTAAGGGGAAACAAGGCTAAGGCACGACAACGCAGGATTAGGCAATGCACGGCAAGGCAAGGAAAGGGTAACGCAAGGCAAGGCACGGTCAGGCGAGGCAAGGCTAAGGCAGGACAACGCAAGGCTAGGCAATGCACGGAAGGCAAGCAAAGAGTAACGGAAGGCAAGGAAGGCAAGGGAAGGCAAAGGTAAAGGAAGGAACGGCACGGTAAGCGGAAACAAGGCTAAGGCACGACAACTCAGGACTAGGCAATGCAAGGCAAGGCAAGGAAAGGGTAACGCAAGGCAAGGCACGGTCAGGCGAGTCAAGGCTAATGCACGACAACGCAAGGCTAGGCAATGCACGGCAAGGCAAGGAAAGAGTAACGCAAGGCAATGCACGGTCAGGCGAGGCAAGGCTAAGGCACGACAACGCAAGGCTAGGCAGTGCTCGGAAAGGCAAGGAAAGAGTAACGGAAGGAAAGAAAGGCAAGGGACAGCAAGGGAAGGCAAGGGTAACGGAAGGAACGGCACGGTAAGGGGAAACAAGGCTAAGGCACGACAACGCAGGATTAGGCAATGCACGGCAAGGCAAAGAAAGCGTAACGCAAGGCAAGGCACGTTCAGGAGAGGCAAGGCTAATGCACGACAACGCAAGGCTAGGCAATGCACGGCTAGGCAAGGAAAGAGTAACGGAAGGAGAGGAAGGCAAGGCAAAGCAAGGCAAGGCAAGTGTAACAAAAGGCAAGGCACGGCAAGGGGAAACAAGGGTAAGGCACGGCAACGCACGGCTAGGCAATGCACGGCCAAGCAAGGAAAGGGTAACGCAAGGCAAGGCACGGTGAGGAAAGGCAAGGCTAATGCACGACAATGCAGGGCTAGGCAAAGCACGGCAAGGTAAGGAAAGCATAACGCAAGGCAAGGCACGGTCAGGCGAGGCAAGGCTAATGCACGACAACGCAAGGCTAGGCAGTGCTCGGCAAGGCAAGGAAAGAGTAACGGAAGGAAAGAAAGGCAAGGGAAAGCAAGGGAAGGCAAGGGTAACGGAAGGAACGGCACGGTAAGGGGAAACAAGGCTAAGGCACGACAACGCAGGATTAGGCAATGCACGGCAAGGCAAGGAAAGGGTAACGCAAGGCAAGGCACGGTCAGGCGAGGCAAGGCTAAGGCAGGACAACGCAAGGCTAGGCAATGCACGGAAGGCAAGCAAAGAGTAACGGAAGGCAAGGAAGGCAAGGGAAGGCAAAGGTAAAGGAAGGAACGGCACGGTAAGCGGAAACAAGGCTAAGGCACGACAACTCAGGACTAGGCAATGCAAGGCAAGGCAAGGAAAGGGTAACGCAAGGCAAGGCACGGTCAGGCGAGGCAAGGCTAATGCACGACAACGCAAGGCTAGGCAATGCACGGCTAGGCAAGGAAAGAGTGACGGACGGAAAGGAAGGCAAGGCAAAGAAAGGCAAGGCAAGTGTAACGGAAGGAACGGCACAGCAAGGGGAAACAAGGCTAAGGCACGACAACGCACGGCTAGGCAGTGCACGGCTAGGCAAGGAAAGAGTAACGGAAGGAAAGAAAGGCAAGGGAAAGCAAGGGAAGGCAAGGCTAACGGAAGGAACGGCACGGTAAGGGGAAACAAGGCTAAGGCACGACAACGCAGGACTAGGCAATGCACGGCAAGGCAAAGAAAGGGTAACGCAAGGCAAGGCACGGTCAGGCGACGCAAGGCTAAGGCACGACAACGCAAGGCTAGGCAATGCACGGAAGGTAAGTAAAGAGTAACGGAAGGAAAGAAAGGCAAGGGAAAGCAAGGGAAGGCAAGGGTAACGGAAGGAACGGCACGGTAAGGGGAAACAAGGCTAAGGCACGACAACGCAGGACTAGGCAATGCACGGCAAGGCAAAGAAAGGGTAACGCAAGGCAAGGCACGGTCAGGCGAGGCAAGGCTAATGCACGACAACGCAAGGCTAGGCAATGCACGGCTAGGCAAGGAAAGAGTAACGGAAGGAGAGGAAGGCAAGGCAAAGCAAGGCAAGGCAAGTGTAACAAAAGGCAAGGCACGTCAAGGGGAAACAAGGGTAAGGCACGGCAACGCACGGCTAGGCAATGCACGGCCAAGCAAGGAAAGGGTAACGCAAGGCAAGGCACGGTGAGGCGAGCCAAGGCTAAGGCACGACAACGCAAGTCTAGGCAGTGCACGGCAAGGCAAGGAAAGCATAACGCAAGGCAAGGCACGGTCAGGCGAGGCAAGGCTAATGCACGACAACGCAAGGCTAGGCAGTGCTCGGCAAGGCAAGGAAAGAGTAACGGAAGGAAAGAAAGGCAACGGAAAGCAAGGGAAGGGAAGGGTAACGGAAGGAACGGCACGGTAAGGGGAAACAAGGCTAAGGCACGACAACGCAGGATTAGGCAATGCAAGGCAAGGCAAGGAAAGGGTAACGCAAGGCAAGGAACGGTCAGGCGAGGCAAGGCTAAGGCAGGACAACGCAAGGCTAGGCAATGCACGGAAGGCAAGCAAAGAGTAACGGAAGGCAAGGAAGGCAAGGGAAGGCAAAGGTAAAGGAAGGAACGGCACGGTAAGCGGAAACAAGGCTAAGGCACGACAACTCAGGACTAGGCAATGCACGGCAAGGCAAAGAAAGCGTAACGCAAGGCAAGGCACGGTCAGGCGAGGCAAGGCTAATGCACGAAAACGCAAGGCTAGGCAATGCACGGCAAGGCAAGGAAAGGGTAACGCAAGGCAAGGCACGGTCAGGCGAGGCAAGGCTAAGGCACGACAACGCAAGGCTAGGCAATGCACGGAAGGCAAGCAAAGAGTAACGGAAGGCAATGCACGGAAGGCAAGCAAAGAGACGGAAGGCAAGGGAAGGCAAAGGTAAAGGAAGGAACGGCACGGTAAGCGGAAACAAGGCTAAGGCACGACAACGCACGGCTAGGCAGTGCCCGGGTAGGCAAGGAAAGGGAAGGAAAGGAAGGTAAGGCAAAGTAAGGCAAGGCACGTGTAACGGAAGAAACGGCACAGCAAGGGGAAACAAGGCTAAGGCAAGACAACGCACGGCTAGGCAATGCACGGCAAGGGAAGGAAAGGGTAACGCAAGGCAAGGCACGGTCAGGCGAGGCAAGGCTAATGCACGACAACGCAAGGCTAGGCAGTGCACAGCTAGGCAAGGAAAGAGTAACGGAAGGAAAGGAAGGCAAGGCAAAGAAAGGCAAGGCAAGTGTAACGGAAGGAACGGCACAGCAAGGGGAAACAAGGCTAAGGAACGACAAGGCACGGCTAGGCAGTGCACGGCTAGGCAAGGAAAGATTAAAGGAAGGAAAGAAAGGCAAGGGAAAGCAAGGGAAGGCAAGGCTTACGGAAGGAACGGCGCGGTACGGGGAAACAAGGCTAAGGCACGACAACGCAGGACTAGGCAATGCACGGCAAGGCAAAGAAAGGGTAACGCAAGGCAAGGCAGGGTCAGGCGACGCAAGGCTAAGGCACGACAACGCAAGGCTAGGCAATGCACGGAAGGTAAGTAAAGAGTAACGGAAGGCAAGGAAGGCAAGGGAAAGCAAGGGTAGGCAAGGGCAACGGACGGAACGGCACGTTAAGGGGAAACAAGCCTAAAGCACGACAACGCAGGACTAGGCAATGCACGGCAAGGCAAGGAAAGGGTAACGCAAGGCAAGGCACGGTCAGGCGAGGCAACGCTAATGCACGAAAAAGCACGGCTAGGCAATGCACGGCAAGGCAAGGAAAGGGTAACGCAAGGCAAGGCACGGTCAGGCGAGGCAAGGCTAATGCACGACAACGCAAGGCTAGGCAATGCACGGCAAGGCAAGGAAAGAGTAACGCAAGACAATGCACGGTCAGGCGAGGCAAGGCTAAGGCACGACAACGCAAGGCTAGGCAGTGCTCGGCAAGGCAAGGAAAGAGTAACGGAAGGAAAGAAAGGCAAGGGAAAGCAAGGGAAGGCAAGGGTAACGGAAGGAACGGCACGGTAAGGGGAAACAAGGCTAAGGCACGACAACGCAGGACTAGGCAATGCACGGCAAGGCAAAGAAAGCGTAACGCAAGGCAAGGCACGTTCAGGCGAGGAAAGGCTAATGCACGACAACGCAAGGCTAGGCAATGCACGGCTAGGCAAGGAAAGAGTAACGGAAGGAGAGGAAGGCAAGGCAAAGCAAGGCAAGGTAAGTGTAACAAAAGGCAAGGCACGGCAAGGGGAAACAAGGGTAAGGCACGGCAACGCACGGCTAGGCAATGCACGGCCAAGCAAGGAAAGGGTAACGCAAGGCAAGGCACGGTGAGGAAAGGCAAGGCTAATGCACGACAATGCAGGGCTAGGCAATGCACGGCAAGGTAAGGAAAGCATAACGCAAGGCAAGGCACGGTCAGGCGAGGCAAGGCTAATGCACGACAACGCAAGGCTAGGCAGTGCTCGGCAAGGCAAGGAAAGAGTAACGGAAGGAAAGAAAGGCAAGGGAAAGCAAGGGAAGGCAAGGGTAACGGAAGGAACGGCACGGTAAGGGGAAACAAGGCTAAGGCACGACAACGCAGGATTAGGCAATGCACGGCAAGGCAAGGAAAGGGTAACGCAAGGCAAGGCACGGTCAGGCGAGGCAAGGCTAAGGCAGGACAACGCAAGGCTAGGCAATGCACGGAAGGCAAGCAAAGAGTAACGGAAGGCAAGGAAAGTAAGGGAAGGCAAAGGTAAAGGAAGGAACGGCAGGGTAAGCGGAAACAAGGCTAAGGCACGACAACTCAGGACTAGGCAATGCAAGGCAAGGCAAGGAAAGGGTAACGCAAGGCAAGGCACGGTCAGGCGAGGCAAGGCTAATGCACGACAACGCAAGGCTAGGCAATGCACGGCAAGGCAAGGAAAGAGTAACGCAAGGCAATGCACGGTCAGGCGAGGCAAGGCTAAGGCACGACAACGCAAGGCTAGGCAGTGCTCGGCAAGGAAAGGAAAGAGTAACGGAAGGAAAGAAAGGCAAGGGAAAGCAAGGGAAGGCAAGGGTAACGGAAGGAACGGCACGGTAAGGGGAAACAAGGCTAAGGCACGACAACGCAGGACTAGGCAATGCACGGCAAGGCAAAGAAAGCGTAACGCAAGGCAAGGCACGTTCAGGCGAGGCAAGGCTAATGCACGACAACGCAAGGCTAGGCAATGCACGGCTAGGCAAGGAAAGAGTAACGGAAGGAGAGGAAGGCAAGGCCAAGCAAGGCAAGGCAAGTGTAACAAAAGGCAAGGCACGGCAAGGGGAAACAAGGGTAAGGCACGGCAACGCACGGCTAGGCAATGCACGGCCAAGCAAGGAAAGGGTAACGCAAGGCAAGGCACGGTGAGGAAAGGGAAGGCTAATGCACGACAATGCAGGGCTAGGCAATGCACGGCAAGGTAAGGAAAGCATAACGCAAGGCAAGGCACGGTCAGGCGAGGCAAGGCTAATGCACGACAACGCAAGGCTAGGCAGTGCTCGGCAAGGCAAGGAAAGAGTAACGGAAGGAAAGAAAGGCAAGGGAAAGCAAGGGAAGGCAAGGGTAACGGAAGGAACGGCACGGTAAGGGGAAACAAGGCTAAGGCACGACAACGCAGGATTAGGCAATGCACGGCAAGGCAAGGAAAGGGTAACGCAAGGCAAGGCACGGTCAGGCGAGGCAAGGCTAAGGCAGGACAACGCAAGGCTAGGCAATGCACGGAAGGCAAGCAAAGAGTAACGGAAGGCAAGGAAGGCAAGGGAAGGCAAAGGTAAAGGAAGGAACGGCACGGTAAGCGGAAACAAGGCTAAGGCACGACAACTCAGGACTAGGCAATGCAAGGCAAGGCAAGGAAAGGGTAACGCAAGGCAAGGCACGGTCAGGCGAGGCAAGGCTAATGCACGACAACGCAAGGCTAGGCAATGCACGGCTAGGCAAGGAAAGAGTAACGGACGGAAAGGAAGGCAAGGCAAAGAAAGGCAAGGCAAGTGTAACGGAAGGAACGGCACAGCAAGGGGAAACAAGGCTAAGGCACGACAACGCACGGCTAGGCAGTGCACGGCTAGGCAAGGAAAGAGTAACGGAAGGAAAGAAAGGCAAGGGAAAGCAAGGGAAGGCAAGGCTAACGGAAGGAACGGTACGGTACGGGGAAACAAGGCTAAGGCACGACAACGCAGGACTAGGCAATGCACGGCAAGGCAAAGAAAGGGTAACGCAAGGCAAGGCACGGTCAGGCGACGCAAGTCTAAGGCACGACAACGCAAGGCTAGGCAATGCACGGAAGGTAAGTAAAGAGTAACGGAAGGAAAGAAAGGCAAGGGAAAGCAAGAGAAGGCAAGGGTAACGGAAGGAACGGCACGGTAAGGGGAAACAAGGCTAAGGCACGACAACGCAGGACTAGGCAATGCACGGCAAGGCAAAGAAAGGGTAACGCAAGGCAAGGCACGGTCAGGCGAGGCAAGGCTAATGCACGACAACGCAAGGCTAGGCAATGCACGGCTAGGCAAGGAAAGAGTAACGGAAGGAGAGGAAGGCAAGGCAAAGCAAGGCAAGGCAAGTGTAACAAAAGGCAAGGCACGGCAAGGGGAAACAAGGGTAAGGCACGGCAACGCACGGCTAGGCAATGCACGGCCAAGCAAGGAAAGGGTAACGCAAGGCAAGGCACGGTGAGGCGAGCCAAGGCTAAGGCACGACAACGCAAGTCTAGGCAGTGCACGGCAAGGCAAGGAAAGCATAACGCAAGGCAAGGCACGGTCAGGCGAGGCAAGGCTAATGCACGACAACGCAAGGCTAGGCAGTGCTCGGCAAGGCAAGGAAAGAGTAACGGAAGGAAAGAAAGGCAACGGAAAGCAAGGGAAGGGAAGGGTAACGGAAGGAACGGCACGGTAAGGGGAAACAAGACTAAGGCACGACAACGCAGGATTAGGCAATGCACGGCAAGGCAAGGAAAGGGTAACACAAGGCAAGGAACGGTCAGGCGAGGCAAGGCTAAGGCAGGACAACGCAAGGCTAGGCAACGCACGGAAGGCAAGCAAAGAGTAACGGAAGGCAAGGAAGGCAAGGGAAGGCAAAGGTAAAGGAAGGAACGGCACGGTAAGCGGAAACAAGGCTAAGGCACGACAACTCAGGACTAGGCAATGCACGGCAAGGGAAGGAAAGGGTAACGCAAGGCAATGCACGGTGACGCAAGGGAAGGCTAATGCACGACAACGCTCGGCTAGGCAATGCACGGCAAGGCAAGGAAAGGGTCACGCAAGGCAAGGCACTGTCAGGCGAGCCAAGGCTAAGGCACGACAACGCAAGTCTAGGCAGTGCACGGCTAGGCATGGAAAGAGTAACGGAAGGAAAGGAAGGCAAGGCAAAGTAAGGCAAGGCAAGTGTAACGGAAGAAACGGCACAGCAAGGGGAAACAAGGCTAAGGCAAGACAACGCACGGCTAGGCAATGCACGGCAAGGGAAGGAAAGGGTAACGCAAGGCAAGGCACGGTCAGGCGAGGCAAGGCTAATGCACGACAACGCAAGGCTAGGCAATGCACGGCTAGGCAAGGAAAGAGTAACGGAAGGAAAGGAAGGCAAAGCAAAGCAAGGCAAGGCAAGTGTAACAAAAGGCACGGCACGGCAAGGGGAAACAAGGGTAAGGCACGACAACGAAAGGCTAGGCAGTGCACGGCTAGGCAAGGAAAGAGTAACGGAAGGAAAGAAAGGCAAGGGAAAGCAAGGGAAGGCAAGGCTAACGGAAGGAACGGCACGGTACGGGGAAACAAGGCTAAGGCACGACAACGCAGGACTAGGCAATGCACGGCAAGGCAAAGAAAGGGTAACGCAAGGCAAGGCACGGTCAGGCGACGCAAGGCTAAGGCACGACAACGCAAGGCTAGGCAATGCACGGAAGGTAAGTAAAGAGTAACGGAAGGCAAGGAAGGCAAGGGAAAGCAAGGGTAGGCAAGGGCAACGGACGGAACGGCACGTTAAGGGGAAACAAGCCTAAGGCACGACAACGCAGGACTAGGCAATGCACGGCAAGGCAAGGAAAGGGTAACGCAAGGCAAGGCACGGTCAGGCGAGGCAACGCTAATGCACGAAAAAGCACGGCTAGGCAATGCACGGCAAGGCAAGGAAAGGGTAACGCAAGGCAAGGCACGGTCAGGCGAGGCAAGGCTAATGCACGACAACGCAAGGCTAGGCAATGCACGGCAAGGCAAGGAAAGGGTAACGCAAGGCAATGCACGGTGAGGAAAGGCAAGGCTAATGCACGACAATGCAGGGCTAGGCAATGCACGGCAAGGAAAGGAAAGAGTAACGGAAGGAAAGAAAGGCAAGGGAAAGCAAGGGAAGGCAAGGGTAACGGAAGGAACGGCACGGTAAGGGGAAACAAGGCTAAGGCACGACAACGCAGGACTAGGCAATGCACGGCAAGGCAAAGAAAGCGTAACGCAAGGCAAGGCACGTTCAGGCGAGGCAAGGCTAATGCACGACAACGCAAGGCTAGGCAATGCACGGCTAGGCAAGGAAAGAGTAACGGAAGGAGAGGAAGGCAAGGCAAAGCAAGGCAAGGCAAGTGTAACAAAAGGCAAGGCACGGCAAGGGGAAACAAGGGTAAGGCACGGCAACGCACGGCTAGGCAATGCACGGCCAAGCAAGGAAAGGGTAACGCAAGGCAAGGCACGGTGAGGAAAGGCAAGGCTAATGCACGACAATGCAGGGCTAGGCAATGCACGGCAAGGTAAGGAAAGCATAACGCAAGGCAAGGCACGGTCAGGCGAGGCAACGCTAATGCACGACAACGCAAGGCTAGGCAGTGCTCGGCAAGGCAAGGAAAGAGTAACGGAAGGAAAGAAAGGCAAGGGAAAGCAAGGGAAGGCAAGGGTAACGGAAGGAACGGCACGGTAAGGGGAAACAAGGCTAAGGCACGACAACGCAGGATTAGGCAATGCACGGCAAGGCAAGGAAAGGGTAACGCAAGGCAAGGCACGGTCAGGCGAGGCAAGGCTAAGGCAGGACAACGCAAGGCTAGGCAATGCACGGAAGGCAAGCAAAGAGTAACGGAAGGCAAGGAAGGCAAGGGAAGGCAAAGGTAAAGGAAGGAACGGCACGGTAAGCGGAAACAAGGCTAAGGCACGACAACTCAGGACTAGGCAATGCAAGGCAAGGCAAGGAAAGTGTAACGCAAGGCAAGGCACGGTCAGGCGAGGCAAGGCTAATGCACGACAACGCAAGGCTAGGCAATGCACGGCTAGGCAAGGAAAGAGTAACGGACGGAAAGGAAGGCAAGGCAAAGAAAGGCAAGGCAAGTGTAACGGAAGGAACGGCACAGCAAGGGGAAACAAGGCAAAGGCACGACAACGCACGGCTAGGCAGTGCACGGCTAGGCAAGGAAAGAGTAACGGAAGGAAAGAAAGGCAAGGGAAAGCAAGGGAAGGCAAGGCTAACGGAAGGAACGGTACGGTACGGGGAAACAAGGCTAAGGCACGACAACGCAGGACTAGGCAATGCACGGCAAGGCAAGGAAAGGGTAACGCAAGGCAAGGCACGGTCAGGCGACGCAAGTCTAAGGCACGACAACGCAAGGCTAGGAAATGCACGGAAGGTAAGTAAAGAGTAACGGAAGGAAAGAAAGGCAAGGGAAAGCAAGAGAAGGCAAGGGTAACGGAAGGAACGGCACGGTAAGGGGAAACAAGGCTAAGGCACGACAACGCAGGACTAGGCAATGCACGGCAAGGCAAAGAAAGGGTAACGCAAGGCAAGGCACGGTCAGGCGAGGCAAGGCTAATGCACGACAACGCAAGGCTAGGCAATGCACGGCTAGGCAAGGAAAGAGTAACGGAAGGAGAGGAAGGCAAGGCAAAGCAAGGCAAGGCAAGTGTAACAAAAGGCAAGGCACGGCAAGGGGAAACAAGGGTAAGGCACGGCAACGCACGGCTAGGCAATGCACGGCCAAGCAAGGAAAGGGTAACGCAAGGCAAGGCACGGTGAGGCGAGCCAAGGCTAAGGCACGACAACGCAAGTCTAGGCAGTGCACGGCAAGGCAAGGAAAGCATAACGCAAGGCAAGGCACGGTCAGGCGAGGCAAGGCTAATGCACGACAACGCAAGGCTAGGCAGTGCTCGGCAAGGCAAGGAAAGAGTAACGGAAGGAAAGAAAGGCAACGGAAAGCAAGGGAAGGGAAGGGTAACGGAAGGAACGGCACGGTAAGGGGAAACAAGGCTAAGGCACGACAACGCAGGATTAGGCAATGCACGGCAAGGCAAGGAAAGGGTAACGCAAGGCAAGGAACGGTCAGGCGAGGCAAGGCTAAGGCAGGACAACGCAAGGCTAGGCAACGCACGGAAGGCAAGCAAAGAGTAACGGAAGGCAAGGAAGGCAAGGGAAGGCAAAGGTAAAGGAAGGAACGGCACGGTAAGCGGAAACAAGGCTAAGGCACGACAACTCAGGACTAGGCAATGCACGGCAAGGGAAGGAAAGGGTAACGCAAGGCAATGCACGGTGAGGCAAGGGAAGGCTAATGCACGACAACGCTCGGCTAGGCAATGCACGGCAAGGCAAGGAAAGGGTCACGCAAGGCAAGGCACTGTCAGGCGAGCCAAGGCTAAGGCACGACAACGCAAGTCTAGGCAGTGCACGGCTAGGCAAGGAAAGAGTAACGGAAGGAAAGGAAGGCAAGGCAAAGTAAGGCAAGGCAAGTGTAACGGAAGAAACGGCACAGCAAGGGGAAACAAGGCTAAGGCAAGACAACGCACGGCTAGGCAATGCACGGCAAGGGAAGGAAAGGGTAACGCAAGGCAAGGCACGGTCAGGCGAGGCAAGGCTAATGCACGACAACGCAAGGCTAGGCAATGCACGGCTAGGCAAGGAAAGAGTAACGGAAGGAAAGGAAGGCAAAGCAAAGCAAGGCAAGGCAAGTGTAACAAAAGGCACGGCACGGCAAGGGGAAACAAGGGTAAGGCACGACAACGAAAGGCTAGGCAGTGCACGGCTAGGCAAGGAAAGAGTAACGGAAGGAAAGAAAGGCAAGGGAAAGCAAGGGAAGGCAAGGCTAACGGAAGGAACGGCACGGTACGGGGAAACAAGGCTAAGGCACGACAACGCAGGACTAGGCAATGCACGGCCAGGCAAAGAAAGGGTAACGCAAGGCAAGGCACGGTCAGGCGACGCAAGGCTAAGGCACGACAACGCAAGGCTAGGCAATGCACGGAAGGTAAGTAAAGAGTAACGGAAGGCAAGGAAGGCAAGGGAAAGCAAGGGTAGGCAAGGGCAACGGACGGAACGGCACGTTAAGGGGAAACAAGCCTAAGGCACGACAACGCAGGACTAGGCAATGCACGGCAAGGCAAGGAAAGGGTAACGCAAGGCAAGGCACGGTCAGGCGAGGCAACGCTAATGCACGAAAAAGCACGGCTAGGCAATGCACGGCAAGGCAAGGAAAGGGTAACGCAAGGCAAGGCACGGTCAGGCGAGGCAAGGCTAATGCACGACAACGCAAGGCTAGGCAATGCACGGCAAGGCAAGGAAAGGGTAACGCAAGGCAATGCACGGTCAGGCGAGGCAAGGCTAATGCACGACAACGCAAGGCTAGGCAGTGCTCGGCAAGGCAAGGAAAGAGTAACGGAAGGAAAGAAAGGCAAGGGAAAGCAAGGGAAGGCAAGGGTAACGGAAGGAACGGCACGGTAAGGGGAAACAAGGCTAAGGCACGACAACGCAGGACTAGGCAATGCACGGCAAGGCAAAGAAAGGGTAACGCAAGGCAAGGCACGGTCAGGCGAGGCAAGGCTAATGCACGACAACGCAACGCTAGGCAATGCACGGCTAGGCAAGGAAAGAGTAACGGAAGGAGAGGAAGGCAAGGCAAAGCAAGGCAAGGCAAGTGTAACAAAAGGCAAGCCACGGCACGGGGAAACAAGGGTAAGGCACGGCAACGCACGGCTAGGCAATGCATGGCAAGGCAAGGAAAGGGTAACGCAAAGCAAGGCACGGTGAGGCAAGGGAAGGCTAATGCACGAAAACGCTTGGCTAGGCAATGCACGGCAAGGCAAGGAAAGGGTAACGCAAGGCAAGGCACGGTCAGGCGAGCCAAGGCTACGGCACGACAAGGCAAGGCTAGGCAGTGCACGGCTAGGCAAGGAAAGAGTAACGGAAGGAAAGGAAGGGAAGGCAAAATAAGGCAAGGCAAGTGTAACGGAAGAAACGGCACAGCAAGGGGAAACAAGGCTAAGGCAAGACAACGCACGGCTAGGCAATGCACGGCAAGGGAAGGAAAGGGTAACGCAAGGCAAGGCACGGTCAGGCGAGGCAATGCTAATGCACGACAACGCACGGCTAGGCAATGCACGGCTAGGCAAGGAAAGAGTAACGTAAGGAAAGGGAGGCAAAGCAAAGCAAGGCAAGGCAAGTGTAACAAAAGGCACGGCACGGCAAGGGGAAACAAGGGTAAGGCACGACAACGCAAGGCTAGGCAGTGCACGGCAAGGCAAGGAAAGGGTAACGCAAGACAAGGTACGGTAAGGCAAGGGAAGGCTAATGCACGACAACGCAAGGCTAGGCAGTGCACGGCTAGGCAAGGAAAGAGTAACGGAAGGAAAGGAAGGCAAGTCAAAGAAAGGCAAGGCAAGTGTAACGGAAGGAACGGCACAGCAAGGGGAAACAAGGCTAAGGCACGACAACGCACGGCTAGGCAGTGCACGGCTAGGCAAGGAAAGAGTAACGGAAGGAAAGAAAGGCAAGGGAAAGCAAGGGAAGGCAAGGCTAACGGAAGGAACGGCACGGTACGGGGAAACAAGGCTAAGGCATGACAACGCAGGACTAGGCAATGCACGGCAAGGCAAAGAAAGGGTAACGCAAGGCAAGGCACGGTCAGGCGACGCAAGGCTAAGGCACGACAACGCAAGGCTAGGCAATGCACGGAAGTTAAGTAAAGAGTAACGGAAGGCAAGGAAGGCAAGGGAAAGCAAGGGTAGGCAAGGGCACCGGACGGAACGGCACGTTAAGTGGAAACAAGCCAAAGGCACGACAACGCAGGACTAGGCAATGCACGGCAAGGCAAGGAAAGGGTAACGCAAGGCAAGGCACGGTCAGGCGAGGCAACGCTAATGCACGAAAAAGCACGGCTAGGCAGTGCACGGCTAGGCAAGGAAAGAGTAACATAAGCAAAGGAAGGCAAGGCAAAGCAAGGCAAGGCAAGTGTAAGAAAAGGCACGTCACGGCAAGGGGAAACAAGGCTAAGGCACGGCAACGCACTGCTAGGCAATGCACGGCCAGGCAAGGAAAGGGTAACGCAAGGCAAGGCACGGTGAGGCAAGGCAAGGCTAATGCACGACAATGCAGGGCTAGGCAATGCACGGCAAGGCAAGGAAAGGGTAACGCAAGGCAAGGCACGGTCAGGCGAGGCAAGGCTAATGCACGACAACGCAAGGCTAGGCAGTGCACGGCAAGGCAAGGAAAGAGTAACGGAAGGAACGAAAGGCAAGGGAAAGCCAGGCAAGTCAAGTGTAACAAAAGGCACGTCACGGCAAGGGGCAACAAGGCTAAGGCTAGACAACGCACGGCTAGGCAATGCACGGCAAGGCAAGGAAAGGGTAACGCAAGGCAAGGCACGGTCAGGCGAGGCAAGGCTAAGGCAGGACAACGCAAGGCTAGGCAATGCACGGAAGGCAAGCAAAGAGTAATGGAAGGCAAGGAAGGCAAGGGAAGGCAAAGGTAAAGGAAGGAACGGCACGGTAAGCGGAAACAAGGCTAATTCACGAAAACTCAGGACTAGGCAATGCACGGCAAGGGAAGGAAAGGGTAACGCAAGGCAATGCACGGTCAGGCGAGGCAAGGCTAATGCACGACAACGCAAGGCTAGGCAGTGCTCGGCAAGGCAAGGAAAGAGTAACGGAAGGAAAGAAAGGCAAGGCAAAGCAAGGGAAGGCAAGGGTAACGGAAGGAACGGCACGGTAAGGGGAAACAAGGCTAAGGCACGACAACGCAGGACTAGGCAATGCACGGCAAGGCAAAGAAAGGGTAACGCAAGGCAAGGCACGGTCAGGCGAGGCAAGGCTAATGCACGACAACGCTCGGCTAGGCAATGCACGGCAAGGCAAGGAAAGGGTAACGCAAGGCAAGGCACGGTCAGGCGAGGCAAGGCTAAGGCACGACAACGCAAGTCTAGGCAGTGCACGGCTAGGCAAGGAAAGAGTAACGGAAGGAAAGGAAGGCAAGGCAAAGTAAGGCAAGGCAAGTGTAACGGAAGGAACGGCACAGCAAGGGGAAACAAGGCTAAGGCAAGACAACGCACGGCTAGGCAATGCACGGCAAGGCAAGGAGACGGTAACGCAAGGCAATGCACGGTCAGGCGAGGCAAGGCTAATGCACGACAACGCAAGGCTAGGCAGTGCTCGGCAAGGCAAGGAAAGAGTAACGGAAGGAAAGAAAGGCAAGGGAAAGCAAGGGAAGGCAAGGGTAACGGAAGGAACGGCACGGTAAGGGGAAACAAGGCTAAGGCACGACAACGCAGGACTAGGCAATGCACGGCAAGGCAAGGAAAGGGTAACGCAAGGCAAGGCACGGTCAGGCGAGGCAAGGCTAAGGCAGGACAACGCAAGGCTAGGCAATGCACGGAAGGCAAGCAAAGAGTAACGGAAGGCAAGGAAGGCAAGGGAAGGCAAAGGTAAAGGAAGGAACGGCACGGTAAGCGGAAACAAGGCTAAGGCACGACAACTCAGGACTAGGCAATGCACGGCAAGGGAAGGAAAGGGTAACGCAAGGCAATGCACGGTCAGGCGAGGCAAGGCTAATGCACGACAACGCAAGACTAGGCAGTGCTCGGCAAGGCAAGGAAAGAGTAACGGAAGGAAAGAAAGGCAAGGGAAAGCAAGGGAAGGAAAGGGTAACGGAAGCAACGGCACGGTAAGGGGAAACAAGGCTAAGGCACGACAACGCAGGACTAGGCAATGCACGGCAAGGCAAAGAAAGGGTAACGCAAGGCAAGGCACGGTCAGGCGAGGCAAGGCTAAGGAACGACAACGCAAGTCTAGGCAGTGCACGGCTAGGCAAGGAAAGAGTAACGGAAGGAGAGGAAAGCAAGGCAAAGCAAGGCAACGCAAGTGTAACAAAAGGCAAGGCACGGCAAGGGGAAACAAGGGTAAGGCACGGCAACGCACGGCTAGGCAATGCACGGCCAAGCAAGGAAAGGGTAACGCAAGGCAAGGCACGGTGAGGAAAGGCAAGGCTAATGCACGACAATGCAGGGCTAGGCAATGCACGGCAAGGCAAGGAAAGCATAACGCAAGGCAAGGCACGGTCAGGCGAGGCAAGGCTAATGCACGACAACGCAAGGCTAGGCAGTGTTCGGCAAGGCAAGGAAAGAGTAACGGAAAGAAAGAAAGGCAAGGGAAAGCAAGGGAAGGCAAGGGTAACGGAAGGAACGGCACGGTAAGGGGAAACAAGGCTAAGGCACGACAACGCAGGACTAGGCAATGCACGGCAAGGCAAGGCAAGGGTAACGCAAGGCAAGGCACGGTCAGGCGAGGAAACGCTAATGCACGAAAAAGCACGGCTAGGCAATGCACGGCAAGGCAAGGAAAGGGTAACGCAAGGCAATGCACGGTCAGGGGAGGCAAGGCTAATGCACGACAACGCAAGGCTAGGCAATGCACGGCAAGGCAAGGAAAGGGTAACGCAAGGCAATGCACGGTCAGGCGAGCCAAGGCTAAGGCAAGACAACGCAAGTCTAGGCAGTGCACGGCTAGGCAAGGAAAGAGTAACGGAAGGAAAGGAAGGCAAGGCAAAGTAAGGCAAGGCAAGTGTAACGGAAGAAACGGCACAGCAAGGGGAAACAAGGCTAAGGCAAGACAACGCACGGCTAGGCAATGCACGGCAAGGGAAGGAAAGGGTAACGCAAGGCAAGGCACGGTCAGGCGAGGCAAGGCTAATGCACGACAACGCAAGGCTAGGCAATGCACGGCTAGGCAAGGAAAGAGTAACGGAAGGAAAGGAAGGCAAAGCAAAGCAAGGCAAGGCAAGTGTAACAAAAGGCACGGCACGGCAAGGGGAAACAAGGGTAAGGCACGACAACGCAAGGCTAGGCAGTGCACGGCAAGGCAAGGAAAGGGTAACGCAAGGCATGGTACGGTGAGGCAAGGGAAGGCTAATGCACGACAACGCAAGGCTAGGCAGTGCACGGCTAGGCAAGGAAAGAGTAACGGAAGGAAAGGAAGGCAAGGCAAAGAAAGGCAAGGCAAGTGAAACGGAAGGAACGGCACAGCAAGGGGAAACAAGGCTAAGGCACGACAACGCACGGCTAGGCAGTGCACGGCTAGGCAAGGAAAGAGTAACGGAAGGAAAGAAAGACAAGGGAAAGCAAGGGAAGGCAAGGCTAACGGAAGGAACGGCACGGTACGGGGAAACAAGGCTAAGGCACGACAACGCAGGACTAGGCAATGCACGGCAATGCAAAGAAAGGGTAACGCAAGGCAAGGCACGGTCAGGCGACGCAAGGCTAAGGCACGACAACGCAAGGCTAGGCAATGCACGGAAGGTAAGTAAAGAGTAACGGAAGGCAAGGAAGGCAAGGGAAAGCAAGGGTAGGCAAGGGCAACGGACGGAACGGCACGTTAAGGGGAAACAAGCCTAAGGCACGACAACGCAGGACTAGGCAATGCACGGCAAGGCAAGGAAAGGGTAACGCAAGGCAAGGCACGGTCAGGCGAGGCAACGCTAATGCACGAAAAAGCACGGCTAGGCAATGCACGGCAAGGCAAGGAAAGGGTAACGCAAGGCAAGGCACGGTCATGCGAAGCAAGGCTAATGCACGACAACGCAAGGCTAGGCAGTGCACGGCTAGGCAAGGAAAGAGTAACGGAAGCAAAGGAAGGCAAGGCAAAGCAAGGCAAGGCAAGTGTAACAAAAGGCACGTCACGGCCAGGGGAAACAAGGCTAAGGCACGGCAACGCACTGCTAGGCAATGCACGGCCAGGCAAGGAAAGGGTAACGCAAGGCAAGGCCGGGTGAGGCAAGGCAAGGCTAATGCACGACAATGCAGGGCTCGGCAATGCACGGCAAGGCAAGGAAAGGGTAACGCAAGGCAAGGCACGGTCAGGCGAGGCAAGGCTAAGGCAGGAAAACGCAAGGCTAGGCAATGCACGGAAGGCAAGCAAAGAGCAACGGAAGGCAAGGAAGGCAAGGGAAGGCAAAGGTAAAGGAAGGAACGGCACGGTAAGCGGAAACAAGGCTAAGGCACGACAACTCAGGACTAGGCAATGCACGGCAAGGCAAGGAAAGGGTAACGCAAGGCAATGCACGGTCAGGCGAGGCAAGGCTAATGCACGACAACGCAAGGCTAGGCAGTGCTCGGCAAGGCAAGGAATGAGTAACGGAAGTAAAGAAAGGCAAGGGAAAGCAAGGGAAGGCAAGGGTAACGGAAGGAACGGCACGGTAAGGAGAAACAAGGCTAAGGAACGACAACGCAGGACTAGGCAATGCACGGCAAGGCAAAGAAAGGGTAACGCAAGGCAAGGCACGGTCAGGCGAGGCAAGGCTAATGCACGACAACGCAAGGCTAGGCAATGCACGGCTAGGCAAGGAAAGAGTAACGGAAGGAGAGGAAGGCAAGGCAAAGCAAGCCAAGGCAAGTGTAACAAAAGGCAAGGCACGGCAAGGGGAAACAAGGGTAAGGCACGGCAACGCACGGCTAGGCAATGCACGGCCAAGCAAGTTAAGGGTAACGCAAGGCAAGGCACGGTGAGGAAAGGCAAGGCTAATGCACGACAATGCAGGGCTAGGCAATGCACGGCAAGGCAAGGAAAGCATAACGCAAGGCAAGGCACGGTCAGGCGAGGCAAGGCTAATGCACGACAACGCAAGGCTAGGCAGTGCTCGGCAAGGCAAGGAAAGAGTAAGGGAAGGAAAGAAAGGCAAGGGAAAGCAAGGGAAGGCAAGGGTAACGGAAGGAACGGCACGGTAAGGGGAAACAAGGCTAAGGCACGACAACACAGGATTAGGCAATGCACGGCAAGGCAAGGAAAGGGTAACGCAAGGCAAGGCACGGTCAGGCGAGGCAAGGCTAAGGCAGGACAACGCAAGGCTAGGCAATGCACGGAAGGCAAGCAAAGAGTAACGGAAGGCAAGGAAGGCAAGGGAAGGCAAAGGTAAAGGAAGGAACGGCACGGTAAGCGGAAACAAGGCTAAGGCACGACAACTCAGGACTAGGCAATGCACGGCAAGGGAAGGAAAGGGTAACGCAAGGCAATGCACGGTGAGGCAAGGGAAGGCTAATGCACGACAACGCTCGGCTAGGCAATGCACGGCAAGGCAAGGAAAGGGTCACGCAAGGCAAGGCACTGTCAGGCGAGCCAAGGCTAAGGCACGACAACGCAAGTCTAGGCAGTGCACGGCTAGGCAAGGAAAGAGTAACGGAAGGAAAGGAAGGCAAGGCAAAGTAAGGCAAGGCAAGTGTAACGGAAGAAACGGCACAGCAAGGGGAAACAAGGCTAAGGCAAGACAACGCACGGCTAGGCAATGCACGGCAAGGGAAGGAAAGGGTAACGCAAGGCAAGGCACGGTCAGGCGAGGCAAGGCTAATGCACGACAACGCAAGGCTAGGCAATGCACGGCTAGGCAAGGAAAGAGTAACGGAAGGAAAGGAAGGCAAAGCAAAGCAAGGCAAGGCAAGTGTAACAAAAGGCACGGCACGGCAAGGGGAAACAAGGGTAAGGCACGACAACGAAAGGCTAGGCAGTGCACGGCTAGGCAAGGAAAGAGTAACGGAAGGAAAGAAAGGCAAGGGAAAGCAAGGGAAGGCAAGGCTAACGGAAGGAACGGCACGGTACGGGGAAACAAGGCTAAGGCACGACAACGCAGGACTAGGCAATGCACGGCCAGGCAAAGAAAGGGTAACGCAAGGCAAGGCACGGTCAGGCGACGCAAGGCTAAGGCACGACAACGCAAGGCTAGGCAATGCACGGAAGGTAAGTAAAGAGTAACGGAAGGCAAGGAAGGCAAGGGAAAGCAAGGGTAGGCAAGGGCAACGGACGGAACGGCACGTTAAGGGGAAACAAGCCTAAGGCACGACAACGCAGGACTAGGCAATGCACGGCAAGGCAAGGAAAGGGTAACGCAAGGCAAGGCACGGTCAGGCGAGGCAACGCTAATGCACGAAAAAGCACGGCTAGGCAATGCACGGCAAGGCAAGGAAAGGGTAACGCAAGGCAAGGCACGGTCAGGCGAGGCAAGGCTAATGCACGACAACGCAAGGCTAGGCAATGCACGGCAAGGCAAGGAAAGGGTAACGCAAGGCAATGCACGGTCAGGCGAGGCAAGGCTAATGCACGACAACGCAAGGCTAGGCAGTGCTCGGCAAGGCAAGGAAAGAGTAACGGAAGGAAAGAAAGGCAAGGGAAAGCAAGGGAAGGCAAGGGTAACGGAAGGAACGGCACGGTAAGGGGAAACAAGGCTAAGGCACGACAACGCAGGACTAGGCAATGCACGGCAAGGCAAAGAAAGGGTAACGCAAGGCAAGGCACGGTCAGGCGAGGCAAGGCTAATGCACGACAACGCAACGCTAGGCAATGCACGGCTAGGCAAGGAAAGAGTAACGGAAGGAGAGGAAGGCAAGGCAAAGCAAGGCAAGGCAAGTGTAACAAAAGGCAAGCCACGGCACGGGGAAACAAGGGTAAGGCACGGCAACGCACGGCTAGGCAATGCATGGCAAGGCAAGGAAAGGGTAACGCAAAGCAAGGCACGGTGAGGCAAGGGAAGGCTAATGCACGAAAACGCTTGGCTAGGCAATGCACGGCAAGGCAAGGAAAGGGTAACGCAAGGCAAGGCACGGTCAGGCGAGCCAAGGCTACGGCACGACAAGGCAAGGCTAGGCAGTGCACGGCTAGGCAAGGAAAGAGTAACGGAAGGAAAGGAAGGGAAGGCAAAATAAGGCAAGGCAAGTGTAACGGAAGAAACGGCACAGCAAGGGGAAACAAGGCTAAGGCAAGACAACGCACGGCTAGGCAATGCACGGCAAGGGAAGGAAAGGGTAACGCAAGGCAAGGCACGGTCAGGCGAGGCAATGCTAATGCACGACAACGCACGGCTAGGCAATGCACGGCTAGGCAAGGAAAGAGTAACGTAAGGAAAGGGAGGCAAAGCAAAGCAAGGCAAGGCAAGTGTAACAAAAGGCACGGCACGGCAAGGGGAAACAAGGGTAAGGCACGACAACGCAAGGCTAGGCAGTGCTCGGCAAGGCAAGGAAAGAGTAACGGAAGGAAAGAAAGGCAAGGGAAGGCTAATGCACGACAACGCAAGGCTAGGCAGTGCACGGCTAGGCAAGGAAAGAGTAACGGAAGGAAAGGAAGGCAAGTCAAAGAAAGGCAAGGCAAGTGTAACGGAAGGAACGGCACAGCAAGGGGAAACAAGGCTAAGGCACGACAACGCACGGCTAGGCAGTGCACGGCTAGGCAAGGAAAGAGTAACGGAAGGAAAGAAAGGCAAGGGAAAGCAAGGGAAGGCAAGGCTAACGGAAGGAACGGCACGGTACGGGGAAACAAGGCTAAGGCATGACAACGCAGGACTAGGCAATGCACGGCAAGGCAAAGAAAGGGTAACGCAAGGCAAGGCACGGTCAGGCGACGCAAGGCTAAGGCACGACAACGCAAGGCTAGGCAATGCACGGAAGTTAAGTAAAGAGTAACGGAAGGCAAGGAAGGCAAGGGAAAGCAAGGGTAGGCAAGGGCACCGGACGGAACGGCACGTTAAGTGGAAACAAGCCAAAGGCACGACAACGCAGGACTAGGCAATGCACGGCAAGGCAAGGAAAGGGTAACGCAAGGCAAGGCACGGTCAGGCGAGTCAACGCTAATGCACGAAAAAGCACGGCAGGCAGTGCACGGCAGGCAAGGAAAGAGTAACATAAGCAAAGGAAGGCAAGGCAAAGCAAGGCAAGGCAAGTGTAAAAAAGGCAGTCACGGCAAGGGGAAACAAGGCTAAGGCACGGCAACGCACTGCTAGGCAATGCACGGCCAGGCAAGGAAAGGGTAACGCAAGGCAAGGCACGGTGAGGCAAGGCAAGGCTAATGCACGACAATGCAGGGCTAGGCAATGCACGGCAAGGCAAGGAAAGGGTAACGCAAGGCAAGGCACGGTCAGGCGAGGCAAGGCTAATGCACGACAACGCAAGGCTAGGCAGTGCACGGCAAGGCAAGGAAAGAGTAACGGAAGGAACGAAAGGCAAGGGAAAGCCAGGCAAGTCAAGTGTAACAAAAGGCACGTCACGGCAAGGGGCAACAAGGCTAAGGCTAGACAACGCACGGCTAGGCAATGCACGGCAAGGCAAGGAAAGGGTAACGCAAGGCAAGGCACGGTCAGGCGAGGCAAGGCTAAGGCAGGACAACGCAAGGCTAGGCAATGCACGGAAGGCAAGCAAAGAGTAATGGAAGGCAAGGAAGGCAAGGGAAGGCAAAGGTAAAGGAAGGAACGGCACGGTAAGCGGAAACAAGGCTAATTCACGAAAACTCAGGACTAGGCAATGCACGGCAAGGGAAGGAAAGGGTAACGCAAGGCAATGCACGGTCAGGCGAGGCAAGGCTAATGCACGACAACGCAAGGCTAGGCAGTGCTCGGCAAGGCAAGGAAAGAGTAACGGAAGGAAAGAAAGGCAAGGCAAAGCAAGGGAAGGCAAGGGTAACGGAAGGAACGGCACGGTAAGGGGAAACAAGGCTAAGGCACGACAACGCAGGACTAGGCAATGCACGGCAAGGCAAAGAAAGGGTAACGCAAGGCAAGGCACGGTCAGGCGAGGCAAGGCTAATGCACGACAACGCTCGGCTAGGCAATGCACGGCAAGGCAAGGAAAGGGTAACGCAAGGCAAGGCACGGTCAGGCGAGGCAAGGCTAAGGCACGACAACGCAAGGCTAGGCAGTGCACGGCTAGGCAAGGAAAGAGTAACGGAAGGAAAGGAAGGCAAGGCAAAGTAAGGCAAGGCAAGTGTAACGGAAGGAACGGCACAGCAAGGGGAAACAAGGCTAAGGCAAGACAACGCACGGCTAGGCAATGCACGGCAAGGCAAGGAGACGGTAACGCAAGGCAATGCACGGTCAGGCGAGGCAAGGCTAATGCACGACAACGCAAGGCTAGGCAGTGCTCGGCAAGGCAAGGAAAGAGTAACGGAAGGAAAGAAAGGCAAGGGAAAGCAAGGGAAGGCAAGGGTAACGGAAGGAACGGCACGGTAAGGGGAAACAAGGCTAAGGCACGACAACGCAGGACTAGGCAATGCACGGCAAGGCAAGGAAAGGGTAACGCAAGGCAAGGCACGGTCAGGCGAGGCAAGGCTAAGGCAGGACAACGCAAGGCTAGGCAATGCACGGAAGGCAAGCAAAGAGTAACGGAAGGCAAGGAAGGCAAGGGAAGGCAAAGGTAAAGGAAGGAACGGCACGGTAAGCGGAAACAAGGCTAAGGCACGACAACTCAGGACTAGGCAATGCACGGCAAGGGAAGGAAAGGGTAACGCAAGGCAATGCACGGTCAGGCGAGGCAAGGCTAATGCACGACAACGCAAGACTAGGCAGTGCTCGGCAAGGCAAGGAAAGAGTAACGGAAGGAAAGAAAGGCAAGGGAAAGCAAGGGAAGGAAAGGGTAACGGAAGCAACGGCACGGTAAGGGGAAACAAGGCTAAGGCACGACAACGCAGGACTAGGCAATGCACGGCAAGGCAAAGAAAGGGTAACGCAAGGCAAGGCACGGTCAGGCGAGGCAAGGCTAAGGAACGACAACGCAAGTCTAGGCAGTGCACGGCTAGGCAAGGAAAGAGTAACGGAAGGAGAGGAAAGCAAGGCAAAGCAAGGCAACGCAAGTGTAACAAAAGGCAAGGCACGGCAAGGGGAAACAAGGGTAAGGCACGGCAACGCACGGCTAGGCAATGCACGGCCAAGCAAGGAAAGGGTAACGCAAGGCAAGGCACGGTGAGGAAAGGCAAGGCTAATGCACGACAATGCAGGGCTAGGCAATGCACGGCAAGGCAAGGAAAGCATAACGCAAGGCAAGGCACGGTCAGGCGAGGCAAGGCTAATGCACGACAACGCAAGGCTAGGCAGTGTTCGGCAAGGCAAGGAAAGAGTAACGGAAAGAAAGAAAGGCAAGGGAAAGCAAGGGAAGGCAAGGGTAACGGAAGGAACGGCACGGTAAGGGGAAACAAGGCTAAGGCACGACAACGCAGGACTAGGCAATGCACGGCAAGGCAAGGCAAGTGTAACGCAAGGCAAGGCACGGTCAGGCGAGGCAACGCTAATGCACGAAAAAGCACGGCCAGGCAATGCACGGCAAGGCAAGGAAAGGGTAACGCAAGGCAATGCACGGTCAGGGGAGGCAAGGCTAATGCACGACAACGCAAGGCTAGGCAATGCACGGCAAGGCAAGGAAAGGGTAACGCAAGGCAATGCACGGTCAGGCGAGCCAAGGCTAAGGCAAGACAACGCAAGTCTAGGCAGTGCACGGCTAGGCAAGGAAAGAGTAACGGAAGGAAAGGAAGGCAAGGCAAAGTAAGGCAAGGCAAGTGTAACGGAAGAAACGGCACAGCAAGGGGAAACAAGGCTAAGGCAAGACAACGCACGGCTAGGCAATGCACGGCAAGGGAAGGAAAGGGTAACGCAAGGCAAGGCACGGTCAGGCGAGGCAAGGCTAATGCACGACAACGCAAGGCTAGGCAATGCACGGCTAGGCAAGGAAAGAGTAACGGAAGGAAAGGAAGGCAAAGCAAAGCAAGGCAAGGCAAGTGTAACAAAAGGCACGGCACGGCAAGGGGAAACAAGGGTAAGGCACGACAACGCAAGGCTAGGCAGTGCACGGCAAGGCAAGGAAAGGGTAACGCAAGGCATGGTACGGTGAGGCAAGGGAAGGCTAATGCACGACAACGCAAGGCTAGGCAGTGCACGGCTAGGCAAGGAAAGAGTAACGGAAGGAAAGGAAGGCAAGGCAAAGAAAGGCAAGGCAAGTGAAACGGAAGGAACGGCACAGCAAGGGGAAACAAGGCTAAGGCACGACAACGCACGGCTAGGCAGTGCACGGCTAGGCAAGGAAAGAGTAACGGAAGGAAAGAAAGACAAGGGAAAGCAAGGGAAGGCAAGGCTAACGGAAGGAACGGCACGGTACGGGGAAACAAGGCTAAGGCACGACAACGCAGGACTAGGCAATGCACGGCAATGCAAAGAAAGGGTAACGCAAGGCAAGGCACGGTCAGGCGACGCAAGGCTAAGGCACGACAACGCAAGGCTAGGCAATGCACGGAAGGTAAGTAAAGAGTAACGGAAGGCAAGGAAGGCAAGGGAAAGCAAGGGTAGGCAAGGGCAACGGACGGAACGGCACGTTAAGGGGAAACAAGCCTAAGGCACGACAACGCAGGACTAGGCAATGCACGGCAAGGCAAGGAAAGGGTAACGCAAGGCAAGGCACGGTCAGGCGAGGCAACGCTAATGCACGAAAAAGCACGGCTAGGCAATGCACGGCAAGGCAAGGAAAGGGTAACGCAAGGCAAGGCACGGTCATGCGAAGCAAGGCTAATGCACGACAACGCAAGGCTAGGCAGTGCACGGCTAGGCAAGGAAAGAGTAACGGAAGCAAAGGAAGGCAAGGCAAAGCAAGGCAAGGCAAGTGTAACAAAAGGCACGTCACGGCAAGGGGAAACAAGGCTAAGGCACGGCAACGCACTGCTAGGCAATGCACGGCCAGGCAAGGAAAGGGTAACGCAAGGCAAGGCCGGGTGAGGCAAGGCAAGGCTAATGCACGACAATGCAGGGCTCGGCAATGCACGGCAAGGCAAGGAAAGGGTAACGCAAGGCAAGGCACGGTCAGGCGAGGCAAGGCTAAGGCAGGAAAACGCAAGGCTAGGCAATGCACGGAAGGCAAGCAAAGAGCAACGGAAGGCAAGGAAGGCAAGGGAAGGCAAAGGTAAAGGAAGGAACGGCACGGTAAGCGGAAACAAGGCTAAGGCACGACAACTCAGGACTAGGCAATGCACGGCAAGGCAAGGAAAGGGTAACGCAAGGCAATGCACGGTCAGGCGAGGCAAGGCTAATGCACGACAACGCAAGGCTAGGCAGTGCTCGGCAAGGCAAGGAATGAGTAACGGAAGTAAAGAAAGGCAAGGGAAAGCAAGGGAAGGCAAGGGTAACGGAAGGAACGGCACGGTAAGGAGAAACAAGGCTAAGGAACGACAACGCAGGACTAGGCAATGCACGGCAAGGCAAAGAAAGGGTAACGCAAGGCAAGGCACGGTCAGGCGAGGCAAGGCTAATGCACGACAACGCAAGGCTAGGCAATGCACGGCTAGGCAAGGAAAGAGTAACGGAAGGAGAGGAAGGCAAGGCAAAGCAAGCCAAGGCAAGTGTAACAAAAGGCAAGGCACGGCAAGGGGAAACAAGGGTAAGGCACGGCAACGCACGGCTAGGCAATGCACGGCCAAGCAAGTTAAGGGTAACGCAAGGCAAGGCACGGTGAGGAAAGGCAAGGCTAATGCACGACAATGCAGGGCTAGGCAATGCACGGCAAGGCAAGGAAAGCATAACGCAAGGCAAGGCACGGTCAGGCGAGGCAAGGCTAATGCACGACAACGCAAGGCTAGGCAGTGCTCGGCAAGGCAAGGAAAGAGTAAGGGAAGGAAAGAAAGGCAAGGGAAAGCAAGGGAAGGCAAGGGTAACGGAAGGAACGGCACGGTAAGGGGAAACAAGGCTAAGGCACGACAACACAGGATTAGGCAATGCACGGCAAGGCAAGGAAAGGGTAACGCAAGGCAAGGCACGGTCAGGCGAGGCAAGGCTAAGGCAGGACAACGCAAGGCTAGGCAATGCACGGAAGGCAAGCAAAGAGTAACGGAAGGCAAGGAAGGCAAGGGAAGGCAAAGGTAAAGGAAGGAACGGCACGGTAAGCGGAAACAAGGCTAAGGCACGACAACTCAGCACTAGGCAATGCAAGGCAAGGCAAGGAAAGGGTAACGCAAGGCAAGGCACGGTCAGGCGAGGCAAGGCTAATGCACGACAACGCAAGGCTAGGCAGTGCACAGCTAGGCAAGGAAAGAGTAACGGAAGGAAAGGAAGGCAAGGCAAAGAAAGGCAAGGCAAGTGTAACGGAAGGAACGGCACAGCAAGGGGAAACAAGGCTAAGGCACGACAACGCACGGCTAGGCAGTGCACGGCTAGGCAAGGAAAGAGTAACGGAAGGAAAGAAAGGCAAGGGAAAGCAAGGGAAGGCAAGGCTAACGGAAGGAACGGCACGGTACGGGGAAACAAGGCTAAGGCACAACAACGCAGGACTAGGCAATGCACGGCAAGGCAAAGAAAGGGTAACGCAAGGCAAGGCACGGTCAGGCGACGCAAGGCTAAGGCACGACAACGCAAGGCTAGGCAATGCACGGAAGGTAAGTAAAGAGTAACGGAAGGCAAGGAAGGCAAGGGAAAGCAAGGGTAGGCAAGGGCAACGGACGGAACGGCACGTTAAGGGGAAACAAGCCTAAGGCACGACAACGCAGGACTAGGCAATGCACGGCAAGGCAAGGAAAGGGTAACGCAAGGCAAGGCACGGTCAGGCGAGGCAACGCTAATGCACGAAAAAGCACGGCTAGGCAATGCACGGCAAGGCAAGGAAAGAGTAACGGAAGGCAATGCACGGTCAGGCGAGGCAAGGCTAATGCACGACAACGCAAGGCTAGGCAGTGCACGGCTAGGCAAGGAAAGAGTAACGGAAGGAGAGGAAGGCAAGGCAAAGCAAGGCAAGGCAAGTGTAACAAAAGGCAAGGCACGGCAAGGGGAAACAAGGGTAAGGCACGGCAACGCACGGCTAGGCAATGCACCGCCAAGCAAGGAAAGGGTAACGCAAGGCAAGGCACGGTGAGGAAGGGCAAGGCTAATGCACGACAATGCAGGGCTACGCAATGCACGGCAAGGCAAGGAAAGCATAACGCAAGGCAAGGCACGGTCAGGCGAGGCAAGGCTAATGCCCGACAACGCAAGGCTAGGCAGTGCTCGGCAAGGCAAGGAAAGAGTAACGGAAGGAAAGAAAGGCAAGGGAAAGCAAGGGAAGGCAAGGGTAACGGAAGGAACGGCACGGTAAGGGGAAACAAGGCTAAGGCAAGACAACGCACGGCTAGGCAATGCACGGCAAGGGAAGGAAAGGTTAACGCAAGGCAAGGCACGGTCAGGCGATGCAAGGCTAATGCACGACAACGCAAGGCTAGGCAATGCACGGCTAGGCAAGGAAAGAGTAACGGAAGGAAAGGAAGGCAAAGCAATGCAAGGCAAGGCAAGTGTAACAAAAGGCACGGCACGGCAAGGGGAAACAAGGGTAAGGCACGACAATGCAAGGCTAGGCAGTGCACGGCAAGGCAAGGAAAGGGTAACGCAAGGCAAGGTACGGTGAGGCAAGGGAAGGCTAATGCACTACAACGCAAGGCTAGGCAGCGCACAGCTAGGCAAGGAAAGAGTAACGGAACGAAAGGAAGGCAAGGCAAAGAAAGGCAAGGCAAGTGTAACGGAAGGAACGGCACAGCAAGGGGAAACAAGGCTAAGGCACGACAACGCACGGCTAGGCAGTGCACGGCTAGGCAAGGAAAGAGTAACGGAAGGAAAGAAAGGCAAGGGAAAGCAAGGGAAGGCAAGGCTAACGGAAGGAACGGCACGGTACGGGGAAACAAGGCTAAGGCACGACAACGCAGGACTAGGCAATGCACGGCAAGGCAAAGAAAGGGTAACGCAAGGCAAGGCACCGTCAGGCGACGCAAGGCTAAGGCACGACAACGCAAGGCTAGGCAATGCACGGAAGGTAAGTAAAGAGTAACGGAAGGCAAGGAAGGCAAGGGAAAGCAAGGGTAGGCAAGGGCAACGGACGGAACGGCACGTTAAGGGGAAACAAGCCTAAGGCACGACAACGCAGGACTAGGCAATGCACGGCAAGGCAAGGAAAGGGTAACGCAAGGCAAGGCACGGTCAGGCGAGGCAACGCTAATGCACGAAAAAGCACGGCTAGGCAATGCACGGCAAGGCAAGGAAAAGGTAACGCAAGGCAAGGCACGGTCAGGCGAGGCAAGGCTAATGCACGACAACGCAAGGATAGGCAGTGCTCGGCAAGGCAAGGAAAGAGTAGCGGAAGGAAAGAAAGGCAAGGGAAAGCAAGGGAAGGCAAGGGTAACGGAAGGAACGGCACGATAAGGGGAAACAAGGCTAAGGCACGACAACGCAGGACTAGGCAATGCACGGCAAGGCAAAGAAAGGGTAACGCAAGGCAAGGCACGGTCAGGCGAGGCAAGGCTAATGCACGACAACGCAAGGCTAGGCAATGCACGGCTAGGCAAGGAAAGAGTAACGGAAGGAGAGGAAGGCAAGGCAAAGCAAGCCAAGGCAAGTGTAACAAAAGGCAAGGCACGGCAAGGGGAAACAAGGGTAATGCACGGCAACGCACGGCTAGGCAATGCACGGCCAAGCAAGGAAAGGGTAACGCAAGGCAAGGCACGGTGAGGAAAGGCAAGGCTAATGCACGACAACGCAAGGCTAGGCAGTGCTCGGCAAGGCAAGGAAAGAGTAACGGAAGGAAAGAAAGGCAACGGAAAGCAAGGGAAGGGAAGGGTAACGGAAGGAACGGCACGGTAAGGGGAAACAAGGCTAAGGCACGACAACGCAGGGCTAGGCAATGCACGGCATGGCAAGGAAAGCATAACGCAAGGCAAGGCACGGTCAGGCGAGGCAAGGCTAATGCACGACAACGCAAGGCTAGGCAGTGCTCGGCAAAGCAAGGAAAGAGTAACGGAAGGAAAGAAAGGCAACGGAAAGCAAGGGAAGGGAAGGGTAACGGAAGGAACGGCACGGTAAGGGGAAACAAGGCTAAGGCACGACAACGCAGGATTAGGCAATGCACGGCAAGGCAAGGAAAGGGTAACGCAAGGCAAGGAACGGTCAGGCGAGGCAAGGCTAAGGCAGGACAACGCAAGGCTAGGCAATGCACGGAAGGCAAGCAAAGAGTAACGGAAGGCAAGGAAGGCAAGGGAAGGCAAAGGCAAAGGAAGGAACGGCACGGTAAGCGGAAACAAGGCTAAGGCACGACAACTCAGGACTAGGCAATGCACGGCAAGGGAAGGAAAGGGTAACGCAAGGCAATGCACGGTGACGCAAGGGAAGGCTAATGCACGACAACGCTCGGCTAGGCAATGCACGGCAAGGCAAGGAAAGGGTCACGCAAGGCAAGGCACTGTCAGGCGAGCCAAGGCTAAGGCACGACAACGCAAGTCTAGGCAGTGCACGGCTAGGCAAGGAAAGAGTAACGGAAGGAAAGGAAGGCAAGGCAAAGTAAGGCAAGGCAAGTGTAACGGAAGAAACGGCACAGCAAGGGGAAACAAGGCTAAGGCAAGACAACGCACGGCTAGGCAATGCACGGCAAGGGAAGGAAAGGGTAACGCAAGGCAAGGCACGGTCAGGCGAGGCAAGGCTAATGCACGACAACGCAAGGCTAGGCAATGCACGGCTAGGCAAGGAAAGAGTAACGGAAGGAAAGGAAGGCAAAGCAAAGCAAGGCAAGGCAAGTGTAACAAAAGGCACGGCACGGCAAGGGGAAACAAGGGTAAGGCACGACAACGAAAGGCTAGGCAGTGCACGGCTAGGCAAGGAAAGAGTAACGGAAGGAAAGAAAGGCAAGGGAAAGCAAGGGAAGGCAAGGCTAACGGAAGGAACGGCACGGTACGGGGAAACAAGGCTAAGGCACGACAACGCAGGACTAGGCAATGCACGGCAAGGCAAAGAAAGGGTAACGCAAGGCAAGGCACGGTCAGGCGACGCAAGGCTAAGGCACGACAACGCAAGGCTAGGCAATGCACGGAAGGTAAGTAAAGAGTAACGGAAGGCAAGGAAGGCAAGGGAAAGCAAGGGTAGGCAAGGGCAACGGACGGAACGGCACGTTAAGGGGAAACAAGCCTAAGGCACGACAACGCAGGACTAGGCAATGCACGGCAAGGCAAGGAAAGGGTAACGCAAGGCAAGGCACGGTCAGGCGAGGCAACGCTAATGCACGAAAAAGCACGGCTAGGCAATGCACGGCAAGGCAAGGAAAGGGTAACGCAAGGCAAGGCACGGTCAGGCGAGGCAAGGCTAATGCACGACAACGCAAGGCTAGGCAATGCACGGCAAGGCAAGGAAAGGGTAACGCAAGGCAATGCACGGTCAGGCGAGGCAAGGCTAATGCACGACAACGCAAGGCTAGGCAGTGCTCGGCAAGGCAAGGAAAGAGTAACGGAAGGAAAGAAAGGCAAGGGAAAGCAAGGGAAGGCAAGGGTAACGGAAGGAACGGCACGGTAAGGGGAAACAAGGCTAAGGCACGACAACGCAGGACTAGGCAATGCACGGCAAGGCAAAGAAAGGGTAACGCAAGGCAAGGCACGGTCAGGCGAGGCAAGGCTAATGCACGACAACGCAAGGCTAGGCAATGCACGGCTAGGCAAGGAAAGAGTAACGGAAGGAGAGGAAGGCAAGGCAAAGCAAGGCAAGGCAAGTGTAACAAAAGGCAAGCCACGGCACGGGGAAACAAGGGTAAGGCACGGCAACGCACGGCTAGGCAATGCATGGCAAGGCAAGGAAAGGGTAACGCAAAGCAAGGCACGGTGAGGCAAGGGAAGGCTAATGCACGAAAACGCTCAGCTAGGCAATGCACGGCAAGGCAAGGAAAGGGTAACGCAAGGCAAGGCACGGTCAGGCGAGCCAAGGCTACGGCACGACAACGCAAGGCTAGGCAGTGCACGGCTAGGCAAGGAAAGAGTAACGGAAGGAAAGGAAGGGAAGGCAAAATAAGGCAAGGCAAGTGTAACGGAAGAAACGGCACAGCAAGGGGAAACAAGGCTAAGGCAAGACAACGCACGGCTAGGCAATGCACGGCAAGGGAAGGAAAGGGTAACGCAAGGCAAGGCACGGTCAGGCGAGGCAACGCTAATGCACGAAAAAGCACGGCTAGGCAATGCACGGCAAGGCAAGGAAAGGGTAACGCAAGGCAATGCACGGTCAGGCGAGCCAAGGCTAAGGCACGACAACGCAAGGCTAGGCAGTGCACGGCTAGGCAAGGAAAGAGTAACGGAAGGAAAGGAAGGCAAGGAAAAGTAAGGCAAGGCAAGTGTAACGGAACAAACGGCACAGCAAGGTGAAACAAGGCTAAGGCAAGACAACGCACGGCTAGGCAATGAACGGCAAGGGAAGGAAAGGGTAACGCAAGGCAAGGCACGGTCAGGCGAGGCAAGGCTAATGCACGACAACGCAAGGCTAGGCAATGCACGGCTAGGCAAGGAAAGAGTAACGGAAGGAAAGGAAGGCAAAGCAATGCAAGGCAAGGCAAGTGTAACAAAAGGCACGGCACGGCAAGGGGAAACAAGGGTAAGGCACGACAACGCAAGGCTAGGCAGTGCACGGCAAGGCAAGGAAAGGGTAACGCAAGGCAAGGTACGGTGAGGCAAGGGAAGGCTAATGCACTACAACGCAAGGCTAGGCAGCGCACAGATAGGCAAGGAAAGAGTAACGGAAGGAAAGGAAGGCAAGGCAAAGAAAGGCAAGGCAAGTGTAACGGAAGGAACGGCACAGCAAGGGGAAACAAGGCTAAGGCACGACAACGCACGGCTAGGCAGTGCACGGCTAGGCAAGGAAAGAGTAACGGAAGGAAAGAAAGGCAAGGGAAAGCAAGGGAAGGCAAGGCTAACGGAAGGAACGGCACGGTACGGGGAAACAAGGCTAAGGCACGACAACGCAGGACTAGGCAATGCACGGCAAGGCAAAGAAAGGGTAACGCAAGGCAAGGCACCGTCAGGCGACGCAAGGCTAAGGCACGACAACGCAAGGCTAGGCAATGCACGGAAGGTAAGTAAAGAGTAACGGAAGGCAAGGAAGGCAAGGGAAAGCAAGGGTAGGCAAGGGCAACGGACGGAACGGCACGTTAAGGGGAAACAAGCCTAAGGCACGACAACGCAGGACTAGGCAATGCACGGCAAGGCAAGGAAAGGGTAACGCAAGGCAAGGCACGGTCAGGCGAGGCAACGCTAATGCACGAAAAAGCACGGCTAGGCAATGCACGGCAAGGCAAGGAAAAGGTAACGCAAGGCAAGGCACGGTCAGGCGAGGCAAGGCTAATGCACGACAACGCAAGGCTAGGCAGTGCTCGGCAAGGCAAGGAAAGAGTAGCGGAAGGAAAGAAAGGCAAGGGAAAGCAAGGGAAGGCAAGGGTAACGGAAGGAACGGCACGATAAGGGGAAACAAGGCTAAGGCACGACAACGCAGGACTAGGCAATGCACGGCAAGGCAAAGAAAGGGTAACGCAAGGCAAGGCACGGTCAGGCGAGGCAAGGCTAATGCACGACAACGCAAGGCTAGGCAATGCACGGCTAGGCAAGGAAAGAGTAACGGAAGGAGAGGAAGGCAAGGCAAAGCAAGCCAAGGCAAGTGTAACAAAAGGCAAGGCACGGCAAGGGGAAACAAGGGTAATGCACGGCAACGCACGGCTAGGCAATGCACGGCCAAGCAAGGAAAGGGTAACGCAAGGCAAGGCACGGTGAGGAAAGGCAAGGCTAATGCACGACAATGCAGGGCTAGGCAATGCACGGCAAGGCAAGGAAAGCATAACGCAAGGCAAGGCACGGTCAGGCGAGGCAAGGCTAATGCACGACAACGCAAGGCTAGGCAGTGCTCGGCAAAGCAAGGAAAGAGTAACGGAAGGAAAGAAAGGCAACGGAAAGCAAGGGAAGGGAAGGGTAACGGAAGGAACGGCACGGTAAGGGGAAACAAGGCTAAGGCACGACAACGCAGGATTAGGCAATGCACGGCAAGGCAAGGAAAGGGTAACGCAAGGCAAGGAACGGTCAGGCGAGGCAAGGCTAAGGCAGGACAACGCAAGGCTAGGCAATGCACGGAAGGCAAGCAAAGAGTAACGGAAGGCAAGGAAGGCAAGGGAAGGCAAAGGCAAAGGAAGGAACGGCACGGTAAGCGGAAACAAGGCTAAGGCACGACAACTCAGGACTAGGCAATGCACGGCAAGGGAAGGAAAGGGTAACGCAAGGCAATGCACGGTGACGCAAGGGAAGGCTAATGCACGACAACGCTCGGCTAGGCAATGCACGGCAAGGCAAGGAAAGGGTCACGCAAGGCAAGGCACTGTCAGGCGAGCCAAGGCTAAGGCACGACAACGCGAGTCTAGCCAGTGCACGGCTAGGCAAGGAAAGAGTAACGGAAGGAAAGGAAGGCAAGGCAAAGTAAGGCAAGGCAAGTGTAACGGAAGAAACGGCACAGCAAGGGGAAACAAGGCTAAGGCAAGACAACGCACGGCTAGGCAATGCACGGCAAGGGAAGGAAAGGGTAACGCAAGGCAAGGCACGGTCAGGCGAGGCAAGGCTAATGCACGACAACGCAAGGCTAGGCAATGCACGGCTAGGCAAGGAAAGAGTAACGGAAGGAAAGGAAGGCAAAGCAAAGCAAGGCAAGGCAAGTGTAACAAAAGGCACGGCACGGCAAGGGGAAACAAGGGTAAGGCACGACAACGAAAGGCTAGGCAGTGCACGGCTAGGCAAGGAAAGAGTAACGGAAGGAAAGAAAGGCAAGGGAAAGCAAGGGAAGGCAAGGCTAACGGAAGGAACGGCACGGTACGGGGAAACAAGGCTAAGGCACGACAACGCAGGACTAGGCAATGCACGGCAAGGCAAAGAAAGGGTAACGCAAGGCAAGGCACGGTCAGGCGACGCAAGGCTAAGGCACGACAACGCAAGGCTAGGCAATGCACGGAAGGTAAGTAAAGAGTAACGGAAGGCAAGGAAGGCAAGGGAAAGCAAGGGTAGGCAAGGGCAACGGACGGAACGGCACGTTAAGGGGAAACAAGCCTAAGGCACGACAACGCAGGACTAGGCAATGCACGGCAAGGCAAGGAAAGGGTAACGCAAGGCAAGGCACGGTCAGGCGAGGCAACGCTAATGCACGAAAAAGCACGGCTAGGCAATGCACGGCAAGGCAAGGAAAGGGTAACGCAAGGCAAGGCACGGTCAGGCGAGGCAAGGCTAATGCACGACAACGCAAGGCTAGGCAATGCACGGCAAGGCAAGGAAAGGGTAACGCAAGGCAATGCACGGTCAGGCGAGGCAAGGCTAATGCACGACAACGCAAGGCTAGGCAGTGCTCGGCAAGGCAAGGAAAGAGTAACGGAAGGAAAGAAAGGCAAGGGAAAGCAAGGGAAGGCAAGGGTAACGGAAGGAACGGCACGGTAAGGGGAAACAAGGCTAAGGCACGACAACGCAGGACTAGGCAATGCACGGCAAGGCAAAGAAAGGGTAACGCAAGGCAAGGCACGGTCAGGCGAGGCAAGGCTAATGCACGACAACGCAAGGCTAGGCAATGCACGGCTAGGCAAGGAAAGAGTAACGGAAGGAGAGGAAGGCAAGGCAAAGCAAGGCAAGGCAAGTGTAACAAAAGGCAAGCCACGGCACGGGGAAACAAGGGTAAGGCACGGCAACGCACGGCTAGGCAATGCATGGCAAGGCAAGGAAAGGGTAACGCAAAGCAAGGCACGGTGAGGCAAGGGAAGGCTAATGCACGAAAACGCTCGGCTAGGCAATGCACGGCAAGGCAAGGAAAGGGTAACGCAAGGCAAGGCACGGTCAGGCGAGCCAAGGCTACGGCACGACAACGCAAGGCTAGGCAGTGCACGGCTAGGCAAGGAAAGAGTAACGGAAGGAAAGGAAGGGAAGGCAAAATAAGGCAAGGCAAGTGTAACGGAAGAAACGGCACAGCAAGGGGAAACAAGGCTAAGGCAAGACAACGCACGGCTAGGCAATGCACGGCAAGGGAAGGAAAGGGTAACGCAAGGCAAGGCACGGTTAGGCGAGGCAACGCTAATGCACGAAAAATCACGGCTAGGCAATGCACGGCAAGGCAAGGAAAGGGTAACGCAAGGCAATGCACGGTCAGGCGAGCCAAGGCTAAGGCACGACAACGCAAGGCTAGGCAGTGCACGGCTAGGCAAGGAAAGAGTAACGGAAGGAAAGGAAGGCAAGGAAAAGTAAGGCAAGGCAAGTGTAACGGAACAAACGGCACAGCAAGGTGAAACAAGGCTAAGGCAAGACAACGCACGGCTAGGCAATGCACGGCAAGGGAAGGAAAGGGTAACGCAAGGCAAGGCACGGTCAGGCGAGGCAAGGCTAATGCACGACAACGCAAGGCTAGGCAATGCACGGCTAGGCAAGGAAAGAGTAACGGAAGGAAAGGAAGGCAAAGCAAAGCAAGGCAAGGCAAGTGTAACAAAAGGCACGGCACGGCAAGGGGAAACAAGGGTAAGGCACGACAACGCAAGGCTAGGCAGTGCACGGCAAGGCAAGGAAAGTGTAACGCAAGGCAAGGTACGGTGAGGCAAGGGAAGGCTAATGCACAACAACGCAAGGCTAGGCAGTGCACGGCTAGGCAAGGAAAGAGTAACGGAAGGAAAGGAAGGCAAGGCAAAGAAAGGCAAGGCAAGTGTAACGGAAGGAACGGCACAGCAAGGGGAAACAAGGCAAAGGCACGACAACGCACGGCTAGGCAGTGCACGGCTAGGCAAGGAAAGAGTAACGGAAGGAAAGAAAGGCAAGGGAAAGCAAGGGAAGGCAAGGCTAACGGAAGGAACGGCACGGTACGGGGAAACAAGGCTAAGGCACGACAACGCAGGACTAGGCAATGCACGGAAAGGCAAAGAAAGGGTAACGCAAGGCAAGGCACGGTCAGGCGACGCAAGGCTAAGGCACGACAACGCAAGGCTAGGCAATGCACGGAAGGTAAGTAAAGAGTAACGGAAGGCAAGGAAGGCAAGGGAAAGCAAGGGTAGGCAAGGGCAACGGACGGAGCGGCACGTTAAGGGGAAACAAGCCTAAGGCACGACAACGCAGGACTAGGCAATGCACGGCAAGGCAAGGAAAGGGTAACGCAAGGCAAGGCACGGTCAGGCGAGGCAACGCTAATGCACGAAAAAGCACGGCTAGGCAATGCACGGCAAGGCAAGGAAAGGGTAACGCAAGGCAAGGCACGGTCAGGCGAGGCAAGGCTAATACACGACAACGCAAGGCTAGGCAATGCACGGCAAGGCAAGGAAAGGGTAACGCAAGGCAATGCACGGTCAGGCGAGGCAAGGCTAATGCACGACAACGCAAGGCTAGGCAGTGCACGGCTAGGCAAGGAAAGAGTAACGGAAGCAAAGGAAGGCAAGGCAAAGCAAGGCAAGGCAAGTGTAACAAAAGGCACGTCACGGCAAGGGGAAACAAGGCTAAGGCACGGCAACGCACTGCTAGGCAATGCACGGACATGCAAGGAAAGGGTAACGCAAGGCAAGGCACGGTGAGGCAAGGCAAGGCTAATGCACGACAATGCAGGGCTAGGCAATGCACGGCAAGGCAAGGAAAGGGTAACGCACGGCAAGGCACGGTCAGGCGAGGCAAGGCTAAGGCAGGAAAACGCAAGGCTAGGCAATGCACGGAAGGCAAGCAAAGAGCAACGGAAGGCAAGGAAGGCAAGGGAAGGCAAAGGTAAAGGAAGGAACGGCACGGTAAGCGGAAACAAGGCTAAGGCACGACAACTCAGGACTAGGCAATGCACGGCAAGGCAAGGAAAGGGTAACGCAAGGCAATGCACGGTCAGGCGAGGCAAGGCTAATGCACGACAACGCAAGGCTAGGCAGTGCTCGGCAAGGCAAGGAATGAGTAACGGAAGTAAAGAAAGGCAAGGGAAAGCAAGGGAAGGCAAGGGTAACGGAAGGAACGGCACGGTAAGGAGAAACAAGGCTAAGGCACGACAACGCAGGACTAGGCAATGCACGGCAAGGCAAAGAAAGGGTAACGCAAGGCAAGGCACGGTCAGGCGAGGCAAGGCTAATGCACGACAACGCAAGGCTAGGCAATGCACGGCTAGGCAAGGAAAGAGTAACGGAAGGAGAGGAAGGCAAGGCAAAGCAAGCCAAGGCAAGTGTAACAAAAGGCAAGGCACGGCAAGGGGAAACAAGGGTAAGGCACGGCAACGCACGGCTAGGCAATGCACGGCCAAGCAAGTTAAGGGTAACGCAAGGCAAGGCACGGTGAGGAAAGGCAAGGCTAATGCACGACAATGCAGGGCTAGGCAATGCACGGCAAGGCAAGGAAAGCATAACGCAAGGCAAGGCACGGTCAGGCGAGGCAAGGCTAATGCACGAC